>NW_028258153.1:32132738-32470922 GCF_053883595.1 Heterocephalus glaber | reverse complement strand
GCATAGTAATTATAGCTATTTCATGTTTCATTTAATAATCATATTTATTGGGACTGAGGATGCAACTCAGAAGTAGAGCACTTTGCTAGCATGTTCAATGCTTATCACTACCCAAGAAACTCCACATAGAGATAAAATTTATTCACCATTTTCCCAGTTTAAAGTATTATTTTTGCAACTCTAATCCTGAGAGCCCTAGGGTTTGATTTTCTTGTTTATTATTTATTGTTTCCACTGGGGGGGTTTGTTTGTTTTTTTGGTACCGGGGATCGAACTCGAGTCCTTGCGCTTGCGCAGCAGGCAGCGAAACCACTGAGCTAAATCCCCGACCCAGTTGTTTGTTTGTTTTTTTCATTTCTCTTTGTGGGCTTAGTTTGTGTGTGTGCTCATGTCATGAGCACATCTAGTTGATTGCATTTTAAATGTTGCCCGAATAATTTGGGGCTTAGGATGTTGCCAGGCGTCTGAAGGAGTGGACAGTCTGGGATCTTCTTGGTTCAATTGCGGGGATAAAGGTGAGTTGAGGTTGTGATGTGCATCTTAGAGCCTAGATGTTTCCCACTTCCCCTAGCTCCTAAGTGCAGCAGTTCAGGATTCCAACTGAGAGTAAGATGGGTTAATCAGACCCCCTCCTCCATCCCTTCCTTGGTAGTCTCTGGGTTCCAGTCCTTGTCTTGTACCCTTGCTAAGCTGTTGGCCTCTCAGCTGCCCATTAACATTTGGCAGTTACTCTCCAGGATAAAAGTGTTTCCAACTACATGGTTTCTCTCCCTAGTTCCTGCCTCTGTTATGCTGTACTTTCAAGTTCTTTTATGTCTTCAAACATATTTGGTGTATGTTCAACTTTTTATCATGGAAGTTTTCATTCATATGTGAAAGTTGAGAAAGTAACATGAAAGAATCCCTTTTGTCTCTTTGATAAAAAAAAAAAAAACAACTCTGGTAGTATTTGATAGCTTCCTTCTGCCATGATAGGCTGTTCCAGGCTCCTTGTATATTTAATTCCCTGACTTGGAATTAGCTACAGTATTTCCGTAAGAAACTCTTGATTCCTGATAGTTTTTCCTAGGGGTGTCTAAGTTTTATTTTTATTTTTGTAGCCACCAGGGAGATGCTCTAAACTCTACCGGTCTGTTAGAACCAGGAATTGGCCATTCTTTACATTGGTGCCTGCAGATGGCCCTCACAAGCCTAGTAAGGGCCAAGGACTGTTTCTTGCTCATGGTTTTAGGCAGAGTTGGTTATGTCATGGATCTTCTGTCAGTCCCATGAAATTCATAGATACCTATTGAGTGGTTCTGAGTGCAATACATAGGTTTACAAGGGAAACCAATTATATTTAAATAGTTATAAACTATTACAATACTGTGTAATGTACCATAGCTGCTTTATTACTATAAAAACAAGACAGCCAGGTGTGGTGGTGCATGCCTGTAATCCCAGGTCTTGGGAGGCTGAGGCAGGGAGAGTGCCATGAGTTTGAGGCCAGCCTAAACTGCATAGTGAGACCCTGTCTCAAAAAAACCAAATAAATAAATAAACAAGACAATAGTGTTAATTCAAGTTTTGCTTTTCAAGGTTTCAAACCAAAAGCTTTTGATATATAATTGAAAAATAAGGTATTGTGTGTCTTGGTCCATAGCCACCACTGTGAAAGCAGAGTTAATGACTTGTAAAACAAGGAGCTTGGCTGGCCTTTATTCTAGTTCCTAGGACATACCCTCTGTATCCTTTATTTGTTTTAAGTTTTTTGGTGTTTGAGAGAAGGTCTCACTATGTAATTCAGGCTGGCCTCGAACTCACAGTGACCCTGTCTCAGCTCCTCTCTCAGTCGGGTGTGGGATTTACGTATCCTTTAGACTTTCTGAGAAGTCTTTTCTTTGATTCGGGATGAACCCTCAGATAGTTTATAGTAATAAGGAACTCTGAAAGACCAGCCTGGAAAGTTGGGGCTTTGAGCCCAGGACACCAGCCCAACAACATCTAGGGAGATGAGCTAGAGACTGAGACCAAGCTCCAGCCAGTAATTCAATCGTGTGGATGTAATGAATCACCAATAAAAAAACTGTGGACACACAGGCTCAGAGAGCTTTCCTGGCTGACAGTACTCTTTCTGCATGCTGTAGGCACACAGATGTGCAAGGAGAGTGATCTGACCGGAATCCACAGGACAGAGCACAAGTGCCACACACACATTTGGGCACGCGCAGACCTCATCCTGTGCATCCTTTTTTTGATCGCTATCCTTTTCTGATATAAAACCTGAGATTCCCCCAGCCTGTGACTGGTGTTTGAAGTGAAGTCAGTCTTGGCAACCTAAGTTTGACCTAACTGGGCAGTTAGATGAGCAGGTGACAAAATCACTGAGCTAAATCCCCGGCCAGAAAGGAAGCCAGTAAAAATTTTTATGGTAAGTAGTTGAGCTTCTGGTGATTGCCTTTGAGAACATTAAATTGGGGGGGGGAGGCGGTAATGGCCTGAGAATTGAACCCAGAGGCGCTGTCCCAGTGAGCTGCATCTTTAGCCTCATTCATTCATTGCAGTATTGAGAATTGAACTCATGGCCTTCACACCGAGGTATATCCTTTGGCCTTTTAAATTTTAAGACAAGGTCTTGCTAAATTGCCCAGGCTGGGTTTGAGCTTCTGATCCTCCTGCTTCTGCCTCCTAGAGTGCTGACGTTGCAGTCATGCACTGCTACACTTGACTCTCAGGCCTTTTTACTTTTTTTTTTGTTGGTACCAGGGATTGAACTCAGGACCTTGCACTTGTGAGGCAGGTGCAGTGCCACTGAGTTAAATCCCTGGCCCCTTTTTACTTTTATTTTGAGATAAGCCCTTGCTAAATTGCCCAGGCTGGCCTTGAATTTATGATCCTTCTGCCTCAGTCTTCCAGGTAGCTGGGATTACAGGTGTGCACCATTGTGCCCTGCTCCCCCACTTTTTTTGGTGGTGAGGCATTAGAGAGGAGCACAGGACCTTTGCACTCAGCTGCATCTGTTGTACTTTCCTTTTTTTTTTTGAGACAGGGTCTCGCTAAGTCCCAAAGTTGGTTCAGGCTGGGCTTGAGATCCTGTGTCAGTCTCTCAGAGTGTTAGGATTTACCTAACTTTTTATTATGAAAATTTTTGAACTGCAGCACCAGTTCAAAGAATAATATTAGTGAACATTAATATGCCCTTCACCTAGACGAAACCATATTTTGCCATAATTCACTTTATCTCTTGTGCATATATCATTTTCTTTCCCTGAATCATTTGACAATAACTTGTAGGCAATCATGAGTCCACCTCTACAAACATTTATTTCAGTATGAGATTAAGTATATTCTCATGCATAGCCAGTGTCCTTGTGCTTTTAAAGTTTAATGGTAATCCATAATGTATAATATTTAGTCCTTATTTAAATTTCCCCAGTTGTCTTTTGTGTTTCCCCCATCTCCTACAACATCTCTTTAAAGTTTACTTGCTGAGTTTAATTAAGTCCCTTTAGCCTCTTTCTTGTAGTCTAGAGCATATGTTTATCTCTTATTTCTTAAGACATGGACTTTTTTTGGTACCAGGGATTGAACTCATGACCTTGCAGTTCCCAGGCAGGTGGCAGCACCACTGAGCTAAATCTCTGGCCCACGACATGGACTTTTTGAAGAGTGTTGTTCATAAAGTTAGGTCTAAAGGCTTGACAAAAAAAACGTGTGTGTGTGTGTGTGTGTGTGTGTGTGTGGTCAGATCTTAGTATATGTGCTGCCAGAGTGAGCACTGTATGGTCAGATCTTATTTGTTACTTAAACATTCTTTCTCCCTTTTTTTTTGGTACTGGGGATCAAACTCAGGTCCTTGTGCCTGCGGGGCAGGCGGCAGAACCACTGAGCTAAATTCCAGGCCTGACATTCTTTCTTTTGAATGGACTCAGACTTGGAAGAAGAAGCGTTCAAAGATCCTAACTTTTTTTTTTTTTTTTTTAACTTCCTTCATTGTCTTGGCCAGAAGTTTGGCATATTGTGCAGCCTCTTCCATATGTTTCTCAGTATCTTGTTTCTTCGGAGCAGTATGGTAATGCTTGTGGCGAAGGACGTGTGGAATAACAGCGTGGTGAATCTTAGGTGCTTTGGTCCTGGGTTACTTTCCTTGTTTATGGGCTTTTTGACAGCTTATTGGTGGTTTTCATCTTCTCTAGAGAGATGAGAAGTTTGTGGATTTTGCCAGCTCTTTTGGCCCCCAGGTGGTGAGGCACAGTGGTGTCAGTCCAATCCATTAATATCTTTTTCTCCTTTTTAATCCATAACCAAGTTGAGAATGCTCAGATTGGCAACTACAGTGCAACCCCAAACAGATTTGCAGTCTCTCCCCGGTTCTCCTTGGTCTGTAACAAGAATGCCTCTTACTCAGTAGCAGGCACACTGGGCCATGAGTCAAAACACCCTGCTTCATGGGGAAACTTTGTCATTCATTCCCACCAGTGTTTGACACCATAAAATCCTTCTGTTATCCACCCAGTGTCAGCCTCTGTGGCCATACACTTCTCATAGAAAGTGCAAAGTTTGCATTCGTTGTCCACTTCGATGGGTTTCTGGCAGCCAGTGGCTGGTTAGGAGATGTTCATTCAGCTTGATTTTGGAGCTGCTGATTGCCCTCCAGGTCCCTTGAAAAAGAGACCCAGCCTCTTCTTAGTGCTTGCTTGTCTAGATTTTTGTTTGTTTTTGTTTTTTGAGACAGGGTCTTACTATGTAGCTCAGGCTGGCCTTGAACTTGTGGCATCCTCCTGCCTCAGCTTCTTGAGTGGTGGGATTACAGGTGTGTGCTAATACTTTGTAAATGGTGTCATATCAGAAGTGGTCAGAGTGAGATATGACTTACTGTTCAGGATGCTGAGCTGTTTATCTCCCTGTAATGAAGGGCTAATCTCTCCGTTGTAAAGAGGCACTCCCCTGTATAGTAAGCAAATGACCAGTTCTGCAGCAGCCCCTCACCTGATGGTTTTCCACCTGAAAAGAAGTCAGTCAGCCTTCTCTCTCACCCCTAACCTTTCTCTTTCTCTGGTGAAACCAGGACCTGTTATGCTCAAGTACCTCTCTGCCACTGAGCTACACCCCTAGTCCTAGGTCTGTCTTTTTCCTAGCCTTACAATTAGCTCCACTTGACACCATTTCCCCTAACACTTGAAAAAAACTCATATCACTCCTAAAAACAATGAGATTTTGTTACTAGCATTTAAAATCTTATAAAAACTTTACTTGTTATTCTTATTTACTAACTTAACTACTTAATAGAATAAATTAGCCATGTGTGGTGATGCACACCTGTAATCCCAGCACTTGGGGGGCTGATGCAGGAGGATCCCTGTAAATTCAAGGCCAGACTGGACTGCATACCAAGACCCCATCTCAAAAAAAAAAGTCCTCTTGTTTCCTTCTCCCATGGCAACTTTTCCTTCAACTACTATCTTTTTTAAGTTTGTTAGCAAGTTCAGCTTGATCCTTTTAATGAAGTGGAAAGCAATAGAAAATATTGCAAATAAAACTTTAAATCTGCTAGTGAGAATAGTGCATGTGTGCTTGCACTCCCTCCCTCCTTTCTTCCTTCCTTCGTTCCTTCCTTCCTTTCTTTCTTTCTCTCCCTCCCTCCCTCCTTCCCTCTCCCCCTCCCTCCTTCCCTCTTTTTTTCTCTTTTCTTTCCTCTTTTTCCTCCCTCCCTCACCCCGTGCCTCTTTGTTTTTTTCATCGAACCTCGAGCTTGCCAAGCAGGCGCTGTGACACTGAGCTAAATCCCTGGCCCAATAGTGCATATTTTAGAACATTGGTAAACTAAAACTTCCTTGTCATAGAATGTGTTTATTAGGATAAATTAATATTTGTATAGATTTAAAATTTCCGTAATATTTGAAGTAGTTTTGTAAAGAGCAAAGAGGTAAGGTTTTTTTTTTTAAGTTTGGGAGTAACTTTAATCATTCAATGCTGATAACAATATTCTAGTGGTGAGATTTGTGCAGGAGCCAAAGAATGGGATGGATTGAGCAAGTGATAGCAGAACTTAATGGCTTAAGACAGTTCATCTTCCCCCCTCCATTGGTACTGGGGATCGAACTCAGGACCTTGCGCTAGCAAGGCAGGCACAGCACCACTGAGTTAAATCCCTGACCCAGTTCATCTGTTTTACAGGAGCAATGAACACTGATGAGTTGATAACTTTGGTAGGTTGGTAACTCGATCTGTTTTCTCAGCAAGCCTGATGAAGGAGGGTATGGGTAGCAGTGGTGAGTTAAAATTCAAGATGAAGAATTTCTAGTGAAATTTTCTATATTTCTGATCCATGTTGAGTGCCTTAGCTGTAAGCATTGCAGAAAGGGAGCTGGATCAGGACTTTACACAGGACCACGACTGAGAAGCATGGGCAAAATGGAGCATAGCAGAGAATAACCAGTTACTGTGATGGACCATCCCTAGCCAGCATAGGACAATTAGAGACATAATGAGATAATAGTAAAATCGTAGGTAATGTTAATCAAAATTTAGAAACCAAGAGATTGCTGAAATAAAAATGTTTAGTAAGCTGTTACAGATGCTGACGAAAAATAAAGCATTGGTTCTAGGGCAGATTCTCTCCAATATCACCATCATCACAGCCATATAGCAGTTGGGGAAAAATGTGTGCTAGATCTAAGAATCCAGGGTATTTGAGGGGCTGGCCAACATGAAGTGAGCAAAGTTCTGGGATAGGGCAGTCATCAATAAGGAGAAGTGCTTGTTGCTTCTGGGTTGGTTGGTTCTGTTAAGCAGATTGCAGTGTTCCCTTTAGTGGTTAGTCTTCAACATACAGGACGGGAATGTGGAGCAGGGTTTTTCTTTTTGTTAGTTTACTCCAAAGCTGTCAGTGTAACATAATCTCTTATCCGTCCTTTCCTTCTACTGGCCTGTAACTTAATTGGTGAATTATCAAAATTCTCCTATTGGCTGCATTGAAGAATTATTGGAGTACAGGTGTTTAGTGTAAGAAATCTGGAGAGCTGTGTATGGTGGTGCACGCTTGTAATCCCAGCATTCGGGAGGCTGAGGTAGGAGGGTCACTACAAGTTCAAGACCAGCCTTGGCCACATAGTGAGTTCAGGGCCAGTCTGAACTACATGGTGAGGACTTTTCTTGGGGAAAAAAAAAAAATCTGAAATAGAGGTGGTGGTTTTGAGCAGGAGATGCTTGAAATATATTCTGGAGATACGTATTGGTGATTAAAAAGTCTAGGTTTTGACTGGCAAATATGTGGCTCAACCATGCTAGGTAGTTTGAAGCAGGAATGTCCAAGAGCCCAGGAATAGGTGTTGAAAAGATCATGCCATATGTTGGTGTTGCCAGGAATGCTGATGGGAATATTGGGAAAGGAAGTAAACTAGCATCGTCAATAAATGAGTGCAGATAATTGGAAGATTAAAGGACTGTCAGAAAAGGATAACTGTTAGTACTATTATATGGCCTGGGTTTCCAAGGGGAGGTTCCGAGTCAGAGAACTTGGGTAAGGATGTGCAGTCAGAAATGGAAGGTTCACCTTTGGTATATGTGCTGCCGAAGCAAGCACAGAAGGCTCACCTTTGGAAGGAGCTGTGTGTGGGGAAAGGCCTATGATGGCAGTGAGATGCACTCACTGAAAATAGTCTTTACTTAGGTTTGAGAGGGAGGAAAGGGGATATGCTCAAGGTGGGAAGAGAGTGGAATGAAAGAAGCACAGGTTTCTGGTGCTGAATAAAGTCAGTGAGTGATGTGAGGCTTCTACAAGGATAGGCTGCTGGGGATAGTCTTCACTGTTGGACTGGTGAGTGGGATGAGTGTAGCTCTTAGTGAGACCGTGTGACATACTGGGGACCTCCCTTAAACCTTGCACAGGGATCCTTAACCCCAGAAAGGGTCCCATGCTTTTCTCAGTAGGCTGTTTATTGCTGTTAGACGTACTATATAGTTTACTTGTTTTATTTTCTCCCCTCCAATCTGAACTTCCAAAAGTAAGCACTTAGTGAATATTTGTTGGATGAACTGATCATTAAAAAATTATTGAATTTTATTTATTTAAAAAAATTTTTGAGACAACATCTTACTATGTATATGTAGCCCAGGCTGGCCTCGAACTCTAGCAGTCCTTCATCTTCAGCCTCCCTGGGATTATAGGTATTTGGCACCATGCCCAGCTGAGAAGGTTTATGTAGTTAATGTTTTTGATGTTGGTGGGTGGGGTTTTGCTATTTGTTGCCCTGGCTGGCCTCCCAACTCCAGATGATTCTCCCACCTCAGCCTCCCAAGTAGCTAAGATCACAGGCACTTGCCACTGTGCCCTGCTAGTTTAGAATTTTGACCTTAAACTGATTCTTCCCTCCTTTACAAAACGTCTTTTTTCTTTCTTTTTTTTTTTTTGGTATCAAGGATCGAACTCGGAACCTTGCGCTTGCGAGGCAGGCGGCGGAACCACTGAGCTAAATCCCTAGCCCTGTCTGTTCATTTCAGATGCCCATTTTGTATTGGATCTTTAAATTTGGGGGTCTGATTTTTTTTTTTTTAGTTCTTTATATATTCTAGATGTTAGCCCTTTGAGGAGTAGGTGGTAAAAATTTTTCTCATTCTGTGGATTATCTTTGCACTTTTGTTTATGGTTTCTTTTGCTGTGTAAAAGATTTTTAATGTGATCTCATCTCAGTTGTTGATTCTTTGTAATATTTCCTGTGCTCTCAAGGTTTTGTTCATAAAGTCTTTGGCTACACCTATGTCTTCTAGAGTTTAATCCATTCTATCTTCCAGCAGATTGTTTTTGTTTTTATATTTAAATTTTTGATCCATTTCCATTTTAGTTCAGTGCATGATGAGAGATATAGGTTTAGGTTTAACCTTTTGCATGGGGAAAGCCAGTTTTCCCAGCACCACTTGGGTATTTGACCCCTTTGTTAAAGATAAGGTAGCTGAGTGTGCCTGGGGGGGTTGTTCCTATATCTTCCGTTCTGTTGCATTTTATCATGGTATTTTTGTAGTATAATTTCAAATAAGAGATTGTGATGTCTCCTACCCATTCTTCTTTAGGGTCTGTCACATTACCTCTTTTTCCTCTTCTGCATTTTACCTGAGACTTGTGTTTAAGCTCTGTTCAGTGGTGTACCAGGCATTTGGTTATTTTCATGCTTTAGCAATGAACTATTTCACTATTTTACAGAGTGCTTCTGGTTCCATATGGTTTTGCTGAGCTTGTAAAAGAGACACTTGGATGGTGGATTAACAAGAACCCTGACGTTTTATGGAAAGTATCAAATTGGAGAACACTGAATTTTCACCCTAGTTCAGCAGCTCTGCTGCTCACGTAAATACAGATGAATGAAGACCCCATTCGGAAAGTCACCTGGCCAGCGGTCCAGAGCTGATGCAGGTAAGCAGTGCAGCTCAGCACACACTTTAGTATAATATATTTTTCCTTTTTCCCTTGTTGGGATCAAAGTTAGGGCCTTTGCACTGAGTTATATCCCCAGGACTTTTTATGTTTTGAGACAGGATATTGCTAAGTTGTCCAGGCTGCCCTTGAACTTGGAATCCTCCTGCTTCTTAGCCTCCCAAGTAGCTGGAATTAACAGTTGTGTACAGCCACACCCAGCTATTATAATAAACCCTTTAAAACAAGTATAAAATTTAGAAGTATTTTCACATGTTTCTAGTGATAATGCCGTTCTTGAAGCTTTATGGTTTCTAGCATATTAGGCTCCTACACATATGAAAGAACAGCTTTAAAAAAAAAGAGAAAGGGTCGGGGATTTAGCTCAGTGGTTCCACCACATGCCTCGCAAGCAGAAGTTCCCAAGTTTGATCCCCGGTACCAAAAAAAAAAGAACAGCTTTAGTTTCTTGAAATGGAGAGATCACACTAAATATTTTTCTAGTATAACCTGACAATAATAGATATCTGATAGATTTAGGAACTGAATTGTAAATACCTGTCTAAGAAGATTATAGTAAAATCAGAGTTACAGTAGACCCTTGAGTTAAGACCAGCCTCACATACAAACAGCTTAGGTTATGAGTGAAATTTTAGTTCTAACTTATGACCAAAGTCTTGAGTGCTGGCGACTTGGGTGGGTGTAAACAAAGACTCTCGATGCCAGAAAAGCATATGTAAGCGTGCATATCAATCTGAGCCCAGATGCACGTGTTTATGGACTTGATTTTGGTCAGTGCTTTATATAAAATGGCTCCCCAAAAACTAGAAAAGCTAAGGAAGGAAGGGAAGGTAAAGCAATCACAACTGAAAAGAAGAAGGAAATTGTGGAGCAAGGTGAGAGTGGCATTCGTGTGACCAATCTTGCTAATACGTACAGCTAATACGTACAGCATGTCGGAAATCCACCGCCTCGACAGTCTTACAGAGAAAAGATTGTGCTGAGCATGGTGGCACACACCTGTAATCCCAGCGCTTGGGAGACTGAGGCAGGAGGATTGCTGCAAGCCAAAGGCCATTTTGGACTACATAGTGAGTTCAAGGCCAGCCTGAACTGCATCGTGAGAACCTGTCTCAAAAAAAAATTGTATATGGAAGCTAGTATTGCTAAAGGTGTTAGTCAAATTAGTAAGTCACAATCAACAGTGTTAGATGAGGTAGAAATGCTGTTATTAGTGTGGATAAACGAAAGGCAGATAGCCGATGATAGCCTGAGTCTATAATTTGTGGAAAAGCTAGGGCTATAAATGCAGATCTTGTAAAGGGTAATCCATCAGTGATAATAGTGAAATATTTCATGCCAGTATGGGGTGGTTTCACAGTTTTAAAGCGAGAACTGGCATGGTGAAGCAACCAGTGCTTATAAAAGGGCTGCTGAAAATTACATACACCACTTTGAAACAATGACAAAGAGAAATGGCTTTTGCTCTGCTCAGTTTCAACTATGATGAAACTGCCCTTTTCTGAAAGAAAATCCCCAGAAGAAAATACCCAGGATGAGAAGGAAATGCCAGTCCACAGCCTATGAAGAATAGGCTAACCTTATTGTTAATGTGCCAATATGAGTGGTGATCTCAAAGCCTTTCTTGGTTTATCACTCTTGAGACTCCCAGAGTATTCAGAAAACATAAAGTCATGAAGAATAAGCTAGGGATCATGTGGAGATCTAACAGAAAAGCCTGGGTAACAAGACTACATTTTCTTGAGTGGATCAGGGAGTCTTTCTGTCCTACTGTTAAGAAATATCTAGAGGACAAAGGCTCTCATCATGGATAATCCTCCTGCTCACCCATGAGATTTGAAAAACGAATTGGCTGAAGAATTCCCATGGCTCTCAGTTGAGTTCCTCCCACCTAATACAACTCCTCTCCTGCAGCCTATGGGTCAGCATATTATAGCTAACTTTGAGAAGCCACACTCCAAGGAACTGTTCCTGCAGTGCTTCTAGATGTCTCAGATACAAATTTAACCCTTAAAGAGTTTTGGAAGGATTATTACAATGTCCTCTCCTGTGTGGGGTTGAGAAATCCTGGGCCAATGTCTCTCTAAGGACACTGAGATCTGCCTGGAAGAACATGTGGCCTAAAATTATACAGGAGAGAGGCTTTGAAGGCTGTGTAGAGGAGCCTGAGCCTTCATTTGACCCTGTGGTTGATGACATCGTCACTATAGCAGAATCCACAGGCTTGCAGGTAGACAGTGGTTATGTGGAGGAACTGGGGGAGAAGCACTCAGGGAAATTGTCTACAGAGAAATTTCAGCAACTTCTGGCTGAGCAACAGAGAATGACAGCTGAGGAGCTTTCTGAAGAGGAGGGAGCATATCAACAATCAGTGCAACAAAATTCTTCTTCTGCAGTAGAGGAAATCCTTAAAAAATGAACAGAGCTACAAACATTTGTAGAGAAGACCCAGCCAGACAGAGAAAAAGCCAATCATTGTATTCACTTGCTTAATGACAATGCCTTGTTATACTACAGAACACTGTTAAAGAAAAGACAGAAACAGACAGCCTTAGACCAGTTTTTACTTCTGAAAAGGTTGAGACCTGGAAAGCCAGAAGCAGGTCCTAGTGGGCTACAGACTCTCCCAAGGACAGGAAGCACACCAGAGATCAGATTCCTGATGTTCTTATGGAAGGGGTCTCTCCTTCAGAACAATAACCACCTTCCATTTCATCCTCCCTTTCTGAAAGCCAAAGATGTCAGCTTGAATGGTGAGTACGTATGAAATTGTTGTTTCTCGTAAACTAGGCACATTTTATAATTTTTTGGTGGATACACTAGGAAAATTATTGGTGTTTCTGGTAAATTAAACACATCATGCAACCCTTTTTTATTGTGAAAAGGTCAGTTTGGGAAGTTCAGAATGCATTATGGGTATTTCCATTATTTCTTATGGGAAAAATAGTCTTAACTTTAAAACCAAGTTGAATTACAACCAGCCCTTGTGAACAAATTGAGTTCGTCAGTCAAGGATCCACTATTTCACATGTGAACCTGAGCTTTGAAAAATGTCTGATATAAGGTTCTTTGATAAATGAATCTGAGAATTCTGTTAGCAACGTTTATGATGTTTCAAAATCTTTTATGTGATTTAGAGCAATTTCTGTAGTATTTGGGGTTCTTTGTACAAGAATCACAAAGATTCAGGTTTCTGAATACTCCTTATCTTTTTACTTTAGCTCTTTTTTTTTTTTGCTACCAGTAATAGAACTCAGAACCTTGCACTTGCAGAGCAGGTGGCGGCACCACTGAGCTAAATCCCGGACCCAGCTCCTTTTTTAATAGATACTGATTTAAATATTCAGTATCAATAAGATTAATTTAGGACAGTGATGACTGAACTGTAACTGATCTAAGAGTTTTTAGTGCAGAATCTAAGCTCTCTTAGCTGTATAAACATTGATGTATTTCTTAGTCTTCTTGAGCATTAGTCTCATGTAAAAACAAAGTCTGTAAATTTACCTATTGGGATTAAGGACTAAATGAAATAATGTGTCAAAGTGCCTGGTACATTTAATAGTATTATTGGTCATACCATTTACATTAAAGGATTTCTATTTCATTAGTTGAAAATATTGCTGTCAGATTTTTATTGACGGGTGAATGAAACCTCCCAGATCCTGCCTGTCATTTAAAATAATAATTCAGGGCTGGGGATTTAGCTCAGTGATTCTGCCGCTTGCTTCGCAAGCACAAGGACCTGCGTTCGGTCCCCAGTACCAAAAAATATATATAATAAAAAAAATAAGAATAATTCATTTTCCGAAGTTCTTGTGTGTACATCATTCCAAAGTGAGAACTTCTCTCTCTCTTTTTTTTTTTTTTTATGAATTTAGAAGTCACCTTCTTGTTAGGAAAGCTGGCTGATCAAAGTGATGTGTAGTATGGTAGAAGTAAGCTCAACCAAAAAGTGCTCTTTTCTGTATTTTCTACACAGTTAACACAACACAGAACCCCTGATTGCCAAAGTGTGTATGTATGTGTGGGTGGAGACACTCTCCCCACCAGCAGCCAAACAGTGCTTGCAGTGAACAACCGAACACCCTCCACTTCAGTTCACTTCTGATCCTATCTGGACCTGATGTCAGAACTGGCTGTTTTGGTTTTGCATGACCCTGTTTACTGGAGTGGCTCA
Source organism: Heterocephalus glaber (assembly GCF_053883595.1). Classification (NCBI taxonomy): domain Eukaryota; kingdom Metazoa; phylum Chordata; class Mammalia; order Rodentia; family Bathyergidae; genus Heterocephalus; species Heterocephalus glaber. The sequence continues at coordinate 32,457,336 of NW_028258153.1, read as the reverse complement.
GAGAGCTCAAGGAAACACTTAGATTTACCTGTTTATTATAAGAGATAGTATAAGGTGTAAACGTGAACCAGCTAAAAGATAGGCTTAATGGGGTAAGGCACTGGGAAGGGGCACCTAGATTCCATGCATACTACCCTGCAGGCCCCTCTAGATATTAGGCAAGCCAGAAACTATTCAGACCAAGCTGTGTTGGGTTTTTATGGACGTCTCTTTTTGCAGGCTTGCTTAGTTACACCATAGGCCATGTGTGGTCAAACTAACCTTTGACCCTTCCCCTCTTTGGAGGCCCTAGAGTGAGGTTAAAAGTTCCGAGCTATTGAATTCTGCCTTGGTTTTTCCGGTGACCAGCTGTCCTTGTTTTGTTTTGTGAGGCACAGAAAGGTTTTATTGGGCACAGTCATCTCCTTAATGTACAAAAGACATTCATATCACCCTTAGAGATTTCCTGGGTTCTAGGAGCTGTGTATCTGGAAGTGGGGAGGAATACCAAAAGTGTATTTGACAAAATTACAGTAGTATGCCCTGTTTTAGGAACATTGCTGATAGTGTCTTCAGTATTGCTAGTCAATTATTTTCATTCTTCCCATTAATGGACCAATGTCCTGTTGTCCATTTCTATGTCCATTCGTAAGTAAAATACACACAGTAGGAGGTTAATTGATCTCCTGCAGTGAAAAGTCCAGGTAGGCATTCCTGAGTTGGTATAGGTGGTTCAGCTATGCCCATGGGCAGGGTCATCTCAAAGCACTTGAGGCCTAGGTCCTGTGCTAGATGGGCCCTGTGGAGTGTTTAACAGCTGGGTCCCCTGGAGCATCTTTCTCCTTATGTGGCCTTTGAGAAGTTTGACTTATTATATGGAGGCATCCAGAGCACAGGGAACTCCCATAGGCTCCCTTCTGCAGCATTTGGTTTCCTGAGGCCATATGTGAGGGCCACCAAAGTTCAAGGGAGGGAACACAGACCACACCCTATGCTTGCTGGAAGGAGGAGGCCTGTCAAAGGATTTGTGGTCTTGTGTTAAAACTGGTACAGAGAAATAGATTGGCTAGACAACTTCCAGTGTCTGCCACAACCGCCATACTTGACACTGGGATGACTGTGAGTAATCAGTCAATTCAAAAAGTAAAATTTTATATTCTCTTTATTACTTGCAACTGGGGATTTCTATTTTGAAAATAGGGTTTATCTGTATACTTAAGTTGGAATTTAATTGGTTCCTAAAGTCGTAGTTTTTGTGTGCTGAAGGACATTGTGTTTTTTTGTTTTGGCTGTACTGGGAATTAAACCCAGGTCCTTGACCAAGCACTGCCTCACTGAGCTACATCCCCAGCCCAGCAAGTATTGTTACATGATAAAGTTGTTCTTTTTTTGCATATTTTCTTTTGCTGTTACTAGTTTGCCAAAGATTGCAGTTATTTCTCCTTTTTATTAAATTGGTAGATATAGGAAATTATAATAATGGATAATTTATGTATCTGATACCCATGTTTAAAAAGTATTCTTGCCACTGGGCTGAGGATTTAGCTCAGTGGCACTGTGCCTGCCTGGCAAACGAAAGGACCTGAGTGTGATCCCCAGTACCCCAAAACAAAACTAAACAAAAATTCTTGCCATTATAAATTTTTTGCTTTTAGAAAATGTGATTCAAAAGCAGGGTCGGGCCTGATTAGTACTGGGAAGGGATAAAACGTGATTCAAGCTGGAGATGTAGCTCAGTGGTGCCATGCCTGCCTGGCAAGCACAAGATCCTGAGTTAGACTGATTCAGTTTTTATCATATTAATAAAAATATGTAGTTGAAGATATCATGTGTGCTAAAAGACTTTAAAATTTAAAAAGTATGTGCTCCAGAAGTAATATTTTTAACTCATTCTGATTTTTACTTTCAAAATTTGAAAAAAATATGTATACAAATTTCTCTTGACCCACCAATGTTAGATATTTTGTATTGACTTCTGTTGAGGAATTTAGCTCTTTAACATGACATCTTCCTCTCCACTAGCCTCCTAATAATATTTTTGGCTATAATAATATAAAACATTGTTGAGTCAAGTAATGCAGTATAATTACTGCTTTTGGTGCAATGTTTGGTTTTTCCTGGAGCTTGATTGATTTTTCTTTTATGTGCTTAAATCTTAGAAATTTGAAATTTTAAACACTCCAGTAACTGTAAAACTCGTCATTTCTTGCACAAACGTGATAATCCATCTATTTCATATTTTTAGAACCTTGCTTTTGTTCTTTATTTTGTGTTGATTGCTCTGAGCTCCTGATGCAACACTGCCATCCTAAGAGTCCTTTTCTCTCATACTTATGTTTTCTTTTTTTCCTGGATGCCTTATCTTCGTGGTTTGTAGTCTTCTGTACGAGAAGCATGTTCATGTTTAAGAAGTTTGAAGAATAGGTAGGTAGTGGTTGAGTAGATTGTTAAGGGGAGCATATGTTGATTCATTCATACTCTCTGTGTATGCTTGAACGTAGTCCATAATAACAATTTTTCAGAAACATGCACAAGAGGCATAACCCCACTTGCATTGACCTTGTGTCTGTTCTGTCTTCATGGTCAAACCTGTGCTTGGTAAGAGTCTAGCTTGGAAGTATTTTTCAGTCAGGATTTTCAAGGCATTGCTGTGTTCCTTAACTTTGAGGTACCATTGTTGCTATTTAGGGTTCCATTGTTGTTTTTGGGTGCCCAGTGGTTTCTTTGCTTGTCTGAAAGCTTTTTTTTTTTTTTTTGGTTACAGGGATAGAACTCAGGACCTTGAGCTTGCAAGGCAGGTGCCGAAACCACTGAGCTAAATCCACAGCCCTTCTGAAAACTTTTAAAATTGTCTTATTGTGTGTTCTGGAACTTTATGATAATGTGTATTAGTGTGGGTGTTTTTCATTTATTGCTTCAGCATTTCAGTCTGTAGCCACACTTTGTGGATACAGAATTTTGCATTACTGTTTGATGATCTGTTTTCTCTCTTTTCTGGAATATTTGCTTGGATGTGAGGCTCCTTAGCTTGATTTCTTTGTTTCTTTTTTCCCTTTTCTGATTCATTTCATCCTCTTATCTTTTCTAAGAGGAGTTTATTAACTTTATTTTATTTATTTATTTTTTTTGGTACCAGGGATCGAAGTTGGGTCCTTGCACTTGCGTAGCAGGTGGCGAAACCACTGAGCTAAATCCCCGGCCCTATTAACTTTATTTTTCAACTTTTTTTTTACTTCAGCATTTGAAATGCCTCTGCCTTTTATTTCATATTTGTGTATTTCACAGATGTAAGTAACTTATATTTCTGAGGATAGAAATTGCAATTTTAAGTCTTGTTGGAATTAGCTCTGCTGCTTATGAGTTTCTTTGCTCTTAGCTTTTGTTAAATCCCTGGTGATCCTGGGCTCATTCTCTCATAAAGCTAAGAGGTTGGTGGAATTGGTTCAGTGTAAGGTGCTTGCCTAGTATGTGTGAGACCCTGGGTTCCATCCCTAGGGGGTGGGGACAGGATGACACACAGACGGGACACTGTATGAAAGGAATGGCCTTTGGGCCCTGGTCGGCTTCGCCGACTTTTGATTTCTTTCTTGAAGTTGTACAGTCATACTCCTTGTCTTCTGTTAAAACTAAAACCCTAGTGATCATTGCCTATCATACAAAGCTGAGCAAATAATACCTGAATATTTCAAAAGTGGTAAAGGTACTCAAAGGGAGGAGTAAATTACAGGGTCGGCGTCACTGTGTGGTATGGAAAGGATTGATTAGAATTTCTAATCCCAATAAGTTGCTGGATTTCATTGAAGCATCAGAGTCCACACAAAAGTTCAGGTCCAACAGTTGGTCTTATAGTGGAGCATAGACCTGACTGAGTCTCTCTTAGTCTGTGGTGTTGTGTTGTGCAGCATGGGTACAGCTTAACTCTTTTCAAGTCATAGAATAGTTTATTTTCTATATTATTGTTCAATTTTTTTCTCCTTTCAACAAATAGATACTGTATAATAAAGCTACCTAGAAAAAGATCTTGTTCTGTTTCTTGCTAGACAATCAGTGATCCTCTGGTGAGTGGCATAACCCTACTTTCATTGACAAATTGATACTAGTACCTAGTAAGTATGTATGTGCATTGTACTCTTACTTGCTTTTTAAACACATAGGGTGTGTATTGTTGATTGCTCTTAAGCAGTTGATAGAGATCTTTCTCTTCTTGGTTTTTTTGGGGGGTTTTGTTGTTTTTTTTTTTTTTGGTACTGGGGATCGAACTCTGGTCCTTGCGCTTTCGAGGCAGGTGGCGGAACCACTGAGCTAAATCCCCGGCTCTTGTATTTTTTTTACACCTTAGTAACACTGCTGTTTGGAGGTACCATGTTAGTTTATTCAGTAATCCATTGTTATGGATGTTTGGGTTGTTTCTCCTTTCTGCTGTTAGAAATAGTAGCTCTAATGAATAGCTTTGTCCATGTTTCTTGCTGATGTGTCACTGATAAATTTCTAGTAGAATGCAGTGAAAAAGTATGTATAGTTTTGTAAGAATTAATCATATTCCCCTCCAGGGATTCTGTCCCATTATTTTGTATTCCTGTCAGCAGTGAAAGAGTTCTCTCTCCTTACAGTCTTGCCACTAGCAGATGTCAAAATATGTAGCTTTTGTCTTCCTTGTGGGTAACAAAACAGTGTTTTGGTGTTCTATGTGTGATGGTGAATATCTTGTCTTGAAAGGGTATATTTGTCCTCTCTTTTTGTGTTGCTAATCACACTTTTCCTCTTCACTGTTCCAGGCTCTTTTAATGTGAGTTTTATTTTATTACTCTTTTATCTGTGTTATTTATCTTCTCATGTTTTTGTGTGGAGTCAGTGTTTTGAAGACAGCATTTTCTAAGTCTCTGGTCTCCTGGTGCCATCTGTGTGTGTCTCTCAGCCTATATAACAGATGTGAACTTGTGCACTGATAGGTTGAATCTGAATCTGGTTTCTGGAATACTGGGTGGTATGTTGCTGTTTCTCATGTTTCCTAAAGGGTGTCCTCCAGTAACACAAGAAGATGTATAAGAGATGTAATTTTTTGCCCATATATGTATGGAAATGTCTGTGTCTTCAGTTGATAATTTAGGTGAGTTTGGGATTTTGGGTTCAAAATCATTTTGCCTCAACTTTCAAAACATCACTTTGAAATAGTGTTTGTTCTAACCTAGTGTTGATGACAGAAGAGTAAGTCTAGACTGATGTTTTTTAGAACTTTTTATTTTGAAATGGTTTTGCATATATAGAAGGAATTACTATATTTTCTTTAATGATTTTTAAAATAGACTTTTTGTGTGTGGGCGGGTACTGGGCATTGAACCCAAAGCCTTTGAGCTTTTCGTTTATGGCCCTTTTTTTATTTTGAGATGGGGGTCTCAACAGAGTTGCTCAGGCTGAGTATGAGCTTGCAGTCCTTCTGACTCAACTTCCCAGAGTGCTGGGATTACAATACTGTGCCACTACACCTGATTTAAAAGATTTAAGAGCAATTTTAGCAGAATGGAATATAAAGGGCAGAGAGTTCCTGAATCCCTGTTTCCCTCATGGCTTTATCTTCTTCCCAGGTTCAAAGTGGCACACAGAATTACATTTATTACAACTGATACTTCGTTATCATGGGAAGTCAGTAGGCTTACATCAGGGTTCATTCTTGGTGGTGAACTTGCTGTGTATGTGGACGCATGTGATGACATCTAGCCACCGTTAAAGTTTCATGGCCCTAAATCCCTCTGTCCCCCTTATTCATCCCCCTCCCCATTAACTTCTGCCAGCTGCTGATCTTTTTACGTCTATAGTTTTGCCTTTTCCAGGATTGTCCTGTAGTTGGAATCATACAGTATGTAGTCCTTTCAGGTTGGCATCTTTCATTTAGTAATAGGCACTTTTGTGTCCTCCCTTTTCATAGCCTGATAGCTTATTTCTTTCTAGTGCTGAATAACATTCCATTGTCTGGATGAAGCACAGTTTATGTTTCTGTTCACCTACTAAAGAAGTCTCTTGGTTTCTTCCAAGTTTTTCATTTATGAAAAAACTGCTATAAGTGCCCATGTGGAGGTTTTTGTGTTGACTGTTCTAACTCATTTGCTTAAATACCAAGGAGTAAGACTGCTATATCATATGTTTATAGAGTATGTTTACTTTGTAACAAGCCTCGAAACCGTTTTCCAAAGTGCGTGTACTATTTTGCTTTCTCATAAGCAACAAGTTCCTGTCACTCCTCACATGTCTTTATAAGCCTTTAGTGGTGGCAGTTTTGGATTTTTTTTTTTTTTTTTGGTACTGGGGATCGAACTTGGGTCCTTGTGCTTTCGAGGCAGGTGAGCTAAATCCCCGCCCCTGTTTTGGATTTTAGTCATTCAAATATATATGTAATTGTATTTCATTGTTTTAATTTGCAATTCTCTAATAACATATGTTGTTGCACTTTTTTATAAACATATTTGCTACCTGTATCTTTGAGGTGTATAGGTTTTTTGCCTCATTTTAATTCATGATTTTTTATTGACTTTTAGAAGTGCTTTGTGTATTTTCTGTAACAATCTTTTCTTTAGTAGATATGTCATTTCCTGTTAACTTGGTCAGGCTCTCCCTTATCTTATTATCTTAATATCTTTTGCAGTTTTTCAATTTTTGTTTTGTTACTGGGGATCGAACTCGGGACCTTGCGCTTGTGAGGCAGGCAGTGGCACCACTGAGCTAAATCTCCAGCCATGTTTTGTTTTGTTTTGAAACAGGGTCTCATTATGCAGTTAGACTGGCCTTGAACTCACTGTGTAACTCAGGCTGGGCTCAAACTCGCAATGATCCTTCTGCTTCAGCTTCCTGAGCTCTGGAATTACAGATGGGTGCCACCATGCCTGGGAAGTTTTTCAGTTTTGATGAAGTCCAGCATATCAGTTATTTTTTCATGAATCATGCCCTTGGTATTAGACCCTGCTGAGTCATCTAGGTTTCCTTGTAGATGTTTTATAGTTTTGCATTTTTGGGACTTTGGAGGGGGGCATAGTTTTTGTTCAGCATATAAAATCGTAGTCTAGATTTGTTTGCTTGTTTGTTTTGTGGTGCTGGGGATCAAACCTACGGCCACACATGCTAGGTAAGTACGCATTCTACCACTGAGTTGCTCCCCTCCCTTCTTTTTTTTAAGAGTTGCCCCCCCGCTTTTTTTAAAATTTCTACCTTTCTCTCTCTGCCCATCTGTTTTTTGGGTGGTAATTTTTCTGTTAGTGTAGTTCAGTAGTCCAATGATTAGGACCCAACCTTCTGGTGAATCTGTTTTGTCATCTGTGCATCTCAGTCCCTCTGCCCCTTAGGTGCATGGGGTGGCTTCATTTTAATTCTGCACAGGAACTAGTGCCAGGTTAGGAAACCCTAAATTGTGATTAGGATTGCTGGGGAGTCAGTAGGGACATGCTTGGTTAAAGACCCTTGGGTATGGGGAATAGTCTTTGAAGGACCCCAGCTGTGTTAGTTACTTTTCTTATTGCTGAGAAAATACCCAACACCAAAGTTAGAAGGGAAAGGGTTTATTTGGCTTACACTTTGTAGAGGGTTCAGTCCATAATTGGCCAACTCCAAGGCAGGGATGACAGGCATGGCAGAGCAGAAACAATATGGCACGCACAAGGTAGCAGAGGTAACGGGGGCCTTCACCATGTCATTCTACCTCTTTTATCCCATCCAAACTGCAGGGATTAGGATGGTGCTAAACCAGTCACTCATGTGTAGTGGTTTAGCAATCACACGCCCTTAACCCCTGCATCACACATTTCAGGTTCAACTACCACTGAGAAAGTTCCACCTCATGTTCATGAGGCTTTGGGGACATCTAAACACAAACCGTAGCACCCACTTTCCCAAGTTGTACCTCTAGGGCTTAGGAGTCTGCTTAAATAAATTGTGACCCTCTCTATTTGCCTTTCTAATTTGAGGGGCAGCACTTTATCCTGTGATTGTTTTGTTTTTTGTTTTTTTTGGTACCGGGCATTGAACTCGGGTCCTTGTGTTTGCACAGCAGGCAGCGAAACCACTCAGCTAAATCCCCGGCCCTATCCTTTGATTTTTGATATTTTGATCAACCCAAGAAGAGTTGTTTGTTTTTAGTTTGTTCACCTTTTTGCTTGCTGTTAATATAGATTGGCAACTTCCAAGCCAAGCTCCTTATATGCTAACCAGAAACCACCAGGGTGTGATGGTGCACACCTATGGTCTCAGCACCAGTGAGGCGGAGGCAGGAGGATTGCTACTAGTTCAGGGCCAGCCTGGGCTACATAGAAACCACCAGTTCTCCCTGTTTAGTTTATAGTTTTCAAGAGCTGTTTTTCTTTTCAGGGGCTCTTGTTTGTATTTTGTAATGATGGTATATATCTTCAGATTCCTTGAGGAGGATACCTGTTCTGTAATTTGTAATCAGTGTAATGTGGGGGTGGGTAACGGTGCTGCTCTTTTTTGTCTTTCTTGGTCATACTTTTCTTTTTAAACAGGGTCTCACTATGCAGTTCAGGCTGGCATCTTGCCTCAGCCTCCTGAGTGCTGGGATTACAGGCATGTGCCCTACCATGCCTGGCTCCCAGTCATACTTCGTGATTGCTGATCTTTGGTCATATTTAGGATTAAAAGCTTATTTGTTTGGAAATGATTTACCTTTTCTTCAGTCATACAGAAGATTCCTTCTCCTAAATGAGAAAGTTCCCTGTGTGGGATGTATGGTGTTGATGTGCAGAGGCTTGGAGAGTTTTAGGATGTAGAGACAATGACCAGGGTGGTTAGCACTTGCGGCACCTTCCCCGTATGCCAGCCCCCAGTGTGCCAGTGTGGGGTCCTGTGTGCTGAGGAGCTGGGTGCCCTGGGGGAGGGGGAGGGGGAGGGTTTGACGTCTGGGACAGTCTGGTAGATCTTGAGTTAATGCTTCACTACATTCTTCCTCTCTGCTCTAAGGTCAGAGATATTCTAGGGAGAGTTGCTCCTGCTTCCAGGCTGCATCTTGCCATAACCATTTGGGGCTGTGACGTGCTTCCTTCTTCACCAGTTAACTGTCCTCACACCTCTTCCCAATGCATGGCATATGTTGGTGACGTGGGATAGGGTGGCTCTCTTGGCTGGCAGATCTCCTCCACCTTCTTTCTTTCTCTCTGATCTGGCTTTCTAGACCAATTGGTGGTTGCACATACCTCTATTTAGTTTGCTTTGAGAAATTGTAAATGTACATTTGTGACAGAACTTTGTGTTTTAAAGATGAACAGTTGTTAATCAAGTCCCAGGATAGGAAACTTCTGTCCTTCCCTTTCTCAACTCTCCCCTCCACCCAGAAGACCTACTGTTGGAACTTCTTGGCACAAAGCCCTTTTTTCTTTATACATATTTTTTCTCCTTTATACATATTTTGTTCATTTAAATGTGTATTCCTGATATAGTTAAGTACTGCTTTTGTTCCATGTTAAATTTTGATACCATTATGTTTTCATTTTTATTCTGTTGAGAGTATTTGAAATTTTCTTTAATTTTTGTCTTTGAACCATGAGTTAGCAGTCACTACCCTTTCTTTTGGTACTAGGGATTGAACTCAGTACCTTGCACTTGTGAGGCTGGCTGTGGCACCGTTGAGCCTAGCTTTTTATTGTTTATTTCTAGGTTAATTCTGATGTGGTAAGAGAATATATTTTGTCTTATTTCAAATTGTTTTAGGTGTATTAAGACTTAATATTGTGACTCATCGAATACTGTATGTATCTGGGTGAATGTTTCCCATGTGACCTAGGTAATACATGTATTTTGGCATCATTCATTTCAAGGCAGTTGTTGGTGATATTCAGCTCTTCTATATATATTTTGATTTTCTTCCCACTTGTTATATCAGTTGCTGAGAGAGTTGTATAATTAAATGTAATTATGAATATGACTGTCTTCATTTCTGTCAGTTTGCTTCATGATTTTTAGTACTCTGTAATTAGATTTATATATAAGGTTATTGTGCTTCTTGATTAATTGACCTTTTTATCATTTGTCCTTTTGGGGGGGGGTACTGGGGATCGAACTCAGGACCTTGTGCTTGCAAGGCAGGCGCCAGAACCACTGAGCTAAATCCCCAGCCTCTTATCATTTGTCCATTTTGATCTGTGGTAATATTGTTTGTCCTGAGGTAAATTTATCTATTAATAATTGGTTCTTCCTTTAATTAGTACAGTCAGACTATTTTCATTTTATGTTAATTGTCATTGTGCTGGAACTAGAAAACACTTTTGCTAAGATTTAGTGTTTTAAGTCCATAGGTAAACTGGCTTGCTCATTTTGCAGCACCTTAAAGATTTATTCTTCTGTCTTCTGGTTTGCATTGTTTTTAAACAACAAAGCTGAAGCCTTTCTGCATTTAATGTGTCTTCTCTTCTTTTGGGTCCCTTCTCTCTCTCTTTTGTTTGTTTTTGTTTTATGGCATACCTGGGGTTCCACCTGGCCTACAGTCTGAGCTACATTCCAGCCTTTTAGTTTTTTGAGACAGGGTCTTGCTGTGTTGTTCAGGCTGGCCTTGAACTCACTGTGAGGCCCAGGCTGGCCTCAATTCACAGAGATCCTTCTGCCTCCACCTCCTGAGTGCTGGGATTACAGACGTGTGCCAACACACACAAGGTCTTATTGAGTTGCTAGTTGCTAGTTGCCCAGGCTGAGTTACTGGGCTGAGCTCAAATTTGCAGTTATCCTGACTCATCCTCCCAGAGTTCTGGGAATTTAGGTAGGTATGTACCACTGTGTTGCCTTCTTTGGCTTGTTTTAAAATACTTTTTTAATTGCCAGCATAGTGGTGGATGCTTGTAATCCCAGTACTCTGGAAGTAGAGGCAGGAGGATTGCTGCAAGGTTCAGTGTCAGCTACATAGCGAGTTCAAGTACAGCCTTAGGAGACCCTGTTGCAAAAAGACAAAAAAAATGCTTTATGAACAATTCTCAGGAGTGGTTTGACATGATCTCTTTAATCTTGCTTTGTATTTATTGAATTTGTTAGCCCCATGACTGCTTTTTGTCACAACCAGAAGGCTTTCTACATTTGCCCCTTTGTTCCTCTCTCCTCTCTTTCTTAGAGTGGGGGTTCCAATGTTAGCCCCATTGGTATTCTCATACACACTTCCAAGATCTCTGTGTGCCCCTGTTGTATGTGTGCGCACACACTATTTTAGTTTGAACTGCTGTTTCAAGTTCATTGACCATTTTATCTGCTTCATTTATTGTACTATTAAATCACATTCAGTGATTTTTTTTCTTTTGTTGGTTGGTGTTTTTTTAATCATGCTTTACATTTTTCTGGTTTTCTTTATTTTCTTTGTGGTCAGTACTGTGGATCGAACCCAGAGCCTCAAGCTTGCTAGCCAAGCATTCTGACACAGAGCTCCATCTCCACTACTTTGATTTTTCTGTTTTTGTTTGTTTGTTTCTTTTCTTTTTTTTTGGTACCAGGGATTGAGCTCGGGTCCTTGCTCTTGCACAGCAGGCGGCAAAACCACTGAGCTAAATCCCCGGCCCCGATTTTTTTGTTTTAAGAGTATTTTTCTTGGGCCAGGGATTTAGCTCAGTAGCACTGAACCTGGTTGGCAAGTGCAAGGTCCTCAGTTTGGTTCTGGGTATGGGGCGAGTAAAGGTTCTTTTGTTTGTTTTTTGGTTTTTTTGGTACTAGGGATCAAACTCGGGTCCTTGTGCTTGTGGGGCAGGCAGTGGCACCATGGAGGTAAATCCCCGGCCCTTTTTCTTTTTTTGTTGTTGTTTTTCTTTTGCTTTTTGAGTTAGGGTCTCCCTTTGTAGTTCAGGCTGGCCTCAAACTTTTAAGTGAGCCTCCTGCCACAGCCTCCTGAGTGCTGGGATTAGATGTGTGCCACCATGCCCAGCTCAAGAGTATTTTTCTTTAAACTTTATTTATTGTGGTACTGCAGGGTTTTGTGCGTGCTAGAAAGTGCTTTACCAGTGAGCTACACCCCAGGCCTTACATGACTAATAATGTTTGGCAGAGTGTTGGGCATTTGAAGTGTTGTACTGGATCATATTTTTTTTTTTTTTTTTTTTTTTGGTACTGGGATTCAACTTGGGACTGTGCGCTTGCAAGGCAGATGGTGGAACCAGTGAGCTAAATCCTCAGCCCTAGATCATATCTTTTAAAGAATGTTGAATTTTATTTTGGCAAGCAAGTACTGGGGATGGATTTTTGTAGTAGCCTGTATTCCAGGGCTGCTACAACTTCCTAGGAAGGTAACACCAGATTTTTTGTTGTAGTTCTTTACTCATTGCCCAGGGTGTTCAAGACAACTTTACCCTTTAGTCGCTTCTCAGAATTATGTGCAAATTCATGTGTAGCCAAAACCAGAAGCCTCTACCTTCTGTGCAAATTTTTGGAGGTCCCCTTCAGAATGGCCAGCTCCCTCCTTTCCTGCCCTTGGTTCCATGTTTCCAGCCACCATTCCTCCCTGACTCCAGTCTGACTTGCCACTTGGCAAAGCCATAATGTTCTTTTTGGTTCCCCCTCTGTGTACACCATCCAATAATTGCACTCAGGAGTGAACTCAGGGTCAGTGAGGGACTAAGATCCAATAGACCTTCACTGCCAAGAACATAGTTCTATACCATTTACTACTTTCTGGCTACAGTTGTCACACTTTCAGTTCTGTCCACGTGACTCAGATTTTGTATTTTTAGGGGTGATTTGAGAGTAGAGAACTGGCTTTTACCGTGTTGTCTGCCTAGAATACCTCCTTGTTAGAAGTTAAATGAATTGTTTTCTTACATGTTGGGTGTCAATGATACACGTTTAGGACTTATGTAAGCAGTTATTCAGAAGTTCTAAAGTATTTCTTTACCCACTTTTCATTGACTGTAACTCACCTATTTTGTAGGCCATGCTGGAGTGTCTGCAAACATGATGAAGAAGAGGACATCCCACAAGTAAGCCATTCCAAGCCTGTTTTTAGATAGCATGTTGTGACCCTTCGCTGCTTGCTTAGTACATGGGAGCACTTTTTGCATGAGGGGGTTCTTAGCTCCATGGCCAGTGCCCAATGAGAAACATTGATTAGTCATTTCCCTGTCCCTTCCCTCTCCTTGGCTTGGCTGAAATGTACTAGCTCTGCCCTTCAGCTGTTGAAAGCCTTTGAGTCATAATCCTCCTCCCAGCTTACTGGGAGCTGATCTGATGACAGGAAATCGAAGTAGTGGTGAGAACAGTGGGTGCACAGTGAACCTCTCCTGCATCTGTCCTTGGCGAGGTTGTGCAGCCCCACCATAGGGCTTCTGTCCTAGTTTCAGTCCACAGTTACAGAAAAAGGGTGCTATCTTGTGCTGAAAGTTTGCCTGTAGTGTTGCCATACTCCATAACATTGTGTTGAATGAATGAATGAATAATAAATAGCTGTGTATTTAAAGTGAATTTCCAGTACCCCCAAAAAGTGATAAATGTGTTCTGAATCCTACAAGTCAGTAGGTGCCCCTGTACAGAAGTATCTTTTTTTCCTGCACTACTGTTGTTTTCTGGAAATACTACTCAACAGTCCATTGGGAGCTGTGAGAATCTTCTTAGTAACAGGTTACTAAATATGGAGAAAGCCCTCCCTTATCCTACAACTGCCAGAGGTGCTCAATGTAGCAGTTATTTGCAGATGACTCACTATATACCTTAGTCACTGCACTGTAGTGGCTGGAGAGAACAAGAGACCTCTTGGCCATGGAAGGTCTGGATAAATTAGAAGTGATTGAAACAAACATGTCTCCTGTTCACATGAATAATTCATAATGCATAATATTCAGGTTAAGAAATGACCTTGTAAAAATTTAAAGGTTACAAACATATTTTTTCCTGAGGTTTAATAAAGTATTTCTTAGATTTCATTCTTTTGCTTATTACTTTACATGTTTTTGCTATATTTGGTGAAGTGACAGTTTATGTGATATGTGCATACTCATTATCATGTCATTACCATGAATGGTAAGCCCTCTCTTGCTTCATATCAAATATATCAATAAAAATATTTATAAACCGTAAATATAGGGCCAGGGATTTAGCTCAGTGGTTCCGCCACCTGCCTCGCAAGTGCAAGGTCCCGAGTTTGATCCCCGGTACCAAAAAAAACCCCATAAATATAGGTAGTGAGAGCAAAAAAGCAACTGAAATATAAGCTTTGCAAGACCAAAATAGTTCATTTAAAACAGATTTTGTCACTTAAAATAGAAGACTTTGAGAATGTTTATGTACATTCTGTTAGCCATTTTTATACTTGGAAGGGAGTTTCCATGTACTTCTTCTGAGCAGTACTATGTATCCCCTTGATTCCCTAAATTATAAGAAGTTGCTGGGTGTGATGGCACACGCTTGTAGTCCCAGGATCTGGGAGGCTGAGGCAGGAGGATTGCTGTGAGTTCAAGGCCAGCCTGAACTACATAATGAGACCTTGTCTCAAAACAAAAACCATAAATGAATAAAGAAGGAACTTTTCAAAGTTCATATGCATACCAACTGAAAGAATCTCTTGTATATTCCTTGTTTTGGAGAACTTGACTTGGTGTTTTAGCAGGCAAACTTGTCTCAAGGACTAGAACACCTTGCTTTGGTTGGTTGGTTGGTTGGTTGGTTGGTTGGTTGGTACTGGGATCAAATTCAGGACCTTGTGCTTGGGAGGCAAGTGGCAGTGCCACAGAGCTAAATCCCGGGCTAGTACATCTTGCTATGTAACAAAAGGGAGAGATTGAAATAAATGGAGAAGTTATCATTTCCCTTTTCCTGTTCTCAGTGCAAACCTGGAAATGAATAGATGGATTTGAAAGACCAACGTAAAAGTTCCCACTTTCCCAAATGCTGGTTACTGATGTGATTAGAGTCGAGGGAGCAGAGATGGTTGCGTGGAGCTTTGGAGAGACTACCTGATGGCTGCTGCGAGTTTCCTGGGGCTGGTCTTAGAGCTGGTTGTGAAGCCTTCACAAATTCCTTAACTTGTTTGAAGCTCAGCTTACCCATGTCCAAAACCAGATATTAGAACAGTGAGGTTTTCAGCTTTTCAGCATAGATTTCATTCTGTAAATGGTAAGGTTTTTACAGAAACCAAATAGTTTAAAAAGCAGAGCTGTAGCTTCTCTCTTCTTAGTTACTTTCAGTTGTGACTAGAGGGATCTTGTGTTCCCCCTAGGGGTGGCATTGGGTTCTGTGATGATGGTCATAATACCTCCTCCTGTCATATCCCACTGTAGTGGCAGTGGGCAGTGGAAAACCCTCATAGGTAAATGCTTGTGATTGCCTGAGGGAAAATTACAGAGCATTGCCTAGAACAGTCCACCTGTCCCTGTCAGATCCTAGGACATACCCATCATACAGGAAATGACTTATAGCTTGGTCTCCTTCCCTTTGTCCTTTCCCTTCTTCATCTCCCCTTCCGTGTGTGCGTGTGCGTGCGTGTGTGTGCGTGTGTGTGTGTGTCGCGTGCGCCAGGGATCAAACCTTGGATTGGTGCATAAAAGGCAAGTGCTTTACCATTGAGCTACATCTCCCAGCCCTTGTATTTGATTTTAAGTCACTAGAAATAAGTTTATATGGTTCCTTGAGTGGGGCACTCTGATGTGTTTTAGGGACAACCTGATGGATAAGCCTGTTTGGGAGATACAGTAAAAGTATACCTTGAACCCGAGTTCAATACCCGGTACCAAAAAAAAAAAGTATACCTTGAGGGCTAGGGATTTAGCTCAGTGGTGCCGCCTCCTCTCTCTCAAGCGCAAGGTTCTAAGTTCTATCCCTGGTACGAAAAAAAAAAAAGTATACCTTAAAGAGAAAAATAGAGCTGGGAGACTGTTTAATATGAACGAACTTTGGGCTGGGGATTTAGCTCAGTGGTTCCGGCGCTTGCCTCCCTAAGCATAAGGTCCCGAGTTCAATCTCCGGTACCAAAAAATATATATATGTGTATATATATGAACGAACTTAATTGTAGTGGTCATTTTTATTTTCAACCCCCTCCCAATTGAATAGGGCATAGATTTCCATTTTAAGGTACTGTCAGAAAGGTTACCTGGGTTATGGTATGTTTTTCACTAATTACATTTAGAAAGTAGACTAGGGTCTACTAATTGCCAAATAGATATATTCCAAACAGTTTCTTTTTTCTTTCACTTTATAAGACACAGGTACTAATCACTGACAGAGAATGTCATTTGACTCTTCTTCCTTGTTATCCCTGGTATGGTTTCATGTAGTTTTTGTGATAACCCTGTCAAGTACAAATTGTGAGACCTTACTTAGATGAGGAAACTGATGCCATAGGGAGATTAAGTAACTTGTCCATGGTCATACAGCTAATCCTTGATTATATCTAGGACTCAGAAACAGGACATTCTCATTCCAGAGCCCATATTATTAACTGCCACATCATAGTCCCTGAGTCGAATGTTTTGTTCTGTGATCTGAAAAATGGGTTTTATCAGTCACAGACTTGTAAACTGGGTAACACTTGGTGCAGGTGTCTAAATGCACCATGGTGTTGACAGTCCCCAGCCCTCTTCTACATTTTTGAGACAGATCTTGCTAAGTTGCAGAGTTGCCAGAGTTGGGCCCCAACTTGGGACCTTCCTGCCTGCGCCTCCCAGAGTGCTGCTATTGCAGGCATGTGCCACCACCCCCATACTGTTGAGGGTCTTAATTTAGACCGTGTAACACTTTGGTCACCTTGCACTAACTTGTCACCTTTGGCTGCTGAGCAGCTTATGCGTTCAGGGCCCAATAATTAAGAGAGCATGGTTCTGGTTTGACACGTTCCCACTGCTTGAACCACTGGTGGTACAATGGATCTCATTGATTTTATCAGCCTTCTTACTAATAAAATAAGTATAAATTGATGAATCTAGTTGCTTGAATTTGAATACTGTCCAAATATAAATATTAATACTATTCATACTGATTTAAAATTAACAATTATTGGGCTGGGGATTTATCTCAGTGGTTTCACCACCTGCTGTGCAAGCCCAAGGACCCAAGTTCGATCCCCGGTACCCCCCCCCAAAATTAACAATTATCAACAAATTTATTTTAAGAAATTTATATTCGTGAATTTCTTCAAAACATTTTATACATAGTGCTGGCAGAATTGTGCAGAGTGTGCAAAATGTCATATTATGTTTGGCTTTTTTTGTGGCCACAGTGCCACCCATTTTTTCTAGCTTTGCTTTTTTTTTAAAGACAGTCTCCCTATGTAGTTCATGCTGGCCTCGAACTTGAGGTGATCTTCCTGCCTCAGCCTTTCAAGTGCTGGGATTACAGGCATATGCCACCATGCCTGGCAAATAATTTTCTGTAACATTCTCCACATGGCTTACATGCATTTCTAAATAACCTTACATAGAGTGAATTTTTTTCCAGTAGTTTGCACCCATAGCATTTCTTCACAGGTTAATAGTCCATCAGTAATTAATTTCCTAAATTTTAACAGGGAAATCCTACAAGTACCCTACTGCCAATATATATAATACACAGTTACAGCTACTGTACTGTACCACAAATTAGCTGTGTTAAAATTTTTTATACCATTTTAATGTTTCCCTTAAGGAACTGGAATATGATGACATCTAGTCTGCTAGATCAGTTCCTTTCTTTGCATTATTGTAATCAAAGACCCGCTGAGAAGCAGTACAAGCCACCCGATTCAACAGTCAATTCAAATCAGAGCCACCCAGCAGTGAGACATATGAATTACGGCCCATTGTGAATGTGTTTAATGAATAGTATGCTATTTTAATTACTACTTATTTTTATCTTCAGCATTTTTGGTGGAAAAAATTTGTATCTAAGTTGTTTATTAAATAAATTGGACAGAACTGCTATGAACAGAATACTTGTTTTTGGGAACGAATGGAATGACATTCTAAAAGTAGAATTGGTCTTGGCAAAAAAAGACAACAGAAATTAAATATAGGAATCTATGTCATTAGACTAAATAAATCTGCTGTTTTAAATAACTTCTGGCATCAGTTTAGCAGTAAATTAAGACTATTGTGACTACTGCAAAAGTGAAGTACTTGTCATTGTAGAAAAGTTTGAAAACACCAGCAAACACAGAGGGAGAAAACTGAACTGTTTTGAATTCCATCATCCAGTGAGCACAGCTTTTATAATTTAGTGTGTATTTTGAAAGTTTAAAAAATATCTTTGCCACAGCCAGGGATTTAGCTCAGTGGCTCTGAGCCTGCTTTGCAAGCACAAGGTCCTGAGTTTGATCCCTGGTACTGCAAGGAAAGAAAAATCTGTATCTATCTTTGCTGGGCATAGTGGCACATGCCTGTAATCCCAGCACTTGGGAGGCTGAGGCAGGAGGATTGCCATGAGTTCACAGCCAGCCTGGGCTACATAATGAGTTCAAGCCCAGCCTGAATTACAGAGAGACCCTTGTCTCAAAAAAAAAAAAAAAAAAAAAAAAATCTTGGGCCAGAGATTTAGTTCAGTGATTCTGCCGCCTGCCTCGCAAGCGGAAGGTCCTGAGTTCGATCCCCGGTATCAAAAAAAATCTTTATGAGTAATTGTGTGTAAAAATTTTTTTTCATGTAATATTTAACATTTATGTGTTTTTAAAAGCCTTTAAATTTTCCATGATTTTAATAGCTATATAATTAATTCATTGTAGCAATATACAATATACTATAATTGAACGGTGGTGCCTGTTAAGGTTTTGTTTTTGTTGGTTGGTTTTTTTGGTTTTTTGAGACAGGGTCTCACTTGTAGTTCAGGCTGACCTTGAATTGGCAGCAATCTTCCTGCCTCAGCCTCCTGAGTGCTGGGATCACAGGCGTGCGGTGAGCCACCCTACCTGGCTTATTGAGGTTTTTTTTTTTTTTTGAGTTTCCTCTGTTAGCTGTATCTTTTTTGCACGTCCATCAGTTTCTTTCTGTAAATTCCTAGATGTGGATTCACGGGGATATGGGTACTCCAGTGGTAAGGCTTTGGATGTGTGCTGCCAGATCGTTCACTTAAGAAGGTTGGATCTCTTCTGTAAGTAAATAGAAAATGGCACTGTACCATGATTTGCATTAAAAATGATCAACATTTGCTGTTTTTGTTACTAATAGAGACAGATCATCCTACTGGCAGACCAAGGCACTGAGAGATTTCTAGATGAAGCAGGTGGGGAGAAATTATGTCAAAACTGTGGCTGAAGTGAAGAACCCAAGTGCTGAAAGAGATGACTTGCACAGAGTGAACATTCAGAGTCGATCCTTAGAAGACTGCCAGGGTCAGAGATAGGAAAGGATACACAGGTAATGGCTTAGGCACAGTCTCCAGTCATTGAAGGGTGAGATGGAGTTGACATTGGAATGCAGGTACTAGGCTGTGCTCCCTCCATTTGGAGTCACTGCTCGCTTCCTGGCTACTGTGCATCTACCTGGATTTAGCTTCTGTCCCCAGAACCTGTGTGGTATGCAGTGACCATGGACTCTGACTTGGGCTAAGAACGTACACCGTAGCTACAGAGTGCACTTGGTCTCGACCTGCATCTGTGAGTACATATACCAGAAATCATCAGGGAACTGAGGAACACTGAGACTGAAAGAAAGTCAGTAATCACAACAGATAGGTGCACTCGGAGTCACCAGATAATGTGAAACAGAAAGGCAACCTGGCCTGAAGGAGCTCAGGAAAATCAAGGGGAATGAAAATTATTCTCATATATCAGAAAGCATGGTTATTACAGCCGTTCACTATTAGATGATAAAAACCAGTTTTTAAAAATTAAAAATGTTGCCGGGGATTTAGCTCAGTGGTTTCGTTGCCTGCTGCGCAAGCGCAAGGACCTGAGTTCGATCCCCGGTACCAAAAAAAAAAAATTAAAAATGTCATGTTTGACATATAATAGGCTGAATGTAAGAATTCTACCTAATTCAGGAACAATGGAGCTTAGGATTTCTTCAGGATGAAAAGAATGTGACAGCTGCTGAACTATGGAAGATCGATCTAAAAGTGCTAGCATCTGTTTAATGAGATCCTAACAGGGAATGGAGGAAAAAATAAAGAATAAATGTGGAGGGGCCAGGAATTTAGCTCAGTGGTGCCGCCGCCTGCCTCGCAAGCACAAGGTCCTGAGTTTGATCCCCAGTACCAAAAAAAAATTTGCTACATATCCCAAGCTGTCTTCAAACTCCTGATCCTGTTACCACACTTAGTTTTTTGTTTGTTTTTGTTTTTTGGTACTAGGGTTCGAACTCAGGACCTTCCGCTTGCGAGGCAGGCGGCGGAACCACTGAGCTAAATCCCTGGCCCTATGTAGCAAATTTAAGGACAGCCTTACTACATAACAAGATCCTATCTCAAAAAACCAAAACAGCACCAACTAAAATTCTTCAGATAGTAACAAAGTGAAAAATGATTAGGATCAAAGACCTAAATTTCAGTAGTGCAGTAGAAGTAGCCAGGTATGACTTTAATGTTTTTTCTTTTACCACGGGTTTTTTTTTTAGTTGGTTTTAATCATGCTTGCTTGCTTGTATAAGGAAGAAAAAGTAGAGGCTTTGATTAATTGTAGATTTTGGTACAAAAATGGAAGTGTAGGTATTCTTAGAAAGTTAAAAGTAATTACTGGAAGATTACAACTAAGATACCTTACACTAAAAACTTCATTTGATGAAAAGGAACCTCAGTCATTGTAACTATATACAGGAAGAAAGGGAGATAAATTTTCTTACTTAAAAGAAGGTGAGAAGATAAAATCCACCCAAAAAGGATTGTGTATCTTCAAAATTAAAGGATAATGGCTCTGTGTGGTCGCTCATACCTGTAATTTCAGCAGTCTAAGAGGCTGAGGCAGGAGGATCTCAAGTTCAAGGCAGCCTGAGCAATCTAGTGACTTAGGGAGGACCTATTTGAAGATGAAAAAGGACTGGGGATGCAGTTCACTGCAAACCCTATGGGGTTACTTCCCAGTGTCACAAACAAATAGTGATACAGGAGCCACTTTGAGCAGGCTCCTCCTGATGGGACCTGAAATTCTTATAGTGCATTACTATCCCTGGAGCTGACTGGCATGGAAACTGCTATTCTGAAATGTGATTGGAGGCATCTGTTAACCATTATCAGAAGGAACTGCAGATAATCCCTGTTTACAGGAAAATGCTGCTAGTAAATACAGGAAGGATGAGCAGCTGAATAGAAATTCTCCTGTTTCTGCCTGTCTCATTGGTTTTGTTGAAATTAAAAGTAATTAAAAATTTTATGCCTTTGAATCTAAGAAAGAATCCACTCTGGCTGGTAGTGCTATCCAGAGACGGAACTGGTAGAGCGCGAGCGGGCACATGCATTGCATGGGGGTCTGTATTGCCGATCTGTCTCTCAGCTCGTGGGGGCTGACAAGGCTGGACTCTGCAGGCCAGGCCAGCAGAAAGAGTGGTGCTGCAGCTCAGGGGCAAAGGCTGTCTGCACGCAGCATGCTCACAGTATGCAGGTGTAGATGTCAGTTCCAGCTTAGAAACCTTCACAGGTGACATCTACGCTGTTGCTTACCAAATATCTTGAGTAATGAGGCATAGCCAAGTTGAAACATAAGATTAATTAACACACTGGTGAAGTGCTGTATTTGCTTATTGTTTTGGAAGTAATAGTTGTTTGGAAATTGCGAAATGGTACATGTGGTTGAATCCTTACCTCAGTGAGGTCTGGGAGCCTACTTTAGCCTTTGCTCTAAGTCTGAAGAAAGCCCAGTCTATGGAGGAGAGTCATTGGGGTTTTGCCCAAAAAATCAACAGAACATATAATTATTTATTTAAAGGAGAAAATAAAGTATTGCCAAGAAGGATTCTTATATTCTAAAAGAGAAATGCAGTCTTCAGTAACTATTTTCTGAAAAGGCCAATTGGATGTCACTGCGTATTTCTAGAATTATGAAAATGTGTAGAAAATTTTCTTTGGGATTTGAGTGTTAGTAATGAATTACAGACTTCATGCTTTGTTTAAGCCTTTATCTCTCCATTAAATTTCAGACTGACGTTTGTTTTTGGTGCCTAGGATTAAATGCAGTTTTTCACTCATTTTTTATATGATGTATAGTTGTCCTTACTGTGAACAATTTTTTTCTATACTTTTAAGTCAAGAGGTAGGGTAAGAACAGGTGACAGGTGCACACTACACTTGACCCTTGAGCAACATGAGTTTGAACTGCATGGTTCTTCTTAATGTGGGTTTGCGCAGGGTGGGATTTGCAATGGTTTGAAAAAAATTTGCAGAGGCATGACCTTTGTAGCCTAGAAATATTTTAAAAAATGAGAATAAAGGTATATCATAAATACATAAAATATGTATAGATAATAGTCTATTATTTGCTACCATAAAATACACAGATATTTGTTACAAAAATTATACAAATGCCGAGGAACTGTACACATTGCCATTCTCAGTGGTGAGAAGTGTGGATGAATGTAGATGCAGCACTAAGTCCTAACTAACTCACAGCAGCACACGCTGTGCCCTGTCATGGTATCAGTGTCACCCTTTGCGGTGCCATGTCTCCAGTGTTGTATCACTCAAACCACTGGACAATGCTAATTATACATTTGAGCAATTTAATAAGTTAGGTATCTTAGTAAAAGGTTCATGTGTGTTTTACTATATAGAATACATAATGTAAAATATGTTAATTGACTGTATTAGTAAGGCTTCTGGTCAACAGCAGGTTACTTGTGGTTAAGTGTAGAGTTGACTGTGCTGGAGGGTTGGCTTCCTAACCACTCGTGCATTGCTTGAGAGGCAGCTGTATTGTTCTGTGCCTGGTCCCCACCATTTGTTTTACAGTTAAATACATGGATTGTTTCTGTCTCTCCTGTGCTGAAGCCTGTGTATGAGTCCTTGATTATTTGAGGCACATGAGCCTGTAACTTCTTCAGGAGGCATTCGTGAGAACAGTATTCCGTATGTTCTTACACATTGATAACAGTTTTATCTGTGGGACCTTTGTACTTGAAGGTCAGCATATAATTCTTAGCTGATTATAAAATCCTTGGCTTACATTTTCTTTGAAAATGTTCTTCCCCTGAGAACAGTAAGCTTGTTAACCCCATTGTCTTCTGGCATAAATTGTTGCTGCCGGAATCTGATTTTATTTACTTTATACATAATTTGATCATTTTGCCTGAAAGCCCAAAGGGTGTTATTTTCTTTTAAATCCATTTACTAAGATAAGACTTAACACTAGTCATTCTGGGGTAGATTTCCCATGGGTTACATTTGTTCAAGTTTTACTTTAGGAAATTTTTTTGAATTACGGTTTTTAACACCTTTTTTCCCTGTTTCTTTCATTTTAGGTTGTAGGCACTTCTATTACATAGATGTTGTATCTGTCACCATCTCTGAATTCATTTTTACTCCAGCTGTATCCTTTTCATCATCTATTCCCTTTATAAGCTCTCATGTTATCATTTCCTCTTGTTCCTCTATTTAGTCTTCTTTAATGTTTTTGTATTTAAAAAATTGCTAGTTGCTTCTTTTCTTACATCTTAGCTGTGTCATTTCTGAGCTTTTCTATTTCTGGTATATGTTCCTGTATTAAGGTTCTCCAGGTAAACAAAACTAGAGGGAGATAAATACAAAACAGATTTGTTCTATGGAGTTGGTTCATGTGGTTTGGAGGCAAAGATGTGCTACAAACTGCTGCCTATGAGCATTTAAACTTGCACTGTTATGTGTTGATCCTCTCAATCTGCTCATGTAAGTAAGAAGGGGTGAGATCCCAGGATGGCTTTTCTATCTTCAGAGCTCTGCGCCTGCCTCTGCTATTTTTCTGGGACATATTTAAAATCCCTCCCAATAGCCATCTCTGTCACCTTTTTGAGATCTGCCTTTTGGTATCTCCCCTCATTTCCTCTGCCCTCTAATCCTACTGTGCTGAGGATTTTATTCTCACTCAGGTGCCCTAAGGGCAGAAGCAGCCCAGTGGTTTTCTGGCCTCTCAGTCCTGCACTTAACCATGGGGCACCGTTTTTGTTTTTTCTTTTTTTAATGGGGCACCTTTTTAAGTCTCCCTTCTGGGTGAATACTTCTTGATGGCAGTAGTGTCCCCTCATGTTTGTAAGAAGTTCTCTTTGCCATCCCTCCAAGACACCTAACTTGGCTGAATTTATGTAACTGGTCCAGAATAAATTATTCTTAGAATGTATATAGTACAGCTTTAAATATTACAACGTGCAATAAATTGTTCTTTAAAATATTTGTGTTACATGTTGGGTGTTAAGTACTTGTGTTTATGGTTCACTAGATGAGCTTTTTATCCATACAACTGAAAGGGAATTCGTTTCTGCTTTCATCATTTTCCACTCTTGGCATGTATCAGCATCTTTTAGATTGGTTTGGGCCTTCTGCTCGCATCTAGACCAAATCTTGTCCTTTGTCTTCAGATTTGAAGGTGAAATGATTTTTTTTCCTGATGTGGAGCTGATATATTGTTTATAAGCATTATGTATAAATTTTTTAGTTGCTCATATTCTAGAAACAATGTAATTTGATGTCATTTAAATAATTTGTAATATTACATTAAATATTTGTCATAAATTATGTAACTAAGATTGTGTTTAGAGAATAATACTGGTATTACACATTGTTATAAGCCAACTTGAACTCGAATTTTAGTAAAAGTTAAGTGTCTAGGGGCCAGGGATTTAGCTCCGTGGTTTTGCCACCTGCTGCACAAGCGCAAGGACCCGAGTTCTATCTCTGGTACCAAAAAAAAAAGTTAAGTGTCTGGTTTATTCATGCTGTTTAAATCAGTAGGAACAGAAATTTTAGAGTGTTGTACTAGGTGAGATTGAATAGTTGTACATTTCTTTTACTTTCTTTTTTTTTGGTACCAGGGATTGAACTCAGGTCCTTGTGCTTGCGAGGCAGGTGGTGAAACCACTGAGCTCGATCCCCAGCCCTGTTATACATTTCTTTTAGGCTTGAAATAGATGAGTATCCGTGTTAGTCAGCTTTCCTGTCCCTAAGACACAATACCTGATGCCTACAATTTTAAGGAGGAGAGAATTAATTTAGCTCATGGTTTTAGAAGATTCTAAAGATTTAGATGATCATCCTACTCCAAGGCAGAAACCTCATGGTAGGACGAGGCAGAGCAAAGCTGCATAATTCATAGTGCTGGGGAAGCAGAGCCAGAAAAATCACGCAGTGGGCAATACATCTGGGTGTATAGTACTCAAGACCACTCTTCTGTGACCCACCCAGAGACCCCCAGGTGTGTGCTTTACTAATCTGCTAGGTGTTTCTTAATCCAGTGAAGTTGACATATCAGGAATAATAATAGTCACCATCTACCCCTTGTCAACTTCACATCCAAACACATCTCCCTAAACCATACTTTATGGGTAAAGAAAATAACAAGTTCATAATTTCACCTGATGTAATACAACTATCCCACTTTGAACCAGAAACTCAATAATCTCTCCCCTAAAGTCTCAACATTTCCAGGATTTTTCAAGTCCAACTTAGGACAAATTCTTAGCTGTGAACCTCTGTAAAAATAAAAAGCAAGTTATATAATCCCAATGTACAATGATACAGGGTAAGCATTCCCATTCTAAAGGAGAGGAAGAGAGAAAAGAATCAGATCAAAGCAAGACCAAAACTCAGCAGGCTGAGCATTAAGTCCTATTGCCCCATGTCTGATATCTGGGGTACATGGAAGTGAGATGTGAATTCCAGAGAGTATGGGCTGCCCCAGCCCTTTGGATTGGCTTTGCTCATGACTTGAAGCTTTCCCTAACAGATGTTCCATGTTCCTGCCACCTTAGATTTCCTGGTGTCTCCACTGCACCTTTGGCTTCATTCTCATAGCTTCATTCACTGCCCTCTGGGGATTCCTTGCCTGGTCCCCCAGGCCTTTCTTTGAAATTTGGTTGGAAACTTCTTTGACTCTACAACTGTTGTATTGTGCATGCCAATAAAACCAGCATCCCATGGACAAAAGTGAGAGTCACCTGCTAGCTCAAGCAGTACCGGACCCCCTTTGCCTATGTCTGCAGCAGCCTCTGAGTACCTTGATGACTAGCAGAGTGAAATGAATCCCAGAAAGCCAGTTCTCTAGGAAGCCCTTCTCCAGCAGGAATCTCAGGGACAATCTTTTCAAGACAAAATTTTGTACTTTTGCATCCTTCACCCTGACATAAGTGGGGTCTTGCTGATTCTTGAGATGCCCTCAAGCCATCTGTCCTCTTATCCTTATACAGAGTACTTGCTTTGTTTTTAATGGTGTTGGTCTCTTCAGCTGTTATGCCTTCTTTGGCCCCAACTTTACACATGGTTCTTTGTGAGCCATCATTTTAAGTTTTTCCAAAAATCTTTGCTGTGCCTTTTGCCTCTAATTCTTATAAATCTGGCTAAAAACAGCTGGGAGTATCCATGCAACAGCCTGTCTTGAAATTTCTTCTACCAGATTGGTACATCACCTTTAAAGTCATGCTCCTTGCAAAGTCTTAGAACATAGGCAAAATGTAGGCAAGTTTTCTTTTCTTTCTTTTTTTTTTTTTGTGTACCGTGGATTGAACTCAGGTCCTTGCACTTGCGCAGCAGGCAGCAAAACCACTGAGCTAAATCCCCGGCCCTAGACAAGTTTTCTTCCAGAGTAACAACATGGCCCCTGATTTAAATCTAAATGTAGACTCCTAGTTCCCAATTGAAACTTCCTGAACTTGGCTTTTACTGTCAGCATTCTGATCTTTTGGGCTGTGACCAGAATCACCTGTCAGGCTATGGTTACTGCAGTCTAAACCTCTCTAGTTTACATCTCCAAACCTTTCCATACTCCTCCAGAAAACCAGTTCCAGAGGCTTTTAAACCATGTAG
Organism: Heterocephalus glaber; assembly: GCF_053883595.1. Lineage (NCBI taxonomy): Eukaryota > Metazoa > Chordata > Mammalia > Rodentia > Bathyergidae > Heterocephalus > Heterocephalus glaber. The sequence goes on along the minus strand of NW_028258153.1, from coordinate 32,430,528 downwards.
TCAGGGACAGCCATATAGCAATGACCCTACTTCTCTGGTACCAGTGTTCTGTGTTAACTCTCCTATTGCTGAGACACAATACCCGACACCCACCATTTAAAAGAAGAAAGGTTTAATGTAGCTCATGGTTTCAGGAGATTTAGTATGTGGTCATCAAGCTCCAAAGCAGAAACCTTACAGTGCAAGGACCAAGCAGAGCAAACTTAATTCATGGTGGCCAGGAAGCAGAGCCAGAGGATCAGTGCCAAAGAGAAATGGTCAGGGCATTCTTGGGTTTATAGTACAAAGACCAGACCTCAGTGACCCATCTGGATGTACCAAGAAGTGTGCTCTACTAACATGCTGGGCGTTTCTTAATCTAATGAAGTTGACATATCTGGATTAACAGTCATAGTATCATATAAAGTATATGCATATATAGTTATTGTTGATCAACCCTTTTTCTTTAACTCAGGGAATTCCTAGTTAATTGAATTAAAGAGATCTGAAAAAGCTGAAAACTGGTGTTTGGAGTATGGCTTTCATTCCTGTTGATGAGTAGTGTTTTGTGCCTGTACACAGTTCAAGTACCTAGCATGCTCCTGTTGCTAATGAACCATGTTACGTATTTGTTGCTGGACATGGCTTCACCAGAGAACACTGTGGATGGGGGTAGGAGCTGAGAACATTGAGTCCCTTGAAGTAGGAGTGTGGCAAACAGGAGTTTGCATGTTCCTTGGGATTGTCTGTAAAGGTTATATTAGCCAGTGCTTCTGTTGGATCTAGTTGTGCATACTTGTGAGATAATACCTTGTATGTGTATGAATACAGAAAACATCGGAGCAGTGTGGGGCCAAGCAAGCCTGTGTCTCAGCCCCGGCGGAACATCGTAGGCTGCAGGATCCAGCATGGGTGGAGAGAGGGTAACGGCCCTGTCACCCAGTGGAAGGGAACTGTCCTGGACCAGGTGCCCGTAAATCCTTCTTTGTATCTTATAAAGTATGATGGATTTGACTGTGTTTATGGACTAGAACTTAATAAAGATGAAAGAGTTTCTGCACTCGAAGTCCTCCCCGATAGAGTTGGTAAGTTCTTTTTACTTTTTGTGCATTATTGCTTTAAAAGTGATAAGAGAAATAGATGCTTTTTTAAAAACATTGTTGGTGTTTATACTTTTATTGGAATTCAGGGTCCCCTGATAAACCTATTTTACAATCATCTAGAACCACAAAAGTTTATCCAAAGCAGATGTTCTGAAAGCACAGTTCAAGAAATTGTGATGGCTATAAAGATATGTAAAATGTTTCCTCAAGAAGTTTACAACTAATAATTTCTCATATGGTTATTTCTGACATTTTTGATCAGTATTATCTGGACTGATAGGTAAGATAATCATTAGTCAAAAACACTCTATGTTGATTTCATTAGGTGCAGTGGCTATGAAAAAGCTTTTATGCATTTATGTTAGAATCTTGATGTGCATTGAATCTGTATGTATTACATAAATGATAATTGTCTGTTCTTTGAGCTAAATGTAAGCACCCAAAACATGAGCTTTATTATCATGTGTGTTTGAACAGTGGTTGTGGAAGTGAATGGCTGGTTTTTCTTTTGTGTCATATATTATCAATTTAGCCTTGCAAATGTTCCTTAAATCATAAAAGTCTAAGTTAAATAGTTAATTTTAGTTTTAAATAAGGTGGGTACACCCAAGTTAATGTTACTTTCTCAAGGATATTTATTTTGAAATTTTTATTATAGTAATGCTGAAAATACAGGTTTATGCTTTTTGAATTGTCAAACCTATGCCATTAAAAAAATAAAGTTTGAGCAGATCTAGAATTAGAGGGCAAGAATTTGGGGGTCAAATTGTCAGAGGAGGAGTTGCGAGTTCCCTCTTTTCCTTCACACTGTATCATTGTATGCTTGGGAAAAGTTTCTTCCCCAACAAGTTAATAACTCTTTGTCATACAGCAAGTTACTTTGTTAACCTTCCTTTTAGATTGCAAATGCTAAATCTTTTTTTTTTTTCTGCAAATGCTAAATCTTTATTCCTCCTCTATAAACACTTTAGTTTTCACAAAAATCTTTCCTTAGATTTAAATTTTTTATACTTTAAACAGTTTTTACTTTTTTGGCTTGTTTGGTGTATTTTTTGTTTTGGTTTGGTTTTTTTCCTTGTTTTTGCAGTACCTGAGAATTGAATCCAAGGGCTTTAGCATGCATGCTAGGCAAGTGCACTCCTGTTGAGCTATTGTCTCACCCTTTTTAAAAAAATTTGATACAGAATCTCACTAAATTCCCCAGGGTGGCCTTGATCTTACATTTGTTCTGCCTCTTGTGTTTGTTTTTGTTTTTTGAGCCAGAGTCTCCCTATGTAAGTCGTGCTGGCCTTGAACTCAATATGTAGTCTAGGCTGGCCTTGAATTGTGGGAATCCTCCTGCCTCAGCTTCCTGAGAACTGGGATTGCAGGCATGCTCCACCATGTCTGGCAAGACTTGACTTTTTTTAAAAATAATGGTAAAAAATTAAAGTATCTTAACCATTTTTTAAGTGTACAATTCAGTAAGGGTAGGTATGTTCACATTGTTGTGAAACAAATTTTCTGAACTCGTTATTCTTGCAGTATGAAACTCTGTAGGCAATAAATAGCATCTCCCCTTTGCTTCCTTCTTTCTTAGCTCCCAGTGCTCACTTTCTGTATTTTCTGTCTCAATTAGGAATTTAGCTACTCTAGGTACCTCATACAAGATTTGACTTTCAGGGGCTGGGGATTTAGTGCAGTGGTTTCGCTGCCTTCTGCGCATGCGCAAGGGCCCTAGTTTGATCCCCAGTACCAAAAAAAAAAGAGGCTGAGCCAGGAGGATTGCTGTGAATTTGAGGCCAACCTTGGCTTCACAGTGAGTTCAAAGCCAGCCTGAACTACATAGTGAGATCTGTCTCAAAGAACCAGAAACAAAGATTTGACTTTCAGTGACTGGCTTCTTTCACTGAGCATAATGTACCTAAGGATCATCTCTGTAATAGCACAGGATTCCTTCTCTTTTTAGGCTTGAAAATAGTGTTCCAATCACACTACATTTTGTTTTCCTATTCATCCACCGATGGACATTTGAGTTGTTTTTGCTTCTTGTTATATGTAAAATTGTGAGACGTGCTTGTATGAACATGGGTATACAAGTACTTACTTGAAAGCCTCTTTTCAATTCTTTTGGATATATATCCGGAAATGGGATATAGTAATTCTAATTTGAATTTTATAAACGGACCTGTCCTGCTGTTTTCCTCTACAATTGCACCATTTTATAGACCTGCCAGGGGTTTAGCTCGTTGATAGCGTGCTTGCCTACGGTTTGATTCCCAGCACCATGGTTCTTTATAGTCCCACCAGCAGTGCACCAGGGCTCCAGTTCTCCAACACTTTGCAAAACAACTTTTCTCCTCTTCCTCATCCTTCCTTCTTCCTTTTCCTTTTTTGATGGTAATTATTTATCCTAATGGATGTGAGGTGATACCTTAGGGTTCTGAATTGCAATTAATCATGTTGAGCATCCTTCAGATGCTTGTTAGCCACTTGTATATCATTTTGGAGAAATAGCTCTTCGAGTCTTTTGATCTTTTTGGGGGGGCGGTTACCGGGGATTGAACTCGGGACCTTACACTTATGAGACAGGTGGTGGCAGCACTGAGTTAAATCCCTGGCCCTTTTTTTTTTGGGTCCTTGAGCTTGCGCAGCAGGCGACGAAACCACTGAGCTAAATCCCCGGCCCATGGCCCTTTTGATCATTTTTAAAATTGGGTTATTTTGTTGTTGAGCTGTTAGAGTTTTTTTCAAGAGACAAAGGTTTTAATATAATTGTTATGTCAAGTTTATTGGTAGTTGTTTCAGATTCTGTGTTGCATTTAACATTCAGGGAGCTGCCAGTTGTTGATTTTTGATGTAGTTTCAAAAAAGACTATCCAGGCTTACCCTAAAGACAATTAGAATACTCTTTATCAGCATATCCTTGGGAGGCTGGATTGTGTGTCAGATTAAAAAGTATCTTAACAGGTTAAATGTTGAAGCTGATAAGACAGATTGTTCTTTTATTTTTTTTATATATAATTTATATACATATTTTTTGGTACTGGGGCTCAAACTCTGGAACTTGCACTTGCAAGGCAAGTGGTGGAACCACTGAGCTAAATCCCCAGCTCCAATTGTTCTTTTAAAGCTAGACATTGATTTGCCAAACTGTAAAAATTATACCGCTCTTAATAAATTTTAGTTAGAAAGTATAGGGGTGGGTTTTTTTGTTTTGTTTTGGTTTGGTTTGGTTTGGTTTGGTTTTTTTGTGGTACCATGGGTTGAACCCTGGGCTTTTATACTAAGCTACATCTCCAGTACTCCCTGTCCACATTCCTGTTTTAAATTTTGAGATAGGGTTTTGCAAAGTCTGCATTGCCCAGGCTGGACTCAAACTTGAAATCTTTCTGCTTTAGCCTCCCAAAGTGCTGGGGATTACAGGTGGGTGCCACTATGCCTGGCTTTATTTTTTAATTATAATGCATTATTATGTGGTTAAAGTATTTTAAATTCATTTTTATTTTTTAAAATAGTAAATATTGACAGGTATAATCCATATAAATGAATGCTATTTTAGGTCCTCAGTAATTTTTAACAATATAAAGAAGTTGTGAGATCCAGTAGTCTGAGATGTGCTAACATGAGGAAAACCACCTTTGTTTTTAGTGTTACGCAGAGGGAATTCTGTTTGGGTATCCTGATTAAATCAAGTAGCAGTACATTTATCAAAAAAATTAACTTGTTTTTGTTTTGTTTAATAGAGATAAAAGCCTGATGAATGAGTAAAATAGGAATGCTAATGTATTTTAAGGTTCTTTTTTGCAGTCCTGGGTATCCAACCCAGGAACACTACCACTGAGCTATTCTGAGCCCTTTTTATTTTTTTATTTTTGGTAGTAGGGATTGAACTCCTATCTTTGTGCTTGTGAGGCAGGGGGCGGCACCACTGAGCTAAATCCCTGGCCCCCCTTTTTATTTTTTGAGGCAGGGTCTCAGTGAGTTGCCCAGGCTGGCCTTGAACTTGGTGATCCTTCTGCCGCCTCCCTAGTGTTGGGATTCCAGGCACGTGCCACCTAGTCTGGCTTTTACCTATTTTAAAAAGATAAAAGAGTAAAGCTAGAGCTGTCTCTGTACCATTAGGGAGGCCTTTGCTCTCAAATCACACCAGCCACGTGATGAAATCCTACCACAAATACTGGACTGTGCCTAAGTATCAGAAACAGAAGGCCTCTGCCTCTCCTGGGGATGTGCGGGCACTAAATAAATAAACTCATACAGCAAATTAACTTTAGATGGTGGGAATATTACTAAGGAGTGTAGATACAATAAGTAGGACAGGTGGCACTATTTTGCCCAGGTGCTCCTGGAGAGCCCTCGGAAGGAACATGCTACAGGAGGATCCTCCTGCTGGTGTTACAGAGGACAGTTTGCCTGCATGGGGAGGAGCGTCAGGGTCATCCAGGAGAAAGGCAGTAGAGGAACAGGGTGGAGGTATGAGCAATAAGGAAGAAGAGGGTAAAACCTAGGGTTGGGTGAGGCAGGACAGCCTAGGGCTGGTGCACCTTGGGGAGCATTTGGTTGTTTTTAAAATTATTCAACGAAGGCATGGGGACATTTTAAAAAATTAATTTTATTGATACATTTTAGGCATACAATATAATGACATTCATCATTGGAAATTTATACCTTTACATAATGTCCTTTTTTTGTATTAAATTCTTTTATTGGTACATTGTAGGTATACAACACAATTACATTTCTCATTGGGAATTGTACCTTTACATAATGCATCTTGGTTTTTATTTTTTCCCCATTCCTAGCCCTCCCTTCATGCCCTCCACCCTTCCCTATTTACAAAGACTTTATTTCCATTTTTTCCATTTCTCAGCATTTTTCCTTTCCCTTCTTTCTTTTCCCCTGCCCCTGCCCCTACCCCTACCCCTTTGGACCTTTTCTTCCTATTTTGAATTACCGATTATTCATTCTGATCATTGGTACATTTTAGGTATACAATATAATGACATTCATCATTGGAAATTTGCACCTTTACATAGTCTCTCTTGGTTCTTATTTTTCACCCTTGCCCAGCCCTCCCTTCAACCCCTCCAGCCCTCCCTATTTACAAAGATTTTGTTCCTATTTTTCCATTTTCTCCTATTAATCCCATTCCCTTCTATCCTTTCCCCTAGCCCTCCCACTTCCTTCCCCTTTGCCCCTTTTCTTCCTATTTCACATTGCCTATTATACATTTAGTCCATATTTACACTTTCAGTTTCTCACACCAGAGAAACTATTCGGTATTTATACATGTGTGTCCTATTTATTTCACTTAAGAGTATCACCTCAATGTGCATCCATTTAGCTATAAATGTCTCTAATTTCTCATTTTTTGTGGCTGAGTAGTACTCCATTTTATAAAAGAACCACATTTTCTTTATCCAGTCTCCAGTTGATGGGCATTTGGGCTGTTTCCAGGTTTTAGCTATTACAAACTGTGCTGCTATGAACATGGGTGCACATATATCACTGTGGTATGATTCTTTTAATTCTTTGGGGAAGATCCCCAGCAGGGGAATAGCAGGGTCAAATGGGACTTCCTGTCCTAGTTCTTTGAGGTATCTCCATACTGATTTCCACAGTGGTTGCACCAGTCTACACTCCCACCAGCAGTGGAGCAGGGTTCCTCTTTCTGGCATGGGGACATTTTAAATAACACATCTCATGGAAAGTTCACAATAATCTGGTTGCTATGAAGAACAGATTATAGGGTAAAAACTATGCCTTTGTAATAGACCACAAAATAAGGTTGATGAGAAATAAACCTTTAGTTTCTTTTAAAGCAACAACAGAAACAACATAGACCTTGAACAGGTTAATTTCTTAGTTTTCAATAAATGTTCTATGGTACCCGGGTATGGTGGCGCATGCCTGTAATCCCAGCACTCGGGAGGCTGAGGCAGGAGGATTGCCTTGAGTTCGAGGCCAGCCTGGGCTACATAGTGAGTTCAAGGCCAGCCTGAACTATACACTGAGACCCTGTCTCAAAAAAAACCCAAAATAAATAAATGTTCTGTGCTTAGATAAGCAGTTAACATGAAGGAAAGCAAGGTGAACTCTACCTAGGAACTCTTCTTTTTTTTTGCTATTCTGCTCTGTCTGAAATTATCTCAACACTTAAAATTAGTTGTTAAACAATAACAAAATCCACTCTGTACCTTGGTGTAATTCATATTTAAGTACTGTACCAAGAGCAGAAGAGTCTAGAAAAATAAAAATATAAATAAACAGGTTCCATTGATTTGGGCCAAAGCCCATCTCGGCAGTGGCCCAGGAGCTTGCATTTGGTGGTTGTACTTAAAGCCCTCCTGCTTAATTTTCATGTTCACTAATGCGGTCCATGGACAAAACTTCAAGTAGTCTCCTTTATTAAGTCCAGTCTTAGGAATTATTCACTGAAACACTTTTCAACCTTCTTTTTTTTCTTTCAAATCCTCAGCAACATCTCGAATTAGTGATGCACACTTAGCAGACACAATGATTGGTAAAGCGGTGGAGCATATGTTCGAGACAGAGGATGGCTCTAAAGATGAATGGAGGGGAATGGTCTTAGCACGGGCACCTGTCATGAACACATGGTTTTACATCACGTATGAGAAAGACCCTGTCTTGTACATGTACCAGCTCCTAGATGATTACAAAGAGGGCGACCTTCGCATCATGGCCGATTCTAGTAAGTATATATTGGTAACTTTCAGTGTTAATAATTCAAAAGGAATTTGGCTTCTGAGATATTTAATTAACTGTTTTGCATATGCATTAAATTTGGGGGGGTGTGATTATTCTTTTAGCCATCCACAAATACTCCACAGTTTTTACCCTCTTAAATTTTAGATGAGAAAAGTTTGATGATAATTACTTGGCTCCTATAATACAATGGTTATTTTTAAATTTATTTTATTAATATTGCTATGTTATTTATTAAAAATATTTGAAGGCATGGGAACAGCAAAATAAATCCATTCCATCCTTAACAGCTGTTAGGTCATTGCCATTCTTACTTTATGTACTCTTCAGCTGAATTATATTGAAGCTCATCCTACAGGTTTGTCATTTTATCGGTAAATAGTTTGAAATTAACTGAGTTGAAAAAACTGTTAATTGGGGAACCTTTCAGTAGTAACGAGATAGTCTATTTAGCTGTTTCTGCAAGTAGTCTCAGATGATTTAAATTCATGTGGGGAAGGTAGAAGAAGGTATGTATGACCTGGTTTCATCAAGCCTGGTTTTAAAAACAAAAGTTTTATTGTGATATAATTCTTGTACCATATAGTTACCATTTAACATGTGCAGTCCAAGGTTTTTAAGTGTATTTGCAGATATGTGCAGTTTTAGAACATTGTCATCACTTCGAAAGGAACGTTTTTTAACCATCATTCCCTTATACCCCCTACTGCTTCCTCACAGCCCTAAACAACTAATAATTTACTTTCTGTATAGATTTTCCTATTGTCATATTACATAATATAATATGAGGTCCTTTATGACTACTTTCTTGTTACTTAGCATGTTTTCAGAGTTCACCCATGTTGTATTGTGTAATAACAGTACTTCCTTTCAATGACTATTCCATTGTATAGACTACTACATATTGCTTATTCATTCATCTAGTTATGGTCATTTGGTTTGTTTCTGTCTTTTGGTTATTATGACCGTGCTGCTATGAACATATGTGTACAATTTTGTGGATAGTTGTTTTAATTTTCCCAAGTATATGCCTAGGAGTGGAAACGCTGGGTCATTGTGGTAACTAATTTTCAAAATGGCTATACCATTCTATATCCCTACTAGCAGTATATTAGGGTTTTGCTTTTTGGGCCGGGGATTTAGCTCATTGGTACGGCTGCCAGCCTTGCAAGTGCAAGGTCCTGAGTTCGATCTCCAGTACAAAACAAAAACAGATAAAGTAAGTGCTTTCTCCACATTCTCACCAGCACTTGCTGTTATCTGATTTTTAGCTATCCTACCAGTAAGTATGTTGTGTGATCCCATTTTGATTTTGATTTGTGTTTCCCTGATGACTAATAATGTCAGAAGGATCTTTTCATGTGCTTATTGGCTATTTATGTATCTTTGATGAGGTGTCTGTTCAGATCTCCTGCTCATTCTTTCATTGGATTGTCTTTTATTATTGGATTGTGAGTCAGTATTCTAGATATAAGTCCTTTATCAGATAATATGATTTGCAATTTTCTTTTCCATTCTGTGGATTGTCTCTTCACTTTCTTGATGATGTTCTTTGAGTCACAAAAGTTTTTAACTTTTGAATTTGTCTGTTTTCTCGTCATTTGTGTTTTTGTTGTCACATCTAAGAATCTTTTGCCAGATCCTTGATGATTTACCCCTGTGTTTTCTCCTAAGAGTTTTATACATGTTGAATTAATTTTTATTATATGAAGTAAAGATTCACCTTCACTCTTTTACTTGTGGCTGTCCAATTGTCTGAGCACCAGTTTTTGAAGTCTTCCTTTTGTCATAGAAGTTTTGGAGCCATAGATGAGAATCAGTTGACTATGGATATCTCAGTGTATTTCTGGATTCTCAATTCTGTTCCATAGGTCTGTCATTTATGCAAATCCCACATTGTCTTGATTATATTACTTCGCAATAAGTTTTTAAATTGTGAGATGTGAGGCTTTTACTTTGATCATTTTCAGGATTGCTTTGGATATTCTGGGTTCCATACAATTCCAAATGAATTTTTAAATCACCCTTTTTTTTTAAAGACGGGATTTTGTTGCCTAGGATAGTCTCAAATTCCTGGGTTCAAGTGATCCTCCTGCCTCAGCCTCTCAAGTAGCTAGGGCCACAGGTGTGAACCACTAAGTCTTGACTCCATGAATATTTTTCCATTTGAGATCTTTGATTTCTTTCAACAATGCGTTGTAATATTCATAAGTATAAGCATTGCGTTTCCTTTGATAAAATATTTTTAGTCTCTTTGATGCCATTGTGAATGGAATAATTTTTGTAATTTCAGTTTTGGATAAGGCTATTATTTGTTGTTGTTGTTGTTGTTGTTGTTGTTGTTTTTGTTGTTGTTGTACTGGGATCGAACTTGGGTCCTTGTTCTTGCGAGGCAGGTGGCAGAACCACTGAGCTAAATCCCCAGCCCAAGGCTGTTATTTTTTAAACTACTGAATATAAATAGTGTTCTCAAACACATGGGTCTCTGCCTGACCTTGGAGAAATGTGGCTAATGGACGTAGCTCAGATGTTAGCAGCATGACAGCCATCTGTATTCTTTTTTGCTTTATTTTTTTAAACAAACCTACCAGTAAGCTCAACAGACCTTGAATATCTATTTCTTAGTTGTTATTTTTTTGAAGTTTGAGTATATTTATTTGTTCAAAGGGGGATAACAATGGAAATTATGCTGAGAAATGTAATTAAGAGCATTCCTTCAAAGCAATTCTCTAACCTGTGTGAAGTTTGGGATCGGGATTGAATCCAGGGCCTTTGCACTGAGCTAGAAGCCAATCCCTTTTTTCTGTTTGTTTGTTGTTGATGGTGGTGGTGGTTGTTTTAGAGACAGGCTGAATTATAGGCTTGTGCCGCAGTCCAGCTGTGACGTTCATTTTTAACATTTTCATAATGAAGTATCCTGTCAAAACAAGTATTGTAGCCTGTTACAAAGTACAAGATCATTTGCACATTAATTCTGACTGCCTTTCTGTCCCTCTGCCTGTCCCTTCCAAATACTGAGGATTAAACCCAGGGCCTTCGCACTAAGCCATATCTCTGGCCCTTTTAAAATTTAATTTAACATGATTTTGAGGCAGGATATCACTAAGTCATTAAATTGTCCAGGCCAGGCTTGAACTTGTAATCCTCCTGCCTCAGCCTCCCAGAGTGCTGGGATTATAGGCATGCACCGTCACACCCAGGTTGAGGGCAGATAATTGGGGGGGGGGGTTGTTTTGTTTTTATTTTTGAGACAGGGTCTCGCTTTGTAGTTCAGGTTGGCTCTGTACTAACTATGTAGTCCAGGCTAGCATCGAACTTGTGGCGATCCTCCTACCCCTGCTTCCCAAGTGCTAGGATTATAAGCATGAGCCACCACACCTGGCCCTGGGCAGATACTTTTTGAAGAAGAGTTCAGTTTAGTTTTTTCCTCACTAACCTGTTTAAAAGAACTTACTGTGTACAGATATTTAACTTTTGTATTATGTATGACTGTACCACATATCAAAATAGTTTTTCTTTTTTTTTTTTTTTTGGTACCGGGGATCGAACTTGGGTCCTTGTTCTTGCAAGGTAGGCAGCAGCACCACTGAGCTAAATCCCCGGCCCTTAAAATAGTTTTTCTAGGTTGTTGTTTAATGAGAAAATGTATTGCAATTAAGAGACAAGCAGCTGTTAATGTAAATACTGTGAGGTATATCCACACTAGGATACTGTACTTGTGAGAATAAACAGGGTTACTTGCTACTACTTGTGCCAAGATAGCACAGACTTTGTGCAGCTGGAGCATCAGGTTGCCCAACCTGAAGACAGGCTGTTGCTACTATGAAGGAGAAATCCTAAAGTTACTCAAAACTTATAAAGAGTTTATTAAAATAGAATTGTAGCCACCTAGACCCCTTTCTTTTACTTTTACTTTTGTTTTGGTGGTGTTGATGGTGTTTTGCTGTCGTTATGTTTCTTTAGAGGTCATGGGCCTGTGTATTTTCCTGGGGCCCTTATAGACAGTGCTGGTGCCTGGGCACCCTTGGGGATTCTGTTGCACTTGGTCTGGGGCTGGAGTTCAGGTGGCATCTGTTTTTAAAGATTGGGAAATTTCTTTTATTTTAACACTGGGTTAGGAAGATGATGTGGGATGGAATGAAGTTGAGGGGAACAAGTGTTAAGGATTTGGAGTAAAACTGATACTACATAGGCATTTTGAATCAGTAACATATTCTCACTTATCCCTGCAGGAATTGTTTGTTTTGAAATTGAAAGGCAGACGTACTTTTCGGTAATTACAGCTATATTTTGACCTGGCCCAAATGAATTGTTGGCTGTGATTTTTTTTTAAATTATTCATATACATATATACCTAAATCAGAGGTTGGCAAACTTTTGTAAATGATACTTTATTGGAACATCACACACCCATGTGGCCCTCAAACCCAAAACATTTACTGTTACTGCCCTTTAAGAAGAAGTTGGCCAGCTGGTGTTCTAGCTAATCAGTAATGGATTCAGGATGTTTAAAAATTTTTTTTTAAATTTGGTACCAGTGGACCTTGTGCTTGCGAGGCAGGCAGAACCACTGAGCTAAAGCCCTGGCCGTAAAATTTTTAAGTAAATATTATTAAAGTAAATATATGAGTAGGTGTATACCTGAAGATTGATTTAAATTTTTTTTCTTATAAATACAGATGATTCACCTCCAGCAGAAAGGGAACCAGGAGAAGTTGTGGACAGCCTGGTAGGCAAACAAGTGGAATATGCCAAAGAAGATGGCTCGAAAAGGACTGGCATGGTCATTCATCAAGTAGAAGCCAAACCATCCGTCTATTTCATCAAGTTTGATGATGATTTCCATATTTATGTCTACGATTTGGTGAAAACATCCTAGATGTCATCGTGAACTTTGCCAAATTTGTGGAACTATTAAATGTATAATTTGTAGACATAAAGACTTGATTGCTTTCCAGTTTAATGAAAGCTTAAATGTCCCTGCGAACCCACAATCTCTGCCAGCAGAACTGGTTTTGTTCTGAATAGTACAGATTGATGTGAACACAAAGCATTTTGTGTAAGGAGAACTTCTTCATCTTAAAAGAAGTCTGTCTGTTGGGAGGGGAGTTACAGGCAAGTTTGGTAAAAGTTAAGCTAGTATCATAGTCATTTAAATCTGTAATAGATCTTAATCATTTCCCCCCTTCACTTTAACACCGTCTTATTCTGCCACAATGCAAGCATAGTTTGGTATTTTTGTTACTGCCTTTTTTTGAGATATATGTATCTGTATCTACCTATATGTATCCGTATATATGTGCGCACACACACAGAGGCACACATGCACACACACACCATTGGCAGTCCTTTCCTCATGGATTGGGATGGGGTGATTCAATTTTCTCCAGTTTAACCGGAGTGCTTGACACAAGTCGGTCATGTTTAGGACATTCCTGTTCTTCATTTAAAATTAAATTGGGGGGCCAGGGACTTAGCTCGGTGGTTTCGGCCCCTGCCTCGAAAGCTCAAGGACCCGAGTTCAATCCCCGGTACCAAAAAATAAATAATAAAATAAAGTTGGGGCACAGGAAGCACATAGGCACGTTCAGTTACTTTGAAAATCAGGAGTTCAGAACACCTATTTTAATCTGGAGGCTTTAAACTGTAAGTCCAAATATGAATTACTTATGAACAGTTCATGACCCACATTTGGTTGACTGGTGAGAAATCTGGGTAAAAGGCTGCCTTTAATTCTAAACTTTATAAGTTGTTTTGTTTACATTTAATTTTAAATACTTTTTAGCTCAGTCCAGGTCCTTTGTTCACTCAGAATAACATAGGTGTGTCTTGGATGGCACATTTGGCCCATTACTTATACAAACTAGTAATTGATTTTAGTTCATGGATTTAAAAGGCAACAGCACATCAATGGCTTGTGTGTATGTGGTGAGTTCCTGGAAGAACAGTGCTTTTGTATTTAAAATGTAAGTTTAAGAATGGCATTGTTGCCTTCTAATATGTTCTCTGGAACTGTTTTTTGGTTTTGTTCTGTTTTGTTTTTCTGTTATTGCTAGTATATAATTATGGTCAGAAGGCCTCTTTTCTCCTTCCCTATCCCTTCCCCCCAGCTTTGCCCCACAAAAAAGGTCTGGACATATAACAAACAGCTCAGTCTTTTGTGGTAGTACAAGTGTGTGTTCTTGCCCCGGGGGCACTGTTAATGTGGGTTCATTTCCTCCAGTGGCCCCTGGGGTTTGCATGTCAATGATACGTTGCCATAGAAGACCTACTTATCCATGTTGGTTTGCCAGTGTAATAGCAGGCCCTCACCAGAGTCTTTTGTGGGTTATTCCTGTAAGGTTGTTCAAAACTGAAATAGAACCACAAGTTGGTTTGACAACCAGGAGAAAGGTGGCATTGGAAACCAGTCTTGTAGAGATGGGAAATCTGACCTGTGGTTTGCACAGAGCCTGCATGGGCTTGCTGTCTTATTAAACATCAGAGGTTTGGATTTGAAGTCCTTGCGATGTCTTTGGGGGCTGTCCTTTATGTTAGCAATCATTCCAGTTTAGGGCCTCACAATGTATGGTTTGCTTGATGCCCATTTTTGCCTTCCTGAAGACTTGTGCCTTGTGCTTTTGGATGGTAATGACTGCTCACCATATGATCATAGTACATCAATTCTTTGTCCCCAGCTGTAGTGGTCCTGTGCCCAGTGCTTCACCATGGGCAGCTTCACCAAGGGGCGACCTCAAAGCAGTGTGATGCCCCAGTCATAGATGCTTCTTGTGTGTGTGAACAGGTGTCGTCCTGCAGATCTGCTGTCTGTTTCCCTGCATGTAAATCTCAGAGCTGAGCCTGGCTCCCAGAGCCCATACTGACATGTGGCACGAGAGATGGTGAGTGTGTCCAGCATGCACAGAGGTTGTGCAGAATGTGGCGCAGTGACTTCAGGCTGAAAATAAAGCTCCTTTTAAAGTATCCCAAGGGTTGGGTCAATTGAAACATTTCTAGCATTACCTAATAACTTGCATTGTGGTTTTTCTGCAAGCAACTTTAGCAACTTTTAATATACCCATAATCTCCCAGTCTCTAGAGGAATGCAACATGGTGATGATTTTAATCATTGTTCCATTTATTGCCTTTTGGGCTGAGGGAAGGGGAAGGGTTTTTTGTTGTTGTTATTTTTCCATCTTTTTTTCCCCATTCTTTTTTCTTTTGGTGACTTACACCTCATTTAATGCTGTGACTAATTCTGCTCCAGAGCCCATGTGTCTTGGGCTTCATTTTAGGCTCATGTTTCAGACCTGCATGCAATGCTTGCATTTTTCTGGTATCTGAATGTTGGTTCCTGTTCTAGGAATTCAGCATTAATTTCCAAAATTATCATGGGACTTGTGACAACACAAGACATGAATCTATGTATAAAATTTATTGGCCTTTCATTTACCTGCTCTAGTATTGTATTGTGTGTGCGTGCGTGTGTGATGTCAGGCTGCCACGTAAAACTTTCAGAGAGAACCTTAAAAGCAGACCATCCTTTTTTGCATGCTCTATTCTAAGTAGAATGTTCAGTGTAACTAAAATTGCATGTTAAAGATATTTAGGTTTTTTTTGTTTTCTTTTTAATTTTTATTTGTTTTCAGTTTCCTGTATATTTGCTTACTGTGCTGTTCTAGTGGTTGTAGGATAAAAATGCACTGGTGAAGCAAATGTAGTGCCAACAGAAGGTGATTTTTCCCGTTGTATATGTCATGCAGCATTTGAAGGGACTGTGCACTGTTTAAAAATCACAGTTACTTCTAAACCAGATTTCATTTCTATTCTTGTTTTATGTGCCAAATCCTTGAAGTGCATTGGGCTTGAATCTCTGAACACTGTAGACCCATCAGAAGACTGTTCTGATTGTCACAAATTGTAGTGCCTGAAAACACTCTTAAGATGATTGTCTTAAAAAATGAAAGTTCTCCAAAGACAAAAACAGAAACAATTATTATAACAAATTGATTATGGTTGAAATATCTGTGGTTCCTTGGAAATGCTGCGCTCTTTGTATTTTCCATCATTAGTGCAGTTTGGATGAATGTGTATAGTTCAGAGGTCTTCGTGTTCACATTTTAAAACTAGGTAAATGACCTCATCTTTTGAGCTTGAATTCATTTTTAATTTTAATTTTATTTTATACAATGTGTAGAGTTTCCTGTTCTTTGCATTTAGAAGTATACACAATATAAATCTGTTAATTCTGTAAGTAATTTTTATAATTATGATGTATCTCTATCCTATCCTTAAAACATTTAAAATAAACCCTTTATGTGCAACTACTGACTATAAATTTTGTGCTCATGAGCAAAATGTGATGTGTTAACCTGGTTCTTAAAAAACAAAAGTTTTTGAGTAAAGTGACCTTTTTCACCACATGTGTCAGATATGGATAGAAAAAGGAAGGAAGAAAGGAAGAGATTTTGGTTTTGGTTTTTGAGACAGGGTTTTGCTAGTTCAGGCTGGCCTGGAACTTGTGGCATTCCTCCTGCCTCAGCTTCAGCCTCCCCTCCCGAGCGCTGGGATTACAAGTGTGCACCACTATGCCTGGCTCAGAAATAGAAATCTTTTTTTTTTTTTTTGGTACCAGGGATCGAACTCAGGTCCTTGCGCTTCCAAGGCAAGCGACGGAACCACTGAGCTAAATCCCTGGCCCTAGAAATAGAAATCTTAATTGATAACATTCAGTAATAACTGGACTGGGGACCAATAACCCTTACCTGAGGTATCTCAGCTATTAAGTTGACAATAATGAGAAGGTATTGTTTATCATAAGATTTTAAAGGAATTATCTTAAATAAAATAATGGGTATTTATACTTTCACATTTTTTCTGCCTTTGAATACTGCTTGTAATACCTTTGCTCATACTTAAATACCAATCAGTGAGATTAGACAGAGGAAAAACCCCAGTTGTCATTGCTGAGTTAAAGAGCTGAAGGTGACATAAAAAGGTGTGTGTGTTTTATTGTCCTTGGTAGTTTTAATCAAGATAAAAATTAGAAGTTGATATGCTTTAATCTCATTCTTTTTTAAATGTCTCCCTGTTCACTCCAAAGAATCTTGTGCTAAAGGGTAGGATGGGGAAGGTTATCTTTTCCTACTTCTTGGAGGAGGCTGGTGCTTTGGTAAGAGAGAAGTGCAGCCTTGGGCTTCAGGATACCTGGCATCCAGGCTGTGTTGGTGCAGCAGCTGTGACCAGGACCATGGTGGTCATTGGCTGGGGCTGAGGGCAGAGTCTGTCTAGCTCTCAGGGAGGAACCTTGTAGCACAGGGAAGGAAGCAGCTGATGGGATGGTTAGGCTGAGCTCAGTCTGCATTTTATAACTTTCCATGCGGAAGGCAGATTAGTCACTGCCTGTGGTATCTGCTGAAGTAAATGGTCACTGCCTGTGGTATCTGCTGAAGGAAATCGTTTCCTAAAAAAGTTACAAAACAAGATTAGTCTTCGGGTTGGAATTTGATGACTGGTGCCAGTAAATCACCTACGTATATAAGGGAGCCAGTGCGCTCTGGGACCCTACTTTTATCATTTTTTTAATCTTGCTACAGTTAAGTTCACTGAAGATAAAGCATTTAAAACTAACAAAGCATCAGTAAATGCTTAAGTACCTTGCCGAGCATTTGCCATACATTGTTTCATTTAGCTCCTAACAGTCCTGTGTGGAAAACGCTACTCTCTCTCTCTTTTAGACTTGGGGGCGAGTCAGGGCAGAGGCTTTCATCCATAATATGGAACAGGGAGGGCACAGATCCTTGGTTTTGTAAATGCCCAGGCCCTGAACTGCTCTCTTGATGCCTCTGAGTTAAATAATGTCATTGGGTGATTTCAGCAATCTGTAGTACAATGTCTTCTGTAATTTTTGTAACCTTATTTCATGACTTAATAGTGAGAAAATGTTTTATTTTCAAATTGAGCCTAGTAAAAGGTTTCTTTTTTTTTTTTTTAAGTTTTGGTTTTGGTTTTGGTTTTGGTTTTTTTGGTACCAGGGATTTAATTCAGGACCTTGCACTTGTAAGGCAGGTGGCAACACCACTGAGCTAAATCCTTGGCCCTCAAAGTTACTTTTTAAAAAACACTTTAAATACATCATGATATAACATCTTGAGAAAACCTGAAGCTTTCAGGCTCATAGTGTACACTCTCATACCTAATTATGCCTAATTTTTATAGTGATTCATTTCCCCTGTCATACAAGATTTTATACTGCAGGGCCCGGGATTTAGCTCAGTGGCATCACACGTGTCTCGCAAGCACAAGGTCCTCAGTTCGATCCCCGGTACCCCAAAAAAGATTTTATACTGCAGAGTTTCAGAGAACTAAATCTTGAGTTATTTCTCAAGCCATTCTTAGTGTCTGTCTGCCCTTGGCTTGTCAATGTTTGATTTGGTAAACCAAGTAGCAGGTGGATCCAGATAGTCCCATGTCAGCTAAGTTTGCCTAAAACTGCTATAGGCACTCTCTGCTTTTAATTCTTTTTCTTTTTTTCTTTTACTTTATTTTTGGTACCGAGGATCGAACTCAGGACCTTGCACTTGCAAAGCAGGTGCAGTCCTACTAAGCTAAATCCCCAGCCCTGCTATTCTTTTTCTTTTGGTACAGGGGATCGAACTTGGGTCCTTGCGCTTGCGCAGCAGGTGGCGAAACCACTGAGCTAAATCCCCAGCCCTCTGCTTTTAATTCTTAAGTGGGTGCATTGGGCCAGGACATGAGTCTGTCCGCCCTGATAAAGGGACTTTCCCTGCCTCTGTCCCACCTGTAGCTGTTATAATAGCTGAACAGGCTTACTACTGGTTACATTTTATTAGCATCTTTCCCCCATTACTTTGAATACATACTTCCTGAGAGAAAACTAACAACTTAAGTACTGTATGAACTGCCCAAAATCTTTGACAAGGCAGGCTGATTATATATAACTCAGAATTCTATTTTTATGGGGGATTGTTTAAGCAGATTGTGGAGTTGGGAAAGGACAGAAGGCCTACTCAAAACCTTGATGTTAAAACTAAATCACGTTGAACAACTCAAGATCGAATTGCAGCATTCTGAATTGTCCTCACATATAGATTGTGAAAACAGCCTTAAAGCTCTTTGCCTTGTAAGAAATTTGATAGCTCCTTTCCCACTGTCTTTCCTTCACTCACACATGTAGGTATGCAGTACACCTGAGAGTCTCGTGTTTGCTAGGAAAACCAGGGCAGTGGTCACCGAAGACTATTAAAGGGAAGACATCAACAGTAGCTCTTTCTCCTGAAGTCATTCCGTACTTGTACTGTTTATTTCACTGTGTGTGGTGTTTCCTGGAGACCTGTTAACAAAACAGTGTTTCAAGACTGCATGTGAAGTCTAAAGAATTGTCTCTGTGAGTCTTTGATAAAATAGCTTTACAAACGAGTTTGTTCCTTAATTTAGTCTAAATCTGATTTGTCAGTACTAGGAAGGACTAATGTCATTTTCACAATAGTGCTGCAGAGGAGAGTAGTATGTTAAAGATTTTAAAAACGTCTAAGGCAGTAGAGTCTATAATATTAACCTATATTAGGACTGAAAGAAAGTTTTTTTTTTTGGAGACAGGATCTCACTGTGTAGCCCAAGCTGGCCTTGAACTTACGGCAGTCCTTCTGTCTCAGCCTCCCAAAGTCCTGGAATTACAGATGTGCGCCAGCCACCATGCATGACTAAAATGTTTGGGTTTTTTTGAGATGGGAACAGTTGTATTTATCTTTATTTCTGTTCACTAAGCAAAATAGGAAGAGATGCGAAGAATAAAAATATTTTAGTTAACACAAGGATTAGCTACTCTCCCCACGAAGATAATAGTGTTGAGAGCAACTTCCCTTATGAGAACCATGGAAGGGCCTCTTGCCCTTGAAGGTCACCCCGTTGGGATTCAGTGAATGGGCAGCAATCATAATGCCAGTACTTGCGGCTGCTTCACTGCCTTCCTCATTTGCTGAAAGGTCTTTTGTTTTGTTTTCTTTTCTTTTTTTGGGTACCGGGTATTGAACTCGGGTCCTTGCTCCTGCACAACAGGCAGTGAAACCACTGAGCTAAATCCCTGGCCCTGAAAGGTCATTTTTGATAGGCCTGTAGAAGATGGAGATTACTGGAGATAGCAAATCAGTGTACTCAAAGCTAAGCTAACTATGGGTAAGAAAAGCATCCTGTTACCCCAGTGACAGCTTGTAACACATCTGTAAAAATTGCAGAAATGTCTCAGCTCTTATCACTAGCCTCTTGTTACTGTTCTCTTTATTGATGATCGCATCTTTAAAAAGGGTCATACTCATCCTGTAAGCCCTGTTACTTGGGAGGCTGAGACAAGAGAGTGGTGAGTTTGATGACATCCTGGGCAGTGTAGCAAGACCTGTCTCAGAAGAAGGCTGAGGATGCAGCTGCTGATAGAGCACGTGCCTAACATGAGTGAAACCCTGGGTTTCCCCCTACCACAGAAAAAAAGGGGAGAGTGTCAGCTCTGAATAAACAAGTACATGTGGTAAAGAATTCGGAGTTTCCAGTGAGTTCAGGGCATGAGCATAGCTCAAACCCAGGCCTGACACAGGGTCTCTGTTGTGCTGTTCTTTTTAAGTCCTAACAAGGGTGTGGTTTCATCCCCATTCTTTGTTGATATGTTTAAAACCACACTTCTAGTTTTATGCAGTTTTCATTTGTCTTTTTTTCCTTTTGTCATATTGTTACCAACCACTCAAGTTGGAACTCTCAGGTCTGATTGCTCCCCACTCCCAAACTAACCGTGGGAGGCCACGTTTGGTGAGAAGGCTTTATTTGACACTAGCTCTGAGGGGGTCGCAGGGCCTCAGTGCCACAAATCACCATCTCCCTGTGCCTGGTGTACATTGGTCTTTTATAATAATGAAGAGAGGGGAGAGGGAATACAGTTCAGTAGTGGACAACTCCAGGCTGGCTGCACCTCTCGCAGCTGTCTTCTACTCCCTCCCTGCCCCTGCATAGTCTGTCCATTGGTTCTAGGGGTATGGCTTAAGCCCTAGACCTGAGAAAGTTCGTTAAGTCACTTGTCTCTAAAAAAAACCTTAAAATTCCATTTTGCCATATCTGTTATAGTATAACAGGAGTTTGGTTTATACTGTTTTTTCTGTTTGTACCTTTGCTTCTTCCAGCCTAGGTAGAAGTTGAAAGTAAGCAGTATTGAAAGGTTAATACACTGTTTCACATTGTCTACTCTCAGGGATCGAACTCAGGACCTTGTGCTTGCCAGGCAGGCACTGCACCAATGAGCTAAATCCCCGGCCCGCATTGTCTACTTTTACTGTGAATCCACTGATAGTGAATAAGGTACCCATCCGTGTTTCGTGTTTGTTTTCACATTGTCACAGTTTTCATGTACATGTGAGTACCTCCCTGGTGCTTTTGTATAACACAGTGCTGGAGCTTGCAGTGTAAGGCTGTGTGTGCTTTCAATCTGGGTCCACTTTCAGAATAGAATCCCGGAGAGAAGGAAGCAGTGTACTTTTAAAAGGGACAGCCATGTGCGGTGGAGTTTGTCAACAGAGTGGCCACCATGATCCATGCTTCCACCTCTGGGCTCTCCATGCATGGTGTATTTAATTACAACTGTTTCTTTTCCTTATACAATCTGAAATGGTTTTTCTTTGAAGAGCTTTTTTTTAACCTTTTATTTTTTTTATTTTCCAATAAATTTTATCCCATTCCCCACTCAAGCCCCTCCCCTCCCTATATACAAAAGCATTGTTTCCATTTTTTCCTTCTATTTTCCCCTTCTTTTTGTCCCTTCCTCATCTTTGAAGAAGGTTTTTTTTGGGGGGGGGGGTACCAGGGATCAAACTCAGGACCTTGCGCTTGTGAGGCAGGTGCCAGAACCACTGAGCTAAATCCCCAGCCCTGAAGAAGTTTTTAAGTTTGTTTCCAGGAGAAAAAATTTCTGAGTCAAAAACTCACCTTAGTTTTTTTAACATCCACTGATTTCTGTTACATATTTGTAACAGTGGTCCCCACATTCTTTCTGAGTAAAGACAGCTTCAGTTACCTACATTGCAACAAAATCTCACTCTTTTTAATACATATGCAAAGAACCATCAAAAATTGGAGAGTATTTGTGAGGCTGGTGGAAAGCTCCCCTGTCTTCTTCGGAGCTGTAAAGTGGTACAGGGTGTGGGTGGTGGCCAATAGTGATAGAAGAAGAAAACGAATGTTCTGGTCCTTCTGAGAAAGTAGTTAGTGGGTTAGGGTTAGGGGACATTGTAGGTCAGAGATTTTGAACCTTTTGGAGACGAGGGCCCAAAATGCAACGAGAAAACCCACCTATTTATTGAAAAGTGCCAACGCTGCAATTAAACCTGAATACCTAAGTTTTAGTTTAGAAAAAACAACTCATACATTAACATCTTTTGTCTTAAATGAAAAACAAATAGCACATATGTCGTAGGTTCACCGGCACTGCTCTAGACTTTCAGTCCAGACAAGATAGCTGGAAGTGAAGGTTCAATTAAACTTCAGAGTGGAATTTTAGGTGTTGATGTCTTCCAAGTCTTTATTGTAACCTGTAAGTGAATCTGACTTTATTCAGGTCTGATACTGTTTACATAGTAGCAAAAATGTATTTTCCTTTATAATATTTTCTTATTATATTTTTTCCATTAAGTTTATTGGTACGTTTTAGGTATAAAATACAGTTACATTCATCATTGGGATCTTGTACCTTTACATGAGCATCTTGGTCCTTATTTTTCTCCCCTTCCCCTGCCCTCCCTTCACCCCCTCCACCCTTCCCTGTTTGCAAAGACTTTTGTTTCCATTTTTTCCTTTTCTCATATCTTCTTTTCCTTTCTTTCCTTTCCCCTACCCCTCCCACTTCCTTTCCCCTACCCCTCCCACTTCCTTTCCCCTACCCCTTCCACTTCCCCTGCTCCTTTAGACCTTTTCTTCCTACTACACAATATCAATTATACATTTTTTTAAATTACAGTATTGAGATTTAGAAGATATTACCACAGGTTTTACAGAATTTAAAAGGATATAGAAAGCATATTACAAAAATCTGTTTTGAAATAAATTTGACAACGTCTAAGAAGTACCTTGGAAGACAAATTAATGAAACTAACCCTGGAGGAAATATAAAATTTGAATAGCACATATTAAAGTATATTTGTAGCTTGAAAACCTACCTATATGACAACAGGCTCGTATACATTTTAACTGATAAATTATATCAAACATTTAAAGCAGAAAAAAGGAACACGTCTTCCCTCATTTTATTTTATTTGTTTATTTATTCATTTATTTATTTATTTTTAGTACTGGGGATTGAACTCGGGACCTTGTGCTTGCAAGGCAGGCAGCAGAACCACTGAGCTAAATCACCAACCCGTCTCCCCTCATTTTAGGAAATCAACATTGTGCTAATCCTAAAACTGAATAAAGATAATAGAAGAGAAAAGTATGAACATAGATAAAAATTTGTTTAACAAAAACTATTAGAAGTTAGATCTGGCAGTATGTAGAAAGTGATTTTATTATAGGGATGGCAGTGTTGGTTCAGCATTGGAAGGTCCACCCCTGTAAGTCACTTTAACAGAGGAAAGGAAAAGGCCATATGATCCTGTCAGTAGTTGCAGAAAAAGCATGGGCCCAAATTCTACAGCTGTTCATGGTAAGAGCTATCAGGAGACTAGAAGCAGAACAGAACCTTCTCAACAGATAAGCCATGTACTCCATACTTCCAGCAAAAATGCCTTATATGAATGGAAAAGATACAATGCTTTCTCCCTAAGGTGGGGAACAAGGCCAGATATGCCTACTCTTCATCTGTCCATTAAACTTTGGTACTAGGGATCGAACTTGGGTCCTTGCGCTTGCACAGCAGGCAGCAGAATCACTGAGCTAAATCCCTAGCCTGTCCATTAAACTTTGAAACATATGCCAAAAGCAAAATAGTCTGGCAATGAAAAGACTCAATTAGCATAGGATTGATAAGATAGAAGTAAAATCTTTATATGTAGATGAAATGATCATCTACAGAGAAAATACTGAGAAATCTCTAGGAGCCCCTAGAACTTGTATTTGAATTTAGCAGGATTAGAAAACACAAGGTATATATAAAAATTCAGGTCTGTGTATACTTGCTATAAATGAAGAATTGGATATTGAAATTTAAAAGTTATGTAGGAGAACAAAGGACCTAGAAAAGTAAAAAGAAAAAAAAACAGTGTTGGAAGACATTTATTACCTAATTTTAGGACTTCCTCTAAAGCTACAGTAATCAAGGCAGTATTGTTATAAGGAAAGACATACAGATCATTGGAATAAAACAATCTAGAGGGGCCGGGGATTTAGCTCAGTGGATTCGCAGCCTGCTGCGCAAGCGCAAGGATCAGAGTTCGATCCCTGGTACCAAAAGAAAAGAAAAAAACAATCTAGAAATAGAACTGCACATATATAGTCCACTGAGTTTTGAAAGATTAACATTTTATAGAACATAAACTCAATTCAAGAGCAGAGGAAAAGATAGTGTGTTTTCAGCAAACGGTACTAGAACACCTGGTATCCGTATGTAAAAAAAATTAACCTCAACCCTTTATTTCACACATAAAAATAACTTGAAAGTGGGGCCGGGGATTTAGCTCAGGGGTTCCGGCGCCTGTCTTGCAAGCACAAGGTCCCGAGTTTGATCCCCGGTACCAAAAAAAAAAAAACCAACTTGAAAGGAACTCTGAACCTAAATATGAAAGACTGAAACTTTAAGAAAATTAAAAGAGGGGCCAGGGATTTAGCTCAGTAGTTCTGCCACCTGCCTCACAAACACAAGAACCTGAGTTCAATCCCCAGTAACAAAAAAAAAGAAAATTATAAGGGAAAATGTTCATGAATTTAGGGTAGGCAGGAATTTCCTAGGATATAAAAAACATGATGTGTAAAAGAGAAAAATTGATAAATGAGATTCGATCAAAATTTAGAACTTTAAATGACATCATTAAGAAAATGAGAAGTAGGGCCGGGGATTTAGCTCAGTGGTTCCGGCGCCTGCCTCGCAAGCGCAAGGTCCCAAGTTTGATCCCCAGTACCAAAAAAACCACAAAAAAACAGAATGAGAAGTAGCCCTTAAGCCGACCATATTTATAATACAAATAACTTATGACCAGAATATATAAAGAACTCTTAACAGCTCATTAATAGACAACCCAATTAAAAAGTAGACACAAGGGCCGGGGATTTAACTCAGTGGTTTTTTGGGGGTTGTTTTGGGTTTTTTTGTTTTGGTACCGAGGATCAACCTCGGGTCCTTTCGCTTGCACAGCAGGTGTAGCTCAGTGGTTTTGCCGCCTGCTGCGCAAGTGCAAGGACCCGAGTTCAATGTCCCATACCAAAAAAAAAAGTAGACACAAGAAGATGATAAATAGCCAGTACAGCACAAGGAAAGGTGTGCAACACTAGAATCAGAAAAATACTAATCAGTACAATAACAAGATTGTATTATACACTCAGGGTGATGAAGTTAAAAGTTTTAAAAGAGCAAATGTCAACTTAGGTGTGAACCAGTTAGAACTTTCTAATACTGCTAATGTGAATGTAAAATGATAAAACCATTTTGGAAAACAATATAGAACTGTCTTGTATTACTGTTAAGAACCAACAGTTCTGTGAAGTTTTTACTTTAAGAGGAATGAAAACACATGTTCACAATAGATTTGTACATACAAGTTGACTATCCCTTATCTGAAATTCTTGGGACCAGAAGTGTTTCAGATTTTGGTTTGAACTCCACTTGATCTGCAAAGAGGATAGCTACTCCTGCTTTTTTTTCAGGTTCCTGTCACATGGAGTATTGTTTTCCACCCTTTAACTTTCAGTCTCTGAGCTTCTTTTTGAATTAAATGTGTTTCTTGTATGCAGCATATTGTTGGATCTTGCTTCTTGACCCATTCTGCCAGTCTATTTCTTCTGATTGGTGAGTTGAGACCATTAACATTGATGGTTATAACTGATACGTATTGAGTTATTATTGTCATGACTTTTTCTTTTTTTGTTGGATTCTCCCCCTTTGCTTTTAATTTCTTGTCATGCCTGGTGAATTCATTCGCTGGGCTTCCTGGGGTGTGATCCTTGTTGTCTTTTCCTAGGATTTTGTCTAAAAATTTTTTGGAGTGCTGGTTTGGTATTCATAAAGTTCCTAAGGTGCTCTTTGTCATGAAAGTATCTTATTTCTCCATCAATTTTGAAAGATAGTTTTGCAGGGTACATCAATCTGGGTTGGAGGCTGTTTTCCTTTAGGGCTTGAAATAGGTCACTCCAAGCTTTTCTTGCCTTGAGGGTTTGTGTTGAGAAGTCTGCTGTGATTCTGATGGGCTTTCCTTTTTATGTGATTTGTTTCTTTTCTCTTAACTGCTTATAGAATTTTGTTCTTCTGTTGGGTTTCTGGAATCTTAACTATTATATACCTATGTGTAGTTCTTTTTTATCACGGCTAATTGGAGTCCTATATGCCTCACTTATCTGTATGTCAAGTTCTTTTCCCCTGCTTGGGAAGTTTTCTGCCATCACTTCTGTGAACAGTTTTTTGGGTTTTTTTTTGGTACCGGGGATCGAACTCGGGACCTTGTGCTTGCGAGGCAGGCACCGGAACCACTGAGCTAAATCCCCAGCCCAACAGTTTTTTTATGTCATCTGCACTCTCTCCTGTTTCTTCATTGACTCCAATCAGTCTTATGTTATTCTTCTTTGCATCGTCTAGCAGCTGCTGGATTGATTTCTCATGGTCCCTTACAATTTTAAAGCAATTTTTCTTTTCCTGGTCACTAATCGCAATCTTATCTTCTATATCTGAAATTCTGTCCTCACATTGGCTCATTCTGCTGTGTAAGCTTTCAATGGAGTTTTTAATCTCCTGAAAATCTGTCTGTATCTGTTTTATGGATTCCATTTGTTTCCTATGTTGAGATTCCATCATGTTCCTCAGCTCCTCTACTTTTTTATCTGTGTCCTCTAGATTTATTAATCATATCTTGGGGCCGGGGATTTAGCTCAGTGGTTTCACCGCCTGCTGCGTAAGCGCAAGGACCTGAGTTCGATCCCCAGTACCAAAGAAAAAAGAAACACCAGTCTATTAATCATATCTTACACTATGGGGACAATCTCTGCTGTTATCTGAGAAATTATTTCTGATTTCATTTTTTCCAGATCCCCTTTTGTTGCCAGTTCAAGGAGTCCAGATGGTTGAGTATCAGTGTTCCATCTCATTTCCCTTTGGGGTTGCTGTAGGTGATCTGGAAGTCTTATGTTTATGTGTCTTCTCATGTCAAAGAGGGTGGGGATGTGTGCTGCTGGTGGCCGCTCGGCTCACCTCCTCTGCCTGGGGTGGGGGGCTTTATAATATTTTCTAAAGGTAGGTATAGGAAATAATTTCCTGAGCCACCTAAATCTTTTGTGGGACAAAGTGAATATAAATAGTTATTTTTGCCCTTCTTCAGAGTTCATAGTGAGTTTTTAATCTGTCATGTTGAAGATTGCTTTTTCTTTCCAGGTAAGTGTTTACCAATACAGTATTGTACCACCTGCTTTCAAAGAGGCAGTAGCAGAAATGGCTTCTAAAATTGGTGATGACTGTTCCACTGTTGAAATTTGCCAGTCAGTGAAGTTGTATGGTGGTCATGATTTGAGGAACTTGGGAGGTGGTGTGCTGGGAGAGCAGTTGGACTCTACAGATAAGAGAACCATCTGATAAGTACTAGCCTTAGACAGGGATTTTGGAATCTGGCTTCTGTTCTTTATCTTGAAAATCTCTGCCCCTCCTTTCCTTCCTTGCAGAATTTTTAAAAACCAACCAAACAAAAAAACAAGCCAGCTGTGGTGGCACAGGTGTGTGATCTCAGCACTCAGGAGGCTGAGGCAGGAGGATCACTGTGAGTTGGAGGCCAGCCTAAACTACAGTGAGGCCCTGTCTCAAAAAAGGAAAAAAAAAGAAATTTTTAAAAAACATCTACAAATGTCTAGTTTCTTTATCCAGAATGTGATAGTTTCCTGTTTTTTCAAAAATATTTTGGAAAGATTAATTTATTTTTGCAAAATTGGTCAGGATTGGTATATCTTTATTGCCTGTATAGCTAGCAAGATAATTTGGAACTCTTACAGGATCTTATCTGTAAACCATTCATATCTGTTCGGTGTCATGAACTTTCACTGCTCACTCATTGAGCCAGGTACTTTAGTAACAGGTCTGGCTTTGCCCTAGCTGACAAGGCATTTGTCACTGGTGTCTTTACCAGTATGTGAATGTGAGGTGCTTAGGTCTAAAGATTGCTCTCATAAGGGCTGGGGATTTAGCTCAATGGTTCTGGCATCTGCCTCACAAGCTCAAGGTCCCGAGTTCGATCCCCGGTACCAAAAAAATAAAAAATAAAATAAAATATATATTCCAATTTTGGGCCGGGGATTTAGCTCAGTGGTTCTGGTGCCTGCCTCGCAAGCGCAAGGTCCTGAGTTCGATCCCTGGTACCAAAAAAAAAAGATTGCTCTCAAAGCCTTTTAAAATTCTTTGTGAAAGGCCAGGGATTTAGCTTAGTGGTTCCGCCACCTGCCTCGCAAGCGTAAGGTCCCGAGTTCGATACCCAGTGTCAAAAATAAAATAAAATAAAATTCTTTGCAAAACTAAAGAATAGAGTGGTGTAGATCTCAGGAAGAGAAATGAAAAGTCAAATTATAGCATCATTCTCAGTTTACAATCCTAATTCTCCCAGCTGGCCACGGATCAAATGTTAATAGTTCGGAATCTACCTAGGCTGTCACTGGTGAGAAGAGTTTCTGCCTAGGGACACCACCATGTACTTGGTGACTGTGGTCAGGACCTTGACTGGCCAAGCATTATATATGCTGTTTCCCAGGTGTGATATGTACACTGTTCTATAGTTTTATCATGAATAGCAAGGTGAAATTTCAGATTACTTATCACTAGTTTCCATGTCATTATAATTTAAAAATTTCTAAAATTGTTCTGCCTATTTTCTTATCCTTAGTTACCATGTCAAGCAATAATAGAGTAATAAGGTGCTAGGGTGTGATTTGGCTGGATGCTGTGGAAGGTATCTGGGTAAATTACACTGAGACAAACACACACACATATACACATAC
Source organism: Heterocephalus glaber (assembly GCF_053883595.1). NCBI lineage: Eukaryota > Metazoa > Chordata > Mammalia > Rodentia > Bathyergidae > Heterocephalus > Heterocephalus glaber. Next base: position 32,401,594 of record NW_028258153.1, on the reverse strand, counting down.
CTTGTACTGGGGATTGAACCCAGAGATTTCACACTGAGACTAGGGTCTTATTAAGTTGTCCAGGCTGAGCTTGAACTTCTGCCACCCTTCTGCCTCAGTCTCCTAGAGACAGAATCCCTTCTTATTTGTACTGCTAACTTAAGAAATGCTAGCTTGATCTTTCTACTAGGAATACTGTGGAGTTTAATAGATTTTTTTTTCTTTTTTTTTTTTTTTTTTTGGTACTGGGGATCAAGCTCAGGTCCTTGCGCTTACAAGGCAGGCGGCAGAACCGCTGAGCTAAATCCCTGGCCCCTTTAATAGATATTTTTAAAGTTTATATATTTTGAGGAAGGATATACTAAAATAGAACTTAAATGAACCAAGGTATCTTGATGTTTTCTTTCCATTGTGGAAAGAATATTAGGTTTGACTTTTATATGTTGCTTCAACATTGAACTGAGTGAATTAGAAATTTTTTCACCATTGGTATTAGAGGCATTCAATAATAGCTCACTTATTCTGAGGCAAATTGTTTTTCAAAAAGAAATTCTTTTATAACCATAATAAAGCCTTTGTGCTTTGTGAAAACTGTAATATCTATAAATTAAAGTAAAATTGTCATACCTTTACTAAGGATCCTTATTGAGGGACATGTTAGTATAATTAGGTGCTTGATTTTTTTTCAATCTTTAAGGTAAAAAATGTAAGATTCCTGTGTAACAAAGGAGTTTTTCAGACTGTTAAGTCCTAGTTCATTGTTTGAGATGTATTTTGGTATGATTTTTGAAACATTCTATATTTAAGAGAGTTTGAGAAGAAAATCCCACAAAAGAGAAATGTGAGACAGTACATTATGGAAAAAAGGAGTAAGTTAATTCTTACAGGGCCTTAGGTACCTTTAAGCTTTAGAAAAAACACTCTCTAATGTATGTCACCGTCAGCAGAAAGGCCATCTTTAAACAGGACTCCAAGTAAGCACTGTGTTGGAGACAGGAGAATCCTCCAGTTATGCAGCCCAGTGACCCCCAGCCCGCTTCCCTTGCTCATTTCCCCCATGGCCGAGTTGTTAGGCCCAGCCCTTCCCATAATGTGACTGGTGTTTCAGGCCACCTCAATGTTGCCATCATCACTAATAAGGCCTCTGTAACATTCAAGGAGTGGTCCAGGCCTTGGGCCAAGGAAGATTATAGTCTGTGGTGCAGAAATGCAGATCCTGACAGATTGTGTCCTGTCAGAGCTGGGGTGGCACCGAAACCTCAGGAAATCAATACCTATCTTGAAGGCCCTTGCCTTGGCCACCCCTGGTGACTATCTGGTCGGATGAACAGCACGCTGGGAGTAGCCCCTGGAAAGACAGACCAAAGCCCCTGCCTGCTTCACTGTCGTGCCTGCTGTGGGTGGCCGGCCAGAAGGACCGCGCAGAAAGGGCCTCACAGTTTTCCTGACAGAAGAACTAGGTCCGAACTCCAGTGAAGAACGTGCATCTTTGGTGGGAGGGTTTGCGTGACAGCTGGGAATGTGCTAGTATCACTTTTTTTAAAAGGTCATGAGCCTGAATAAACCCTGCAAGAAAACTCAGTTGATGGCCTTAGATCCTTAAAAAGGTGGCAGTTGGTGTGTTTTCTATTCATTACATTGAGCTGTTTACTCCTCCAGGGCAGGTAGTGTTTAAAGATCAAAGAGACGGATTCATTGCACATTAGTTTTCTCATCAGCATGGATAGGCTTTAAAATGGACAGTGAAAATGCAAAATTCTTTTAAAGCTAACCCATCTTGAGCTGGGTACTTTGGAGTACAACAGCAGGGCAACCAGCTACAATATTTGAATGGGGGTTGCCCAAAGTACACTGTTCCTGGGTGCTGTTCTGTGATTTGAATGTGCTCCTCCTCCAGCATTCATATGTTGAAATGTTATCCCCCTTATAAAGTGTTAACAGGTGGGAACTTAATCCCACTGTGGTGTTTACAGGTCGGGTGTTTGGGCAGTGATGAGGGTTAGTCATCAGAGTGGAGCCCCATGGATTGAATCCTGTTGGCTTTATAAAAAGAGAGAGGGGGCCCGGGATTTAGCTCAGTTCCGCAGCCAGCCTCGAAAGCACAAGGTCCCAAGTTCAATCCCCAGTACCAAAAAACAGAACGAGAAAGCTGGGTGGGGTGGCACACACTTGTAATCCCAGCACAAGGGAGCCTGAGGCAGGAGGATTGCTGTGAGTTCGAGGTTAGTCTGAGCTGCATATCAAGACCTTGTCTCAAAGGTAAAAAAAACAAAAATCAGAGGAGAGGTACAGAGTCCCTTGTCTCTTGCCATGTGATGCTCTGTACCACATCAGCAATAAGGTCATCCAGGTGATGTCCCTTGACCTTGGACCAGAGCTGTGAGCCAAATAAACGTTTCATTTTAAAGTCACCCACCCTCAGATACTCCATTATAAGTATAGGGCTTTGTGTAGAGTGCAGTGGAGGCCCACGAAACTGCAATTCGAGAAACTTCCCTTCATCCGTAAGTAATCTTATGGGTGGAGATTCACTACCTTGGTTTAAGTGGTATTTGATATTTGCAAGGCTGTAATGGGTGCAGAGAAAATACTTTCTGAATCTTTTCTTTTACAAACCTCCAGGTTGTTTTATATCACTGTAAGAATTTTACTTCCAAAAAACTTTACCAAAACTGTGGAAATGGCTCAAGTTGTGGAGTTTGCATTTCTGTGTGTCTTCCGGTTATCAGCTGGTGGGGTGTTACTGAGTTTCACCCATTTGTGTGTTCTGCCTCTAAAGCCAGCTGGGTCTTGTGGCTCTCTGCCTTTGGTTGTTATGACTATTGCTAATAGAATAAAATGCCTCACCCTTCCCTATTCAGATGATGTTGGTAGCTTCGTCAAAAAGTTCAGGGCCGGGCATTTAGCTCAGTGGTTCTGCCGCCTGCCTCTCAAGCGCAAGGACCCAAGTTTGATCCCCAGTACCAAAAAAAAAAAAAAAAATTCAGTTACCTTTAGATTACTTCCATTTTTTTCCTAAAAGGATACAAAACAAAATGCTTGTAGGACAGGGAAATGTACCGAAGTGCGTGTAACTTGGAAGGTATCTATGACAGGAAACAACCTTTCTTTTATAAAACAAAACAGTGTATTTCATTGCAGTTCATTTGTTCTGGGCACATCTGACCACAGTTCCTCTGACCAGTACAGTTGGGATTTCTCTGCTGCCTAGCTGCTTTTATTTTAGCTCAATGTTTTGTGTTTGTTATTAAGAGGCTGGAGGGTGGGGGTTTAGCTCAGTGGTTTCGCCACCTGCTGTGCAAGCACAAGGACCCCAGTTTGATCCCGGTGCCAAAACAGAAAAAAAGAGGCTGGAATTCAGTCTACAAACCATCTGAATCATGAGATGGGCATGTGTATACTGAGGCATAATACTGTGTGTGTTCACATCTCTGATTACTGGGCTCTATTTCTTTTCTTTCTTTTTTTTTTTTTAGATCAGGTCTCACTGTGTAGTTTAGGCTGGCTTTGAACTCACTATGTAGCCCAGGCTGGCCTAAACTTGGGGAGATCTTCCTGTCTCAGCCGCCCCCCCCCACCTAGGGCTGGGATTACAGGTGTGTACCACCACACCCAGCCTTGGGCTCTATTTTTTAATTGTAGCAGAGAGAGTTCAAAATGCTCAGTGCCACTTTTCATAGTCTGAGATACAGAACTTGATTTGGGTAAATAGTATGTTTTATATTAAAGGCCTTGGTACTTTCCTGGAAGAGAGTTTGACTTTCGTGAAAACTGTACTGCGATCACAAAAAGAGACCTGTACAGTACTAAGAATTTGAACTAATATCCAGGGGCAGCCTCACTGGTAAAGGCTTCCAGACATTTAAGGAAAACCGAGGAAAGGAGAGAGTACTTGCTGTATGGTTTGGGTGAGTGCCCTGAAAGACCCTATGCTGAGGGCCAGGGATTTAGCTCAGTGGTTCTGCCACCTTCCTCGCAAGTGGAAGGACTGGAGTTCGATCCCTGGTACCAAAACAAAAAGATCCTATACTGAAAGGCATGGTGTCCATAGTGGTTCCAATGAGAGGTGTGGAGCCTCTCAGAGCTGGTCACTGGGGACCTGACCGCAGCAGGACTGGGGAGTAAAGGTCTCTTCTTCCTCTTTTGCATCCTGGCTCATGAGGTGCAGTTTTGCTTCACCATATGAAGTTGATGTGCTGGCTCCTTAGAAGCTCAAAGAAATGAGGCCATTCAGTCTTGGGTTGGAACCTCCAAAGCTGTGAACCAAAACAATCCTTTCCTTTTTGTAAGTTATTTAGCTTAAGTATTTCATTGCAGTAATGCAAAGATAACTGATACCAATTTGTTGTTTGGTATTACTTGATACCAAAGTTGGACAAAATATAAGAATACTATATAGGTTGCCAGGGATTTAGCTCAGTGGTTCTGGCACCTGCCTCCCAAGAGCAAGGTCTGGAGTTCGATCCCTGGTACCAAAAAAAAAAAAAAAAAGAATACTATAGGTTGGCTGGGTGTGGTGGCACATGCCTGTAATCCTAGCCCTCAGGAGGCTGAGGCAGGAGGATTGCTGTGAGTTCAAGACTAGCCTGGAGTACATAGTGAATTCAAGGCCAACCTACACCACCAAGTGACACCTCATCTCAAAAAGAACATACAAACAAAACCACAGGCCAAAATTTCCATGAATATATATAGAAAAACTATGAACAAATACAATAACAGAAAAGTTCAGGTGTATATCCAAGTGAGATTTGTTTTAATATCAGAAAATCTATAGGAGGCTGAGGCTGAAAGATTTTGAGTTTGAAGCCAACCTGGAACATGGTGAGACTCTCAAAGAGATAAAAAATCTATTTCACCATATCCATAGATAACGGGACAGAAGGCACACATTGCTTCAAAAGATGGGGAGAGCACATTTAACAAAACCATTTATGATACCCATTTATGATAAAAGATGGGAGAGAATTTTCTCAACGTGCTAAAGTGCATCTGTAAAAGATCTACAGCTAACTTCATGCTTAGTGGTGAAAGAATAATTTACCTATAAGGTCAGGGATAAGTCAAAGATGGTCACTCAGACCGCCTCTCTCCAACCATTGTATTGCAAGTTCTAACCAGGGCAGTCAAGTGGAAAAAGTGTCCTGATCAGAAAGGAAGAAAGAATCTTGATTTGCAGACAATATGATTACCATGGACCTTACGTACTCAATTTGTTCTTGAGGGCTGGTTTTAAGTCAAGTTGGTCAGTTGAAGGTTCAGGCTCCTCTACACAGCCTTCAGTCTCTCTCCTGTGCACAGCCAGGTCTCAGTGTCCTTAGAGAGACATTGGCCCAGGATTTCTCAATCACATATATGAGGGCCTCAGATGGGGATCCTGCACCCTGGCCAGCTGTTTTTCAGAGATTGTCACTGAGTTGTCAATCACTGAATTAGATCTTAGGATGGCAAATGGACCACTATGGTCTAATTTGCTGTAACAAATTAAGTCTTGCTAATAGAAACTCTGTAGCATGGCTTTAATAATGAAAAAAACAGCTTGCTACTTGCCAGGTGCTTACTGGACACTTTACATATATTATTATCTCATTAAGTCATTTCACACATCACTGTCTCCATTTTATAGATGTGGAAATGGAGGCAGGAGCTGTTAAAAATCTTGCCCATGATCCTGCGGGTGAGAAGGGGTTGAGTCTATTTCAATTACCCACACTGTCCTTGCCTCTCAAGTCATAGCATTATGTTTATGATTATGTCACTGAAGGGATTTTTTTTTTTTTTTTTTTTTTGGTACCAGTGATTGAACCTGGGTCCTTGCGCTTACACAGCAGGCGGCCAAACCACTGAGCTAAATCCCCAGCCTGGGATTTAAAAATTAATTTAGTATGATAGAGGAAAAGTATTTACTCTCAAAAAAAAGAAAAACTGCTTGGTGGCACATACTTGTATTTTAGCATTCTGGAAGGCTACGGTAGGAGGATGAGAGTTCAAGCCCAGCCTGGGAAACTTAGTGATTTAGTAAGACCGTGTCTCAAAATTCAATTAAAAGCTAGAGATGTGACTTAGTGTGAAGGTCCTAGATTCAATCCCCAGTACAGAGAGACACTCTACACCTTGTAGGGTGACTCTTTAAAAAAAATAATAAGTAGGGCCAGGAATGTAGCTCAGTGGCGCCATGACTGCCTGGCAAGCACAAGTTCCTGAGCTTAATCCCCTGTACCACATAAAAATAATAATAAAGGACTATCACAAATGCTGATGAAGCTGTTTAGGTCCTGGAACCTTCTCACACAGCTGGTAGGAATGTAAAATGGTGCAGCCACTGTGGAGAAAAGTTTGGTGGCTTCTCAAAACATTAAATACATGTGGCCCAGCAAGTACATAGGACCTGTCTGTCACGCCTGACATGGATGAGACCTCCACAGCAAACATGCCATTCTCTGCAAACAACAGGCTACTCTCAGTAAATAGGACAAATGGCCATAAAGAAAATTTAGGACAGAGTATACAATCTCCCCAGCACCAAAGAGTCCAATGTTATCTGCGTACCTGCGCTGAACATCCTTGGACCCTCAGTCATAAACATTCCTTATGATCACAGCCCCTTCCCAAACCCTGTATAAACCTAATTTCCTTCCCAGCTAGCTGCTGACAGTCATTCAGAATCTCAGCCCTGTCTGCATCCATACAGTATATCCAGCCTTTTCTCACGTAAAGCCTGTGTCTGGGTTGGTCTCCCACCATTTCTAACCGGACCTGGCAATCCCACTAATGAAAGCCACGTCCACACAAAAACATGTACACAGATGTTCATTGCAGCATTGTTTGCAAGAGCTAATAACTAGAAACACGCCAAATGCCCATCAGAAGTGACAGAAGCCAGATGTAAGGGCCACATATCGTGAGTTTATCGTGACATTCCAATACCAAGCCCTGCTCTCTTCTGGCTACAGGGTCAGCAGGACATGGGCTCACGATGTGATGAGACAAAACACACGAGGATTCAACAGCCAGATGCAGTGGGCATGGTGGGGCTCCAAGAGTGCTGTGGGGTTCATTCTGAACCCTCCCTCTGGAGGTGACATTTGAGGTGAGACTCAGACGATCTCAGGTGCCCGTGGTGTCCTTGGATTTTCAGATGGACAAGACTGTTCTCCACTTTACTGACCAATACAGGGAGAATGAGGGAAACTGCTCACCCAGGCAACCTTGGGGCACCTTAAGGGAACATAAGGATTTGGGGAGAAGGGTGACATTGGGGTAAACTTTCAGCACAGCACTGTACTGAGAGGCTGAAGTAAAGTGGGACATGTGCATGGGTCCACCGCAGGTCTGGACCATGGGGGGGGCTGTGTCTGGTTTCCCTGGAGACCACAGAAATGAGAGAGTCAAGGAATGTGGTGACCAGAAAGCCCTTATCTGGAGCTCACACCTGGGTCTGTTTCTGTGACCACAACCATGGGCTGCTCCTTCCTCACTGCTGCCATTTCAGATGAAAAAGGGGTTGCACAATCAACAATTCCAGAAAATAAACTTCTCAGTGATTCAGAGCAGCAGTCACTCAAAGAGCATCAGCTGCCCTTGGGAGAGAGATGCTTTTTCTCCCGACTCCCCTGCTGCTCTGTCCTCAGTCTAGGGAGCGGCAGTGCAGGATTTCACTCTTTAGGAGACTCTGTTCCCGTCCATGGGGGCCCAGCTTGAACAGTAGCCACAGCCCTCTCAGGAAGCTCCCCACCCACAAGGAAGATGGATGCCAGGCTCTAACTGTGCCAGGTACATGCTAACATTATACATTAGGTAGAATATAAAAGATGCATGTATGTGTCATGTGTGCGCTTATGTTAACCAGCTTCCTTCATGGAGCATCTGGAACAAGGCAGCTGGAGGACATTCAAGCAAGGATGAAGCAGAATGAGTTAGCTTGCAGGGTGGGGGAGCACTGCAAAGCCCCTGAGGGGACACAGTCTGTGGTGTGCTGCAAGGCAGTGTGACTGGTGCAGAAGGAGCACTGGCAAGGCTCAGGTGAGGAGTGGCTGCCAGAGCCACCGTAGACATATTGGGCAGGGACAGTGAAGTGACAGGCCGCAACCACTCATGTGCTTGTCACTTCCTCCCTCTCTAACAGGTACACTCAGCATGCTGCACATGCGCCCTGTATCTCTAGTTATCCAGCAAACAGACCCATTGTGTTGTGTTGTCTAGAAAGGCTTTCTTGACCCTCATTGTGTGAAGTCCCCACCAGCCAGTGGGCCCTCTGTGCCTTCTGTGACTTCACACAATGACTGCACATTGGAGGCCCAGCCACTTGCTCTGAAAGTGGCAATCCCGGTTGGTCTCCTTGCTGTGGGAGGAGACTTGAGTGTTCTGAACTTGTTCATGACCAACTTCTGTGAGCAAGAGGACCAGTGAGGGTGATGCTTTATGCTGGCAGAACAGGTCCTGAGATGGTGTGGGGCAGGCTTTGTTCAGTGTATGTTGCGTATGTGTGTGTATGTGTGTGTGTGTCATGAGGTATGGTGTATGTATGGCGTGTGTAGTTTGTGTGCTGTGTGTATGCAGTATGTGGTATGGTATGCATATGGTTTGTAGTTTGTGGGTTGAGTGTATATAGGGTATTGTGTTGTTTGTGGTCGATATGAGTGGTATAATATGGGTATAGTGTGTGTGTATATAAGTGCGGTACATGGTGTGTGATGTGTGTGTATAGTATGTGGTGTGTGGTGTGGAAAATAGCTTATGATTTCCAATTTTCACAAAATAGCTGTAATTTTAAGGAATCCAACTATTTTCTTAGTAACCTCAAATTTGTTTTCTGTGAAAATGAAAAATTTTAAAAAATTAAACCATAATGCATATATCAGAAGAAAATACATGTTTAAATCTAATTTCATATTTTTATTATAAAAACAAAATTATTGGAGCCAGGGATGGTGGCACACACCTACAACCCCAGCACTTGGAGGCTGAGGCAGGAGGATCACCAGAGGTTGAGGCCAGCCTGGGCTACATAGTGAATTCAAAACCAGCCTGAACTATATAGGGAGATCCTGTCTCAGAAAGAACAAACACTGGGCGGGGATTTAGCTCAGTGGTTCTGGTGCCTGCCTTGCAAGCACAAGGTCCTGAGTTTGATCCCCAGTACCAAAAAAAAAAAAAAAAGAACAAACATCATCTCTGTTGCCAGGTTAATTAATATCACACATAGACAAAAATGTGAGTTTCACAAGGAAATACCAGAAAAGAACAAAAATACTTTCTTACTCTAAAATATTTTTCCTCATCAGTCTTTTTAAAGTCTGATTTTATAAAATTCCCTTCACTTTTTTTCTTTCTTTTTTTTTTTTGGTACCAGGGATCAAACTAGGGTCCTTCCACTTTCGGGGCAGGTGGCAGAACCACTGAGCTAAATCCCCGGCCCTCCTTTCAGTTTTTTAGTGAAGGATTGCAGCTATGTGGCCTAGGCTGGCCTCAAACTCATGGCGATCCTCCCAACTCAGCCTCCTGCTTACGACTTACAGAGTGGTCCTAACTATGCATTTAATGATGCCAGCAGAGAATTATCTCTGGGTTGAAGGATGCATCCATTGCATGTCTCTTTGCCATTTGGCAGTCCCCAGGTACACTCCAAGGCCCTGGGATTGTGCAATGGACACAGTTCAGACAGCTGATCCACACTAGGCTGTTCTGGAACACAGTAGTCCAATGTTCTTAGAAGATAACCACCCTTTTAAAGTCTAAATCTTGTAGCTGATGTTTTAAACAGGAATTAAAACGAAATAAAGACAACAGGCTTTAAATTGATGGCCAAAATGAGTATCTTAACTATTTTTAAAGATCCCCTTTTGCAGTCATAACAATTGAAGAAGTTCACCTTCCCTCTCGTGTGAAGACCCTGTGGCCTCTCCCACCACACTTCCTGTTCAGCAGGTTGCTGAAGCCCTCCCAGGCATGGCTTTTCTTAGGGCCAGGTGGCTCATGAGTTAGTAAATAGCCAAAAACAGGGATAGCGGAACCAGTTAAAGGACACTCAGAGGCAGCAATTGGCCAGATTCAGGGTTAGCAAAGCCATATGGCCACCACCAGTAAGGATATTTCCAGGGTTATGGCTTAAATAACTGGGAGACAAGAGGAGGGAGATTCTCAAAATTAAGATAGATCTAAAAAAATAAGATTGACAAGTCATCTATAATTTTCAGAAAATGGACCATACTTCTATGAGGAATTGAGATTCAGCAGACAGAAACCAGTAAAGGTGTGAACAGTAAAATGAATGAACTTGATATAAGGACAAGCATACACCAAAGGAACAGGTAATGTGTATTTAATTTGAAAGTACCCTTTTTTTTTGTACCAGGAATCAAACTCAGGCCCTCACGTTTGCCAGGCAGACACTGTGCTACTGAGCTACATCCCTGGCCCTTAAAGTACTCTTTAAACACTTCTAGTGACTAGGTATCAGCTCATCAGATAAATTTAATTTAATTTAATTTTATTTTAATTTATTTATTTTTTGTTACCGGGGATAGAACTCGTGACCTTGTGCTTACGAGGCAGGTGCCACAACCACTGAGCTAAATCCCCGGCCCCATAAATTTTAATAAATATTACATGAGTGGGTTCATACAGACCACCTGCCCCAGTCACAGCATGACAAAAGTAGAAATCAGTAACTAAGGTATCTGAAGCCAACTGTGGATATTAAAACCATTTTCTAAATACGGCACATGATAAATATGATTCGTGCCGGGGATTTAGCTCAGTGGTTTAGCCACCTGCTGTGCAAGCGCAAGGACTCGAGTTTGATCCCCAGTACCAAATAAATAAATAAATATGATTCATGGGAGGATGCTGTTTTTGGACTAGCCCTCTGCACTGGGCCAGCAGACCAGACCACAGTGGAGGTGACCATGTAATCAAACGGAACCAGGAAATGGGCCAGTGTTCCAAAAAACAGGAAACTCATGGCAAATAATCCAGTGGGGCCCAGTCAACCTGAGCTGGCACAATAGTGCTTTAACCTGTACAAGGAAGGTAGTCCTAAGTAATCTGACTGGCACTGTACTGTGTCTTGTCCCTGTTCAAGCTGCCCTACACACATGACAGTTCTGCAGTGCCAGGTGGAGCTTCTGCTTTGTAGACAAGATCTGCCTGATTTACAAAAAATAATAAAAATGAATTAGAGCTGTGTGTGTGTGTGTTTGTGTGTTTGTGTGTGTGTGGTGCTAGGGATTGGCCCCAGAGCCTCGTGCAGGCTAAGTGTATGCTCTACCCCCGAGCTACATCCCCAGCTCCCCAGATAGATCTTTAGTTCTCAATTTGTTGAAATTTTGTTCTTTGACACACAGGTAGAAGAAGAATGCATAGGGCCGGGGATTTAGCTCAGTGGTTCCGGCGCCTGCCTCACAAGTGCAAGGTCCTGAGTTCGATCCCCGGTACCAAAAAAAAAAAGAAAAAAGAAAAAGAAGAATGCATAATAAAAAGTCATAGCATATCTTAAAACTAACCAAAATTCCCCATCAAAATTTATGTGACAGGGCTGGGGATTTAGCTCAGTGGCACCCATCTGCCTCAAAAGTGCTAGGTCCTGAGTTCGATCCCCAGTACCAAAAACAAACAAACAAAAAAAGTCTATTCACAAAACAAAACAAAGCCTTAAGCCAGGACCATTGCTGTTTTATACAACTGTTCCTAAGAAGAATAAAAGAGAGAAGGCCCTCAACTCACAAGCAGGGTGAGGTCTTGGTGACATCTAAGGGCAGCCTCTCCTGTTGGTATTACTTCTGAACAAAGCCTCCACAGCCTTTGACCATCTCTGTGGAGAGACACCGAGGGTGAAAGCAAGGAGTTAAGGAGATGCTGTGGGGGACACAAGAAATGAGTAAATGCATTTTGAGGTCCTTAAAATCTTCCTTATTTTTGTCTTTAGACAGGTACTCGTGATGTAGTACAGGCTGGCGTTGAACTCACGCCATCCTCCTTCCTCAGCCTTCTGAGTGCTGGGACTATACCACCACACCCACAAGATTTCTAATCTTATCTCTCAAAAACAATGTTTTGATTCCCAGTGAGATCATCCTAGAGCCAAAAGAACCACAAAGAAATCTTAAACTGTTTTTTAGGTTTTTAGTAGTAATTTTAATAGTAATGTTGTTATTTTTATTTATTTATTTATTTTTTTTTTGGTACCAGGGATCGAACTCAGGTCCTTGCGCTTGCACAGCAGGTGGTGGAACCACTGAGCTAAATCCCCGGCCCAGTAATGTTGTTATTGTTACTTGGGAACCTTACATTGTAGAATAAATTTAATTAGTAATTTTTCTTTATTGGGAATAGAACTTCAGAATGCAAATGGATAAAATTTTTTTTTTTGGTACCAGGGATTGAACTCCGGTCCTTGCGCTTGCACAGCAGGTGGCAAAACCACTGAGCTAAATCCCCAGCCCCCCAAATTTTTTTTTTGGTACTGAGAATCAAACTCAGGACCTCACACTTGCCAGGTAGTGCTGTGCTGCTGAGCTACATCTCTGGCCCTGGATAAAATTTTAAAAGTTTTGGGCTGGGGATTTAGCTTAGTGGTGCCACGCCTGCCTTACAAGCTCAAGGTCCTGAACTTCCCGGTATAGCAAAAAAAAAAAAAAAAAAAAAGTTTAGTGAAACCTGTAGTTTTAGATCTGAAATACAGTGGACCTTCAAGTTACAACCAATATGAACAACTTATGTTAAGACCAGAATTTTAGTTCTAACTTATGATCAAAGTCTTGAGTTACAACCTGAATACTGGCCACTTGTGCTTCCAGATGGTCTCAGATACTACAGACGTAACCCTTAAAGAGGTCTGGAAGGAACATTACTACATCCTTTCCTGTGTGGGATTAATTAAGAAATCCTGGGCTGAGATCTGCCTGGAAGAAAGTGTGGTCTAATATTATACAGGAGAGAGACTTTGTCACCATTCTTTGTTTTTGGTACCGGGGATCGAACTCGGGTCCTTGCGATTGCAAGGCAGGTGGTAGAACCACTGAGCTAAATCCCTGGCCCCGAAGGAGAGAGACTTTGAAGGCTGTGTAGAGGAGCCTGAGCCTTCAATTGACCAACTTGAGTTACAACCAGCCCTTGCCAACGAGTTTGTAAACTGTAGTTTAAAATAAATTTATATACTGCAATTAGAAATATCAGAATGAGCTGTGCATGGTGGTGTACATCTATAATCCCAGTGCTCACAAGGCTGAGGCAGGAGGATTGCCTGGGCTCCATAGTGACTTCAAGGCCAGTCAGGACTACATAGCAAGACCCTGTCACAAACAAAGGAAAGACAACAAAAAAACCAGGATTCTTTGGAGAAAATGACTGATTTCTATCTGGACATTTCTTAGGAAATGCCTAAGACAAACCTGGGATACATTTTGTGCCAGAAAACAGAAATCATTTGAAAGAGTCTCAGGAGTTTACTTCAAAGGAAAGGACCTCCCTGACCACGAAGTGACAATTTGAGAATCGTAAAGAAAAATTGCTACAAATGGTTTGATACACTAAAAATTTATAAATTTGTATAGGTATCAATAAAAATATTTAATGAAACACACTGATTCCCAAGACTGCTGGGTATTAACTTGTTTTGAAAATTAGTACATAAAGAATCAAGCATTGAGGGGTGGGGATTTAGCTCAGTGGTTTTGCCGCCTGCCTCGAAAGCACAAGGACCCAGGTTTGATCGCTGGTACCAAAACAAAACAAAACAAAAAAAGAATCAAGCATTTATCCAGCTTTTCTTCTTCCTTCCTTCCCTCCCTCCCTCCCTTCCTTCTTTCCTTCCTTCCTTTCTTTTTCATGAACTGTACCTCTGGGAAGCCACAGCAAAGAAGGAAAAGATTATTTTATGGAAAAATTCCAGTGTGTAAAGCTAAAAGGAGGACCACACTGCAACAAGATAAAGTGATCAAGACCAAAATAATACATGGACTCTAAAGTCATTGGGGAAATTTTGATGAAAAGTTTCATAAAGGTCAGGGTGACATATTATAGACAGCTAAATTAGGTGGAAATATTATAGGCAGTCAGACAGGGCCAGGCCCTTGAGCGAGTTGGGACAGGAGATGAGAACACATCAAAACTGGCTGGAGGCACATCTGAAGAAGATTAAAATCACAATGGCCAGATTTACATACTTCCCCAAAGAAGCGTCAGATTATTGGTACCATCCTTTTGAGATTTCCCATAAAAATAAACTATTATCTCATTAGGGGTGGGCCCTCCTCTCCCACCCACTAAGACTACTAAGGCTAAAGACAAGACTAAGACTATAGATTATCGACCAAGGTTAATGATGTCATCCATATGCCCTTGCTACTATTGGATCAGTACTAGCTAAGTAGCTATACTTGTAATCTTATTGGTTGATTGTAATTTGACCCATGTTATACCCACCCCTCATAATTTTACTATATAAAATGTTCTCAGAGAAGTGGGCTCATTGGCAACCCATTCCAGACCCCATCTGTCTCTCAGGAGCTATTCCTATTTCAATAAATTTTCCTACTCTTAATCTCTGTTATTCCTCAGAATTCATTCTTCAACTTCAGGGAAGCCAAATTCGGTGTATCTGCCATCTAGCAAGTTGGGAGTTAACATATTTTCCCCCTATATCAATAACACATGGAATTGATTAATTTCCCTAGGAGGTAGCCTTACCAAACAATAAAAAACCCTCAAAAAACAACATTTTACAAGAGGCTAATGAGAGAGGAATAAATTAAATAATCTCAGATCCAGACTGTGGGTAGTTCTGTTTGCTGAATAGTTGGGCTCCTTCAGTAAGTCAAGAGCAGGGGAAAGTGTGGGGAGGAGACTTTCATAGATTAGAGGAGACTTAAGAGATAGATGGTATTTTATGGGTGGCTCTTCTTGGACCTTGATTTGAACGAACCAAGTGTAAAAAGACTTTTTTATGTTTGAAAATATGGGGAAAATTTGTTGGGAGAAATTAGGCTGTCCTGAAAAAAAAAAAAAAGAAAAGAAAAAAGAAATTAGGTTGTCCCGTAACTTGTCAGAAGGCACCATTAAAGAATTATTTAATTGGTGATAGAGTTCTCTACCAGACAAAATCGCCCCAACGGTACTACATTCTAGAACGGCTTCCGTTCCTAAATGGTTCCTGCTTAGGAAAATGAGCCACTTCAGAAAAGTGAAACCTACCGCCTCTGAAGAAGCAAAACCTAACTTGTTGCCCCACCCTGCTACCCATGTGATCCTCCCAATCAACCAGCTTCCCGTTTCTCGACTCTCAGGATATTCTTCCCCGATGCACCAACCTATATAAACCTCACCACAGTCAGTAGCGCCCTCTCGCCATTGTTAGAGGTAGCCTGGCAACTCCTTCCCCAATAAAGGCTCGCCTCCGGTGCTCCTGTTTCGGCTGGTTTTCTTCCTTTCTTTCTTTTTTTTTTTGGTACCAGGGATCGAACTCGGGTCTTTGCACTTGCGCAGCAGGTGGCGAAACCACTGAGCTAAATCCCCGGCCCTAGGCTAGTTTTCTTTCAATTGGCAGTAGGTGTAATAGTTACTCTTGGTGTTACTTGTGTGTGTGTGTGTGTGTGTGTGTGTGTGTGTGTGTTGGGCCTTGTGCATGGTAGGCAAGTGCTCTACCATTGAACTACACCTAGCTCCCCAGAGGGCTCATCTTAATCAAGAAGCAGCAGGCAAGCAAAAAAATCAATGTTTGGTGGGGCAGGTAGCCAGCCCTTGCCTAGATCTAGGAATTGGAGAGGGAATAAGGAAAAACGCCACAGGCTCTTTGGGAACTCCTTTGCTTTCTGGAGACGCAATGTCCATACTCAGGGTTCCCACTTCTTGGCTGACCACTGGCCTTGGGGGCACCTCAAGAGATGCAGCAGGGAAGGGGCTGGTGCTGCCACCGTGTCCATCTGGGAGCCCTTTCCCTAGCAGAAATGGCTTCAGGCCCCTGACACGTAGTTTGGAAGGCTTAGGCTGGGCATGTCTTTCCCCTGCCACTTGGTAAATGACTTTCTTAGCTAGAATTCTCCAGGGAGCTTGACAGGGTGCCTGAGTCCCACACTACCTTTTGTGGGCTGAGTGTGGAAGAGGGTGGGTTTCTGCCCGTGGCTATGATGCTTGGGTTTGGCCGCTCTGTACCCCCAGTGCCAGGCCAAAGGTTAGTCTGTGTGCCCAGGGTTGGGGCTGTCCCAAATGGCAGAGACATGAGAACACCTGAGCAGGCTAGTGGAAGGCCATGAGCCACAGACTTTATTCACCTGGGTGCAAGTCGACTGAGGACCACAAAACTCTCAGTGGTGAACAAAGAACAGGCAGGGAGTTTTATAGAGGATTGGGAAGGGGTCTGGCACATCTGTCATATACAGGGGTCAGAGCTAATATTTGGAGTGGGGGTCCATGTAGCAGTCAGGGCAGGTGAATGGATGTTATCAGGTAACTTGGTGCTGCAAAGATGTTGTGCTGTACTTTGCAGTCTCATTTTTTTCTATAACATCCCATTCTGTGCTCTGTCTGTCCAGATACAGCACAGGCTCTGTATGCGTGGAGATAGCACAGCCTGCATCTGGTCTTCAGCCACCTGAAGGAGTGGCGTGTTTTGCTGAGGGCTGCAGTTTTTATATCTGCTAAAAAACTATAGTTGGGATTAAACAACATATTTATTAACTAGGTCATGGCCAGATCAAGCCTGACGGGTCCTCAAAGCAACTTTGGGGCTGATTATGTTGCCCTGGGGGTTAAGAGCAAGGCCCTGGGGACAGTTGGAGGTTTGAAGTTCGAGGATGCTCCGCTGTCACTGCTGACTAGAATGGACCCTGCCAGCCAGCACTTCAGCCCCACAGGCAAAGATGGGAGCTAGGCGTCGGGAAGGTAGCCCGGGCCGCTGCCAACAGACGGCTGACTGGCTTTCCCACTCGTCCCCAGAGGCGGAGAGAAGGCAGAGGCTGCTGTGCACCGTGAAGGAGAGTCTGTTCCATCCATGGGTGACTGAATCTGCAGATACAGAGCCCTCAGATGTAAAGGGCTGGAAACTGATTGTGTGATGCCTGTAAGGCAGAAACCAATATCACCCATTTCACTGATGGAAAAGCCGAAGCTCAGAAAAGGGACATGAACTGCTCCCGATCATTCATGAAGAAAGAAGGAACCCCTAAGTCACCAAGAAAGATGGTGTGAATCATTATCTGACAATATGTGAAAACATAGTGGAGTCTCTCAGGTGCTCAGTTGTCCAAGGGCTATCAAAACTGATAATGGATCTACACCATTCTGAAAAGAGAGATAGAAGAAGTTATAAGAAAATGGAAAGAGATCCCTTGATCATGGGTAGGAAGAACCAATATAGTGAAAATAGCCATACTTCCAAACCTTAATGCCAATTGAAATTCCAACAATATACTTCACAGAACTAGAGAAAACAATCCAAAAATCCATTTGGAACTAGAAAAGACCTAGAATAGCAAAAGCAATTCTAAGCAACAGAGACATGGCTGGGGGTATCACAATCCGCAACTTGAAACTATATTACAAAGCTACTGTGATAAAAACAGCATGGTACTGGCAAAAAAGAAAAAACAGACCCGAGAATCAGTGGAATAGATTAGAAGATGCAGAAACAACTCCAGACATACTCCAGACACCTCATCTTTGACAAAGGACCCAACCACCCTCATTGGAGGAAAGATAGCCACTTTAATAAATGGTGTTGGAAAAACTGGATTTCAACCTGCCAAAGATTAAAACTAGACCCATATCTATCACCATGCACTAAACTAAGATCAAAGTGGATTAAAGATCTAAATATTAAAACAGAAACACTAAACTTGTTGAAAGATAAGTTAGAACTCTTGAAGACATTGGCATAGGCAAAGACTTTATGAACAAAACCTCAGTAGCACAGGAACTAGCACAAAGAATCAACAACTGGGATCTCATCTTAATAAAAAGCTTCTGCACTGCAAGAGAAACCACCAACAGAGCTAAGAGACAACCTACAATGTGGGAAAAAAATTTAACAGCTGTACCTTAGACAAAGGACTACTATCTAGAATCTATAAAGAACTGAAAAAAAATTAGACCCCCAAATTCAAAGACCCAATTCAAAAATGGGCATCTGAAATGAACAGACATTTCTCAGACGAAGTAAAAGCAGAAAATAAACATATGAAAAAATGTTCAACATCACTGGTCATTTGAGAGATGCAGATGAAAACAACCCTGAGATTCCACCTCACCCCACAAAGAATGGCTGCTATCAAGAAATCAACCAATAACAAATGCTGGTGGGGGTGTGAGGAGAAAGGAAAACTTCTCCATTGTTGGTGGGAGTGCAGACTGGTGCCACCACTGTGGAAATCAGTATGGAGATACCTCAAAGAACTAGGGCTAGAGGTCCCATGTAACCCAGCTATTCCCCTGCTGGGTATCTTCCCTGAAAGAATTAAAAGAATCATACCGCAGCGATATATGTGCACCCATGTTTATAGCAGCTCAGTTTGTAATAGCTAAAGCTTA
Organism: Heterocephalus glaber; assembly: GCF_053883595.1. Lineage (NCBI taxonomy): Eukaryota > Metazoa > Chordata > Mammalia > Rodentia > Bathyergidae > Heterocephalus > Heterocephalus glaber. Next base: position 32,383,093 of record NW_028258153.1, on the reverse strand, counting down.
GAAACAGCCCAAGTGCCCATCAACTGGAAACTGGTTAAAGAAGATGTGGGGTTTTTTTTTTTGGTACTGGGGATCGAACTCAGGTCCTTGACCTTGCACAGCAGGCGGTGAAACCACTGAGCTAAATCCCTGGCCGAAGATGTGTTTTTTTTAACAAAATGGAGTACTACTCAGCCATAAAGAATGAGAAACTAGAGACATTTATAGCTAAATGGATGCACATTGAGGCCATACTCTTAAGTGACATAAATAGGACACATGTAAATACCGAATAGTTTCTCTAGTATGAGAAACTGAAAGTGTAAATAAGGGTTAAAATGATTAAAATGAATAATTGACAATTTGAAATAGGACAAAAAGGTCCAAAAGTGTAGGGGTGGTGGGAGGGGAAGGAGAAAGGAAAGAAGGGAAAGGAAAAATTATGAGAAAAGAAAAAAAATGTAAATGAAGTCTATGTAAATAGGGAAGGGTGGAGGGGGTGAAGGGTGCACAGGGAATGGGGAAAAAATAAGAACCAAGATACATCATGTACAGGTACAAGCACCCAAATATAAATGTAAATGAATTGTATACCTAACATGTACCAATAAAAGAATTTAAGGAAAAAAAAAAAAAGAGCAAGGCCCTGAGTTCAATTCCTAGCACCAAGAAAAATCAACCAATAAAATAAAAACTAAAAGTCAGCTGCTCCAGTTGGCAGAAAGAACAAAAGTTCTCCATTTCAGCAGGTAGCACATGTACAGCAATTCTGGTGTTTTAATGATTTTATTCCACCAGGGAAACCCATTTGCCCCTTAGAGACACTCCTACTAATGACCTGTTTGTTTTTTAAAAACAGATACTTCCGGCATAAGGGCAGGTGTAGGCTGCAGGTTGAAAAGGCAGAATAGGGACTCAGGGAAAAAGGTAGCAACTTCCTGGAATGATATCTGATTGAAGGGAAGAGATAAGGAGGCTCAGGGTGTTCCCATTATCAGAGCGGCCATATAATCCTAGCTCAGGTGCTAATTAGGGGTGATTTCAACTCTGAGCTGCTTTCTCTCTAGATCCCTTGTGGACTGTATTGTGAGGCTCCTTTGGAGCCTGCGGTGTGTAAATGTGGCTCAGTTGGAGAGAGGTCCCCCAGGGCTATGACTCTGAGCAGGGCTCAGCAGTTCACCATGGCTATGGATGCATCCACCCTGACACTCCCACTCTTTGAGACCAGCACTGCAGCATTCCAAGTGTCCTTCCAGTGGGAAGGTGTATGAATGTAGATTTCTCTTTTCATTTATTTATTTACTTATTTTTGGTACTGGGAATCAGGCGTGGTGCCACTGAGCTAAATTCCCGGCCTGTGGATTTCTTTTAAAACCATGAATACTTCACAACAGCTATAATTTGGGGACACAGAAGTGTCAAATAGCATCCAGCATCTGTGGGACTGCATAACCTTTGTTCCTTTTCTCCAGCTCCATTGTGATTAAATGTGAGTTAATGGATAAAGATGCTTGTTAGTTTTGGGACACTAGATAAAATCTGTAACAGACCTAAAGTCCCAAAGTAAACTACTCAACTCCTTGATTGCCTGGAACTGATGTTCCGGACACCACAATCTATAGAACAAGCTGCAAATGTCTGCTGACCATCAATATGTGACAGTCGACCACTAACCTTTGTCCCCTTTTCTTTAATTCTATATGTTAACTTCCCCCTCAACCTCCTATAAGAACAGCCTCGGACTCTGAGCCAGTTGCCTCTCTAAGCTATTTTGCTTTGGGAGTGCCGTCTGGCCAGACTAATAAAGGTCTGTTTTACTTTCCAACTTGTCCGGTGTGTTCCTTCCCGGGTGTTCTTCGCTGTAGTCAGCTCCTTGGAGCGTTTGGTAAGGCCCTTGGTCTTACACATCCACAATGGGTGGACATTGCCTTAATTTCTTTTAGTACCAGAGATTGAACTCAGGACCTCACACTTGCAAGGCAGGCCCAGTGCCACTGAACTGAACACACACGCCCTGGGTTCAATTCCTACACCACAAACAAACAGCTGTTGCATGTCTTCCAGAGGCATTGTCCCAAGACCTGGAAAAAAGGGAAAGTGGCAGTAGTAGGGAGGAGTCACAGAGTCCAGAACTGGGTGGGACCTTGGAAGTGCCAAGGACTTGTTCCTTCCCCAGGTCTGATCTGTTGGTTCTGACTCGAGGTCAAGGCCAGAGCAAGATGGAGAAGCATCCTGGCTTTGTTTCCAGACCTCACTTGACAAACACCTGGTTTTCTCAGTAGAGCCCAAAGCCCTCCCACCCTCCAGGCTACCTGTCACTCTTTCACCTCTGCAGATCCTGAGGGCTGCTTTCTGGACACCAGGATGGCTCTGGTCACATGATCTGAGGTAAGACAGAAGAAATAAAGATAGGTAGAAAGGAGACAAGGAAAATTGGAATTTTAAAATTATGCTTTTAATAAAAACTGCCACCTCAGGACACAAAAGTTACTCAAGCCCAGTTTAAGCCCAGTTTTTTCTCTCTTCTCCCAAGACATAATAAGCCCAGGCAGTTCCCTTTCACCTGCAAATTAGGCTTTTTCACCTGTGAACAAATCATCTCTTTTCACCTGTAAGTGGCGCCTCCTCCCTCCATCCTTAGAAAAGCGGCAGTATTAGTGGACAGCAAATCTCAATTTCAAACACATGTAAATATTTGCATTCTGGCATAGCACCAAATAGGTAACAGGACAGCAGGAACCCACATCCTAGATCACCATCTTGAAGACACCCCAAGCCCCATAAATATACCCAGCTCCAGGTCATAAAGCACCTCTCCAAAGTCCGCACTCTATTTCTTTGAGTGTGCTTTAAATTTCTACCTAATCCTCTTATTTCTCTTACTGATATATCCTGAATATTTTTTTTCCACGATGGGAATCAGTGAAATTGCAACATAACTTGCAGATAGGGTGGATTTAGGAACCTCCTAGTATTGTAGACATCTCTGTTAGAAATATAAGCAGCCAGACAGGGCTGGGCCCTCAAAAGTGAATGCAGAAGATAAGAATACCTCTGAACTGCAACGGGAAGTGCATTCTTTGAAGGCCAAACAGTGAATTGACTGCACCTGCCTACTTCCCCTAGGGATGAATAGCAGTGATTGATATTCTAAAAAGGCATCAATCACCATGGGTGGGGAACCAAAACCTCCCTACCCCAATTCCTTCCCAGAAAAGTCCTTGTTCACTCCAAGTACCTTGTTTCATGACTTGCTCACTCATTTGGTCCCTGTTTAATCTATATTACCTAAGGGGGCTGGGGATTTAGCTCAGTGGTTCTGGCGCCTGCCTCCCAAGCGCAAGGTCCCGAGTTTGATTGATCCCCGGTACCAAAAAAAAAAAAAAAATTACCGAAGGGACTATACTTGTAATCTTATTGACTGACCATAGCTTTGTCCCACCTTGTGATTTTTCCATAGGGTCAATATTACCTGAGGGACTAGACTTGTGATCCTTATTAGTTGACTGTAATTTTGTCTCAGCCTATCCAGCCCTCATCATCTCGTGCTTTTGCTCTATAAAACTCCCTTGAGGGCCAGGGATTTAGCTCAGTGGTTTAGCCACCTGCTGCACAAGCGCAAGGACCAGAGTTCGATCCCTGGTACCAAAAAAATAAATAAATAAAACTCCCTTGAGAATCCAGGTCTGTGAGCTTTCCAGGCTCCCTTCTGTCTCTCTTAGGAGCTATCTTTCTCCAAGAAATTCTTCCTACTCTTAACCTTTGTTGTTCCTAGGATTCATTCTTTGATTTTAGAGAACACAAACTCGGTGTATCAGACACCTAGCAGTTTGAGAGTTATATTTCCCTTATATTATTTGGAGGTCCATATATCATAAACCCTGTATAACTAGGAATTGGTGACAATTCCACTGAGCCCTGAATCACAAAGTCCTGTCTTCTCCAACAGGCGATAGCATCCTCCCTCCTTGGGGTTAATATAGATGTTACAATTGGGGCTACAGAACCGTTCCTCTCCAGTCACCTGAATCTGGGCAATGCCCCAGGGTCACCCCCCACTTTTTTTTTTTTTGTACCAGGGATTGAACTCAGGTCCTTGCACTTACGCAGCAGGTGGGGAAACCACTGAGCTAAATCCCCCCCACTTTGACCTAAGGCCTATTACCCAGAGGCAGACATAAGAAAGACAAAGACCCTTGGGCCTGCCTCAAAAATTCTGATGGTGTCCCAAAGATGCAGCCATGCCAGATTCTCCAGCATGACCTATAGCAGCCGTTCCTCACTTGGAACTCATTGAAGGTTCATGCACATCACAACATGTCATACATACAATTGGAACAGAGTGAGTTACAGGAAAAGACAGACACAGTATACACAGCTGCCTGACTCAACACCCTGTCAATCACATTGTCAGTCATGCTCTGGAAGACCCAATGGGAAGTGCTCTAGACCCTCCACAACATTTTAAATTCTTAAACCCTGTGCCTTCAGCACTCAAGCTATTTTCCTTTATGCTGGCTTGAGCCCACTCTGAAAGTGCTGTCACCTAAATTAAACCTGGCTGCTTTTTCCTTAGCACTGGGTGCCAAGTCCCGTTCTTTATTCCTCGAACACAAGAACCTAGAAACTTGTTCCGGGACCCCATCACCCATGTGGGTGGCCAGTGTGGAGAAAGAGGAGGATGCTGCCCTATCAAGGGCGAACTCCAGGAAGATGTCACACCTGAGGGGCCTTAGTATACCGAATGACGTCCCCTCCTGTCCAGGACAGAGCCACCTTGGACTGGGCCAGTGAGACATGACCCCTACCCCTACAAGCAGTCCCTGAGACAAACATTTGGGTACAAAACTTTCATTTGAGGCCATTTTAAGAAGTGCAACCTGGCTAGGCGTGGTGACACATGCCTGTGATCCTAGCACTTGGGAGACTGAGGCAGGAGGGTTGCCATGAGTTCCAGGCTGGCCTGGACTACATAGTGAGGTCCTGTCCAAAAAAAAGAAAGAAATTGAGAGAAAAGAAATGCAATGACAGAGCAGAGCAGTTGGGCTGCAGCAGGGTAAGTTGTAAGCAAAGAGGAAGAGGTTGTGTAGAGTGTCTCAGGCCCTGGGTTGGAAGCCCAGAAGACATGCAAGGGAGGGATGGAGATTGTTAGGCAAAAACCAGAGATATCAGTAGGCATTATGGGCTCCTCAAAAAACAAAGAAGACTTGAGGTTTTTTTCACTTGCTCTTAGCCAAAAGGCTGAGAAGTGATTGAGGACTATTTTTCTCTCTCTCTTTCTGATAGGTCCCCACCACCTCAGCAGCTATTATGTATGGTAGCTGCCCTCTTCCTATCGTGCCTTGCCCCATCCCCTGTGTGACATCATGCCAAGATGGTTGCTCCCACCAAAGGATAAACCCTTCTTCCCAGCATGCCCCTGTTCCCGCCTAGAAAGTAACCTAATACTCGCTCACCTCCTACCACCTAGTGACATCACCGGCTCCTCCATTCCCTAGTCACTACCTCACTCAACCCCGCCTCAGCCCCTACAGACCCCACCCCAGTCTCTATAAAAGACTCTCCCTGCCCTGGCCATATTGCTTTTGTCTCTCCTTTGTTCAGAGACAGCTCGGCAGATCTATTCCTCTAATAAAGGCTTGTTGTGGCCTGGTCTGGTCTTGGTCTTCAGTCTTTTACCTGACATTTCATCCTTTGCTTTCTTAGTCATTTGCTCTAGATAAAATCCACACAAGCCTGTGATGCCAAACTTCAGTTCAAGGGAGTGCGACATCCTCTGAACATGCCAGTTAGTTCAGGGCCCTAAGTCTGAAAACAAACTAAATGGAAAACATCTGCCTAGGGAGAAAACAGGGACCTAGTTGGTCAACACAAGAACAATGACCTGAGAGGAAGGAGAGGATATTCTTAAAAGAGCTAGTTAACCTTGTAAATGTAATCTGAGGCCTCATCCAACACAACTGCCCTCTCGGTGCTGTCCCCCCTTCTCGATGGGAGGTGTATTCTCTCTTGCTCTAAAAAATTGGTCATTTTGCAATAAATTCTACTTCTACTCTACAAGACAGCTTCCGTGTCTTGCCTGAAATCTTTTGTGCAAGACAAAGAATTGAGGTGCGTTGCCTGTTCCTCGCAGTGTCAGGACTTTGTGGAGACCCTGCTTCTAGGTAAGGAGATGGGTTGGGAAAGTGGCCTCCCTCCTGGGGAGGATAGAGCCCAGGAGGGCGAGGTGTACAGGTTGTTCCTTTTAAGATAACTTATCTAGTTGTGTATTTAGGTTGTTTTGTTTTTGGTTCCTTTGTTTTTAGAGACAGAGTCTCACTATATCCTTCAAACTGGCATTATACTATGTAGCCCAGGCTGGTCTGAGTTTGTGGCAGTCCTCCTGCCTCAGCCTTCCAAATGCTGGGATTACAGGCATGTGCTACCAGTCTAGCTTGTGTGTTTTTTAAAATCTAATTTTTATTTTATAGTAACACCTTAAACACATGAATGGTAAAAGAAAAAATTATGCGAAGACCAGAAGTGACAAGACTATCCAGCCAGGACTACTGGAATGCTAATACCCCATGTGTCCTGAGGTCTGGTTGAAGTAGGATAGCAAAAATAAAAGGTAGAAAATTGACAAGGAGGACCAGGGATGCAGCTCAGCAGCACAGTGCCTACCTGGCAAGCACCAAAACAAAACAAAAGGCAAGGAAATCATCACTAAAAATTGTACTTTTTTTTTGTACCGGGAATTGAACTCAGGACCTTGCACTCGCAAGGCAGGCGCTGTGCCCCTGAGCTAAATCCCTAGCCCTAAATATTGTTTTTTAAGAGGACTGCAACTTCTAGGATGAGTGAAAGTTATGCAAGGCATCCATATCAGGGTTCTTTTGGTTAAATTTAGGCTCCTTCCAGCTGGGGATTTAGCTCAGTAGTTCTGCTAAATGCCTCGAAAGCGCAAGGTCCTGAGTTAAATCCCTGGTACCAAAAAAAAAAAAGGCTCCTTCCCTACCAGCCCATTACACTCAAAATTCTTCAGAAATACCAAAAGTCCATAAATTGGCAGATGTGATAAAGTAAGGACCAGGACTCTGATCCTAAGATAAAGGGGCAGATTTCGTGAATCCAAAGAATATTTAAATTAGTGGCACCTCGGTTCACAAACTTGATTCTTTCCATGATTCTGGTTGCAGAATGAGTTGGAGAACTGAATCAAACTGAATGGTTAGGTTCAATTTTGACCTTATGGGGAGATTTGATGCAGTTCTCAGACAGTTTAGTTTGCAATCAGAATCTTGGAGCGAATTGAGTTTGTAGCTATTCGCCACCACTGTACCTATTTAAAAAACAAAACAACAAAAACCCAAGCCCATACTTATAGAATGGGCTAGTACCCTTTGTGGGGAGGCACCTCTTCCTGGGCTTTCGACCTCTTCAAGAGAAGTACAAATGTTCCCAGCTCCTGAAAGAAAACAAGCCGAAACAGGAGCACTCAAGGAAAGGCTATATTGGGAAAGAAAGGGCCGGATTGCCTCCAACAAGGGTGAAAGAGGGGGAGACTAACTGGGGCTGAGGTTTATACAGGGCCATGCATCAGGGAGAGTATCCTGAGAGTTGAGCAACAGGATGCCAGGTGATTTGATTGGACGGGGAGGTTCACGTGGATAGCAGGGTGGAGCAACAAGTTAAGTTTTGCTTCTCCAGAGGGGGTAGGTTTCACACACAACCCCCCCCCCCCCAGTGGGAACCATTTTAGGAACGGAGCCATTTTAGAATATAGGGCTGTTGGGGCCATTTTGTCTGGTAGAGAACTCTGTCAGCTCCAAACTACAATGCATCTCATTTCTCTGAGCACTTGCACTCTGCTCTTGAGTGGGTCCTAAATCTGTAATATAAGATCGAGGGCCTTACCAAACGCTCCGAGGAGCTGACTGCAGCGACGAACACCCGGGAAGGAACACACCGGACAAGTTGGAAAATAAAACAGACCTTTATTAGTCTGGCCAGACGGCACTCTCAAAGCAAAATAGCTTAGAGAGGCAACTGGCTCAGAGTCCGAGGCTGTTTTATAGAGGGTTGAGGGGGAGGTTAACATGTAGATTTTTGAAAAAAGGAACAAAGGTTAGTGGTTGACTGTCACGTACTGATGGTCAGCAGACACATTGATGGATTGTTCTACAGGTAGTGGGCCCGGGAACATTCATTCTCTGGACAAACAAGGGGTTGAGTAATTTTACTTAGGAACTTTGTTTCGTTACAGATTCTATTATCCCAGAACTAACAAGCACATTTTTACCATTAATTTACAAGTACAGTAGAGGCTAGGGGAATAATTGATTTTGGAATCATGCAATCCCACATTCCCCACTGATTTTCTGTAATCTAAGTAATCTTATGCATAAATGTAGGCATCCATTGTATACAACAGCATGAGAATAATAAGCATATACATATGATTATAATGGCAATGAATAGTTGTTTTAACCATTGTAAATTGGGCAGCCATTCAGTTAGCCATTTAAACAGATCTCCGCCATCCTCATCATGTACTTTTTGAGCCAAGTCTTCCAGTTGTTTTACCTTTTCTTTGATTTTGAACTATCATATTTCTTATTTTCTCACAACCTTGGTGGTGGAAGAGCAACAAATAGTCTATCACTGCCCTATTATCTAAGATTGCCTGTCTCTGTTCTTGTAACTCTTGATTAAATTGGCCGGAATATAATTGAAGGTTATTCCTTCACAGGTATAAAACCATCCCACTGGCAGGGAGATATGGCAATTGTTATACACAATTTTTTTGTTTTACATGGCAGGGCATTTTTTTTAATTGTTTCATTTTTAGACATTTAGTTGTACATCCTTTATATACAGCACATTCAGTCTTATTTGACATGATCACTTTAGGCATATATAATTTGACAGCATTTTTAGGCTTATGACATGTGACAGGTCCCCAATTATAACTATCTACATAAGTAAGTTTCTTGTTTGGAATATCTTTAAACAGGGTATAAGGCCATATTAACTCTAATGGGGTGCATATCGGGATAAGACAACTTCCCAATAATTAATGGAAATTTACATCAACATTTAAACAGAATTTAGATAGATTAAGCGAGTTTGTCAATTGAACCCATATATTTTTTGTGTGATCTAGTCCTCCTGAGGGCAATGCTGTCAATGTCCTAGAAAATATTATCATGAAGGCGAAGCATTTCCAACCCGCTCCAATCTTAGTTTTTGGTTGCCCGGTTGGCTGATAATCTTCCATTTGTCCTTTTTGATGTCCACAGGGGGTCCTGGTTTTAGATGGTTGTGATGTATCCAGGCAGAATGTCCAGCCACCTTCACTGCCAAAGGAGTTGACAGGACAACAGGAACCGGTCCTTTTCAGTGAGGTTCCAGGGTCTTGGAATCAAAACTGTGAATAAAAACCAAATCTCCCGGCTTATAGGGTAAAGGTTGTAACGGTTTTTCATTTGGACTAGTCATTCTCTTTTGTAATGTCTCATGTAGCTCTGACTGAAGCTGATGAATTGCTTTTAAGGATTTAAGGAGGCAAAGGTGGGAAAACTTTTCCTTTAATTCTACATCTATTAATGGAATGATTGGGGGAGATCGTCCGTAAACAATCTGGAAGGGGGACAGATTGAGGGGAGGCTTGGGAGTACACCTCGTTCGGAGGAGGGCAAAAGGGAGAAGCTCTACCCAACCTAATTCAGTCTCCAAGCATAATTTAGTCAGAATTTCCTTTAAAGTCCTATTTGTTCTTTCTATCTGTCCTGAACTTTGAGGCCTATAGGCACAGTGTAGGTTCCACTTTATTCCAGGGATATTACTAATTAATTTAGATATCTTAGCCATGAAGGCCGGACCATTATCGGACCCCAGAGCTAAGGGCAAACCAAAACAGGGAACTATTTCTGTCAGGAGCTTTTTAACTGTTACTTCAGCTGTTTCCCTCTTAGTGGGGTTTGTTTCTACCCATCCTGAAAAGGTGTCCACAAAAACTAGCAGGTATTTGTACCCATACATGCTAGGCTTCATTTCAGTAAAGTCCAATTCCCAATGTTCTCCCGGAGTTAGTCCTCTGTGTCGGACCCCAGGGGGCCCGGTTACCCGATTAGCATTTACCTTGAGGCAGGTGGGGCATCCTCTCACCATGTCCTGGGCCTTTTGGGCTAATCCCTTGCTGACAAAATGAGGTTGCAGGGCAGCCATCATCCTTTTCTCGCTGAGGTGGGTGGACTCACATAGTTCGTGCAGCAACGTATCTGCTACAGCGGCTGGGAGCACCACCTTTCCCTCTTTAGTCATCCACCATCCATGTTCTCCTCGAGTCCAATGTTTCCTGTTCATTTCTTTTATTTTTTTATCTGTGTATTCCGATTTCTCTGGGAGCACCGGTGTGGGAAGCAGAACCATTTGTTTCCCCACTGATTTTTGGGCAGCTTGTGTGGCTGCCTGGTCAGCAGCATTATTACCAATTGTTTCGGGGATAAGCCCCTTCTGGTGCCCATGGCAATGGATGATGGCAACCTCTCTGGGAATTCAGATGGCTTGTAGTAATGCCAATATCTCAGTCTTATTTTTGATTTCTTTTTTTTTTTTAGAGGTCAACAGTCCTTTATTTTGATAAATTTCCCCGTGTACATGGGTGGTGGCAAAAGCATAACGTCTATCAGTGAATATATTTATTCCTTTTCTTTTTCCAATTCCAGAGCCTTGGTCAAGGCAATTAGCTCAGCTCTCTGAGCTGAAGGCCCTTGAGGTAGCCCCTGTTCCCATTTTACCTGTTGGTCCTGGTTGACTACTGCCACTCCAGCATATCGTACACCATCCCAAATGAAACTGCACCCATCAGTATAGAAAGTTATCTCTGCCTGGCGGAGGGCTTGGTCCGTTAGGTCCGGATGCCCTCCCCTCAAATTTTCAAGAGTCTCGAGACAATCATGGATGGGCATTTGTTCGTCAGATTCCGGGAGTAGAGTAGCTGGATTGAGGCTAGCGGTGGTGGCAAAACTTAATGCGTGGCTGTTCTAATAGGAGTCCTTGATACTGTAACAGCCTGGCATTAGCCATTTGCTAGGTGAGCTATTCAACAAGGGCTCAATGGCATGGGGAGTGATCAAAGTCAAATCCTTTCCAAAGGTCAATTTGTGGATCCGGCTCAAAGAATACTCCATTGGATTGTTTTCTCACTAATTTTAAATTGGCTTTTTCCCCCGAGCAGGAGGACGAATATAGGGTTAAATTTTCTCGTGGAAAACTTCACTCCCTGTGCCAATTGGAGTGGCCGGCCTTTGAAGTTGGATGGCCAGCAGAGGGCTCCTTTGATCTAAGTCTCTGCTGAGCGGTATGGAAAAGGGTCACTGGACACCCTAGCCATCCTGATCAGTTTCCATATATAAATATCTGGGTTCAGGCTTGTCAGGAGCCTCCGGCTTGGTTGCAGCGTTGTTCCCTACAAACAAGCTCTCACATTTTGGTTATGACCCCAAGTAAACCTTGAGAGACAAAAGCCCGAGCTCCCAAGCTGGTGCTCTCGCAAGATCTTGACCCCTTAGATCTTGAAATAAGACCGCCACCTTATGTGGAGCCATCATCCTCCTCTGATAAAGTCTGCCCTAGATCTCGGAACCCCTTCTATCCTCCTCTTCCTGAAGAAGAAAAATCTCCAGATTCTGTAACCTCCCCTTCTCACATGCGAACAGGAGCCACTTAGGGTCCCAGCAGGGCTCCCACTGAAGGGACTAATTCAGTTCCTCTTCTGCCTCTTAGGGAAGTAGAACAGGGTCATTATGTCTATATCCCTTTCTTTACCAGTGATCTGTATAATTGGAAGCATCAAAATCCCCCTTTTTCAGAAAAACCCCAGGCTTTGATCTCCCTCCTAGAATCTGTTTTTCATACCCATGACCCAACCTGGGATGATTGCCAGCAACTTTTCCAAGCCCTTTTTACCTCTGAAGAAAAAGAAAGAATTAGAGGACAGGCCATAAAATCGGTGTTAGGAGGATCAGAGGGCCCACTCAATGAACAACAGTGGGCCCGAATTGAGGTGCAACTCCCGTCCACCCATCCCCCGTGGCAAGCTAATTCCTCGGGCGGGAGAGAAGCTCTCCACAACTACTGTCAGCATCCCCTAGCCAGCTTGAGGGGAGCCGCTCGGAAGCCTACAAATCTGAGCAAGGTAAGCGAGGTCCTTCAAGGGCCTGAGGAACCCCCTTCTGCCTTTTTGGAGCGTCTGTTGGAAGCATACCGTACATGTACTCCAATTGACCCAGATGCCCCTGCAAATCGACAGGCAATTAATTTGGCTTTTGTTACTCAGTTGGCCCCAGATATTAGAAAGAAATTGCAGCGAATGGAAGGGTTTGAGGGAGAAAATAAGGAAAAGTTGATGAGTGTGGCAATGAAGGTATTTAACAACAGAGATCCTTTTGAGGATAGAATGGCCAAAAACATAGGAAAGGCAAATATTGCTGCCTTGATGGATGGAGGTTTTGTCCAGAAGGAAGGAAAGAACAGAAGGGAAGGTAAAAGTAGAGAGTGGCCCTCAGTAGAGAAGGATCAATGTGCCTATTGTAAAGAGAAGGGCCATTACAAGAAAGATTGTGAAAAGTTAAAAGAAGAGAGAAGGTGACTAAGAAAGAGGGAGATGGAGTTCTATTGGTAAATGAAGAAGATTGATGGGGCCAGGGCTCATGGCCGCTTGACCCTAATGAGCCTCTGGTAACTTTGGAAATAGGGGGAACAGATGTCCAATTCCTTGTGGACACTGGCGTGGCCCATTCTGTCCTGAAGACCCCCCTTGGCACTCTATCTTCCCTAAAATCCTCCATCACTGGGGCCACAGGAAAATCGGCCTCCTATTCTTGGACCACTAAAAGAACTGTAAATCTGGGAAAAGGCATGGTTACTCATTCTTTTCTAGTTATCCTGGAATGCCCATACCCACTGCTAAGGAGAGATCTGCTATGAAAATTGGGAGCTGTTATTTCCTTTGAGCCTGAGGGAGGGACTTTTGAATTTAACCCGCCCTCCACCATTATGGTAACAGTTCCCCTTGAAGATGAATTCAAATTGTTAAAAGAGGGCTCAAAACCTCCTGAACAAAAATGGGACTATCTAAAGAAGAAGTTTCCCCGAGTATGGGCTGAAACAAATCCACCCGGTCTGGCCAAACACCATGCTCCTGTGGTGGTTCAATTGCTGGCCTCTGCCACCCCCGCCCATGTACGTCAGTACCCCCTCCGACTGGAGGCCAAAGTGGGGATATCTAAACACATCCACCGACTCCAGGAAGCCGGCATCTTGGCCCCCTGCCAGTCAGCCTGGAATACACCCCTGCTTCCTGTGAGAAAGCCTGGCACCTCAGACTTCAGACCGGTACAGGACTTGCGGGAGGTAAACAGCCGGGTGGAAACCATCCACCCAACGATACCAAACCCCTATACTCTATTGAGTCTCATCCCTCCCGGTCATATGTGGTACTCAGTATTAGACCTTAAAGATACATTTTTTTAGTCTGCCTCTAGCACCTGTGAGCCAGCCCCTCTTTGCTTTTGAATGGACTGACCCAGACACCGGAACTACTGGACAACTGATATGGACCCGGTTGCTGCAGGGATTCAAAAACTCCCCCACTCTGTTCGGGGAAGCTCTCAGCAAAGATCTGCAAGAGGTAAGAAAAATGTTTCCCCAGGCGACTATTCTTCAGTATGTTGATGACCTACTGGTGGCAACTTCGACCAATAAAGAATGTGTTGCAGCCACCGAGGGCCTCCTGGAAGCCCTCCAGGAACTGGGATATTGGGTGTCCTGGAAGAAGGCTCAGCTCTGCCGGACCAAGGTAACCTATTTGGGCTATATTCTTGAAAAGGGAAAGAGGAGGCTGGCAGAATCGAGAGTATCTGCAATTCTCCAGATTCCAAAGCCAGGCTCAAAGAAACAGGTGCGAGAGTTCCTAGGGGCGGTTGGCTATTGCAGGATTTGGATTCCTGGCTTTGCTGAAATTGCCAAACCCCTACATGAGGCCACGGCGGGAGGAAATACACCCCTCCAGTGGACTGAGGCTTGCCAGCAGGCATTTCAAAGGCTTAAGACTGCACTTGCCTCGGCACCAGCCTTGGCATTGCCAGACTTGAATAAAGCCTTTACCCTGTATGTGGCAGAAAAGAATGGGGTGGCTAAGGGAGTGATTACTCAGCCTTTGGGGCCATGGAAGCGGCCTGTGGCATACCTCTCCAAAAGGCTCGACCCAGTGGCCCGAGGTTGGCCTAGCTGTTTGAGGACAATAGCAGCAGCAGCTGCTTTAACCCGAGAGGCTGACAAATTAATCTTTGGACAGGATTTAACTTTGATCACTCCCCATGCCATTGAGCCCTTGTTAAATAGCTCACCTAGCAAATGGCTGTCTAATGCCAGACTGTTACAATATCAAGGACTCTTATTAGAACAGCCACGCATTAAGTTTGCCACCACCGCTAGCCTCAATCCAGCTACTCTACTCCCGGAGTCTGACAAACAATTGCCCACCCATGATTGTCTCGAGACTCTTGAAAATTTGAGAGGAGGGCGTCCGGACCTAACGGACCAAGCCCTCCCCCACGCAGAAATAACTCTCTATACTGATGGGTGCAGTTTCTTTCGGGATGGTGTATGATTTGCTGGAGCGGCAATAGTCAACCAGGACCAACAGGTAAAATGGGAACAGGGGCTACCTCAAGGGCCTTCAGCTCAGAGAGCTGAGCTAATTGCCTTGACCAAAGCTCTGGAATTGGGAAAAGGAAAAAGGATAAATATATTCACTGATAGCCGTTATGCTTTTGCCACCACCCATGTACACGGGGAAATTTATCAAAATAGAGGACTGTTGACCTCTGAAAGAAAAGAGATCAAAAATAAGACTGAGATATTGGCATTGCTACAAGAAATCTGATTACCTCGAGAGGTCGCCATCATCCACTGCCGTGGGCACCAAAAGGGGCTTAGCACCGAAATAATTGGTAATAATGCTGCTGACCAGGCAGCCAAACAAGCTGCCCCAAAATCAGTGGGGAAACAAATGGTTCTGCTTCCCACACCGGTGCTCCCAGAGAAACCAGAATACACAGATAAGGAAATAAAAGAAATGAACAGAAAATGTTGGACTTGAGGAGAGCATGGATGGTGGACGACTAAAGAGGGAAAGGTGGTGCTCCCAGCCGCTGTGGCAGATACGTTGCTGCGAGAACTACACGAGTCCACCCACCTCGGCGAGAAAAGGATGATGGCTGCCCTGCAACCTCATTTCGTCAGCGAGGGATTAGCTCAAAAGGCCCAGGACATGGTGAGAGGATGCCCCACCTGCCTCAAGGTAAATGCTAATCGGGTAACTGGGCCCCCTGGGGTCCGACACAGAGGACTAACTCCGGGAGAACATTGGGAGTTGGACTTTACTGAAATGAAGCCTGGCATGTATGGGTACAAATACTTACTAGTTTTTGTGGACACCTTTTCAGGATGGGTAGAAACATATCCCACTAAAAGGGAGACAGCAGAAGTTACCGTCAAAAAGCTTTTGACAGAAATAGTTCCCCGTTTTGGTTTGCCCTTAGCTCTGGGGTCCAACAATGGTCCGGCCTTCATGGCTAAGATATCTAAATTAATTAGTAATATCCTTGGAATAAAGTGGAACCTACACTGTGCCTATAGGCCTCAAAGTTCAGGACAGGTAGAAAGAACAAATAGGACTTTAAAGGAAATTCTGACTAAATTATGCTTGGAGACTGAATTAGGTTGGGTAGAGCTTCTCCCTTTTGCCCTCCTCCGAACGAGGTGTACTCCCAAGCCTCCCCTCAATTTGTCCCTCTTCCAGATTATTTATGGGCAATCTCCCCCAATCATTCCATTAATAGATGTAGAATTAAAGGAAAAGTTTTCCCACCTTTGCCTCCTTAAATCCTTAAAAGCAATTCATCAGCTTCAGTCAGAGCTACATGAGACATTACAAAAGAGAATGACTAGTCCAAATGAAAAACCGTTACAACCTTTACCCTATAAGCTGGGAGATTTGGGTTTTATTCGCAGGTTTGATTCCAAAACCCTGGAACCCCATTGGAAGGGACTGGTTCCTGTTGTCCTATCAACTCCCTTGGCAGTGAAGGTGGCTGGACATTCTGCCTGGATACATCACAACCATCTGAAACCAGGACCCCCCACGGATATCAAAAAGGACACATGGAAGATTATCAGCCAACTGGGCGACCAAAAGCTAAGATTGGAGCGGGTTGGAAATGCTTCGCCTTCATGATAATATTTTCTAGGACATTGACAGCGTTGCCCTCAGGAGAACTAGATCACACAAAAAATATATGGGTTCAATTGGCAAACTCGCTTAATTTATCTGAATTCTGTTTAAGTGTTGATGTAAATTTCCATTAATTATTGGGAAGTTGTCTTATCCCGATATGCACCCCATTAGAGTTAATACGGCCTTATACCCTGTTTAAAGATATTCCAAACAAGAAACTTAACTTATGTAGATAGTTATAATTGGGGACCTGTCACATGTCATAAGCCTAAAAATGCTGTCAAATTATATATGTCTAAAGTGATCATGTCAAATAAGACTGAATGTGCTGTATATGAAAATTGTACAACTAAATGTTTAAAGATCAAACGGTTAAAAGAAACGTCCTGCTGTGTAGAACAGAAAATTGTATATAGCAACTGCCATATTTCCCTGCCAATGGGATGGTTTTATACCTGTGAAGGAGAAACTTTCAACTACATTCCAGCCAATTTGACCAAAACTCATTGCTGTTTAAGTCGATTAGCTGTAGTATTACCAGATAGAACTGATTTGATTGTGCCTAACAGAACTAAATGATGGTCACCTTACACTGCACCAGGATGCGATGATGACATGGGTCTGTTAACAGATGCTGAAGTAATAACCATGATAGCATCTTTTGTTGCCCTGCCATCTATAGGAGTACATGCTGAAAAGGCAGTACAAAAATTAGCTTGTAAGGTAGTAAAAGGGTTAAATGCCACTTCGTCAGCCTTGGTGCTAATCAACCAAGAATTACAAGAGCAGAGGCAGACAATCTTAGACAATAGAGCAGCAATAGATTACCTGTTGCTCTTCCACCACCAAGGTTGTGAAAAAGTGAAAAATATGTGTTGCTTCAATCTAACTGATAATGGTCCAAAGATTCAGGAAGAGATAGAACAATTGGAAGATCTGGCTCAAAAAGTACATGATGAGGATGGCGGGGACTTGTTTAAATGGTTAACTTCGTGGTTACCCAACCTACAATGGTTAAAACAACTATTCATTGCCATTATAATCATATGTATTTGCTTATTATTATCATGCTGTTGTATACAATGGATGCCTACATTTATGTGTAAGATTACTTAGATTACAGAAAATCAGTGGGGAATGTGGGACTGTATGATTCAAAATTCAATTATTCCCCTAGCCTCTGTTGTGTTTAAAATTTAATGGTTAGAATGTGCTTGTTAGTCTTGAGATAGTAGATAAAATCTGTAACAAAGCAAAGTTCCTAAGTAAATCATTCAACCCCTTGTTTGTCCGGAGAACGAAAATTCCCGGACCCACTATCGGTAGAACAATCCATCACTGTGTTTGCTGATCATCAGTACGTGACAGTCGTGACCATATGGTCGTGACCACTACTGTGTGTGTCTGCTGACCATCAGTACGTGACAGATGACCACTAACCTTTGTTCCTTTTTTTCCGTGAATCTACATGTTGGCCTCCCCCTCAACCCCCTATAAAAACAGCCTCGGACTCTGAGCCAGTTGCCTCTCTTAGCTACTTTGCTTTGGGTGTGCTGTCTGGCCAGACTAATAAAGGTCTGTTTTATTTTCCAACTTGTCCAGTGTGTTCCTTCCCGGGTGTTCGTCGCTGCAGTCAGCTCCTTGGAACGTTTGGTAAGGCCCTCGGTCTTACAATAGTTGGGATTTATTTTTCTTATATGCCATCCAGGGATAGGTCATCACTGGTTTGGGTTTGGAAGCTCAACAATGTCAGAGGTTTAGGCAAAAGTCTCTCAAATTCCTTTGGCATTTTCCTCATGGACCTGAGATGGTTGTAGTAGCTCCACCATCACATCATCCTAACCTTTCAAAGTCTGGAAGAGAGGGCAGCACCAGTCAGGCTCCCTTTGTATCAGGGAAAGAAGTATTTTGGAAAAGACTTACGTTCCACAGGCCAGGCTTAGGAGAAGGTCTGAAAGGGAATGTTTGTGTTTTCTAGCACTACAGAGTGAGGCAGAGAGGACAACATTAGCAACGGGAAGCCACATTATCTAAACTTTTGGGATAAACTTTCTCTTTTTTTTGGTACTGAGGATCAAACTCAGGACCTCACGCTTGCCAGGCAGGCACTGTGTCACTGAGGTACATCCCCAGCCCTTTGCTCATTTTTAATAAAGCCCAAGTCCACATTTCTGATTTCATAGTATCTTTTTCAAAAAGAGGAGCTGCATCTCATTATTTATTATTATTATTGTTATTATTTTATAGTATTTGGGGTTGGCCCCAGGGCCTTGCTCTAAGCTATATTTTTATTTTTAGGCAAGGTCTCACTAAGTTGCTCAGTCTGGCCTCAGATTTATGATCCTCCTGCCTAAGTCTCCCAAGTAGCTAGGATTACATGTGCCACTGTATCTGATTTTTAATTTTTTTTAATGTGATGCTTCATGGGATGTTTTTCACTGTTGAATAAATTAACATAAAGTAAGTGTAACGTCAGACTGAGGCACCACTGAGACCACTGAGGCAAGCAAAGTCTAAGCAACAGGCAATGAGTTTATTGCCATCTGGGTGCAGATGGGCCAAGGGCGAGAAGGCCATTGGCACTGAGAGGAGGGTTCACGGGGTTAATATGGGGCATTTTAGGTAGGGGAGGGAGCACTGGTCAAGAGAGTGAAAAATTTTAGAGTCCGACGGGTGATGGCTGATAAACAGGGCAGTGGTGGGAGCAGCAGGGCGGCTGCTGACTGGAGGCTGGTCAGTAAGGAAAGCACCTAAACCAGTCAGTGGCACATAGTCCTCAGTCACACCATGATTATTCCATCAGGCATCCAGACTGTCCTCCAGCTGGCCCAGCCCAACCTCCCAGGGACCTGTCCACTCCCCCAACACAGGGCCACCTCAGCTGGGCTGAGATGCCTGCTCTTCCTTTTCCAGCTTGTTCTGGCCCACCTCCCACTACTTTGTTTAAAGATTGTCCCTCTTGGGACAGGGATTTAGCTCAGTGGTTCCAGTGCCTGCCTTACAAGTGCAAGGTCCCGAGTTCGATCCCTGGTACCAAAAAAAAAAGATTCTCCTTCTTAAGAAGTCTTTCTCAATCCTACCTCTTTTTTTTTTTGGTACCAGGGATTGAACTGGGGACCTTGCACTTGCAAGGCAGGCGCCAGAACGACTGAGCTAAATCCCCGGCCCCATAAGATTTGGGAAGAAATCATCCATTCTCTTCTTCTTTTTTTTTTTTTTTTTGGTACCTGGGATCGAACTCAGGTCCTTGCACTTGCGCAGCAGGCGGTAAAACCACTGAGCTAAATCCCTGGCCCCTAAAGATTAATTTCCAATTGTTTTGTTTTTTGTTTTTGGGGTTTTTTTTTGTACTGGGGATCAAACTCGGGACTTCCTGCTTGCAAGGCAGGAGGCAGAACACTGAGCTAAATCCCCAGCCCCAATCCTACCTCTTGAAGTAACTTCTCAAAAGATACAATGAAGCCCTAACCCTCTCTGAAAGTAACCTGATTTGAAAATAGGGTTGTTGCTGATGTAACTAGTTAAGATGAAATCATTCTGAAAATAAATCATGAAGGCTCCAAGACATAAATCCCCAGGAACAAATATTGATTGTATAGGAAAAAAACAAAACAAAACAAAACAAAAGCCCTCAAGCATGAATATTTCAAACCAGGAAATGCAGAACATTATATTGGCACACTGGGATGTTTAATTTGTTTGCTATGGTGATCAGAGCAAAAAAATTTCATAATTATATTTGTATATTCATAAATGGTGCTAGAAATAAATGGATCATCATAATCATCATATGTACATCTTGGTGGTAAAAAGACAGTTGATCCCACATCTAGCAGTCAAGGGTCACATTTCCTTTGTGTTCCTCATCTGTCATGAATAAGCACTTTGCTGTATGTCTGTAAAGAGTGGTACCAAGCAGAGGGGAACTGCTCCAAAGCTCCCCAGACACGTGCACTTGGAGACTTTCTCTAGGACAGATGCCCCAGCTCAGAAGCAACCACAGCTACGATGATGGGGTGGGAGCTCTCCCTGCAGGGCCTTGAAGACCTGTCTATCCAGCCACATTGTCCCTTCTGGCCTATGTCACAGGCAGAAGCCAACCTTTTGGCTTTTGATAATGGCTAAAGAGAAACAGCTAGAGCCTAGTCAAATGGAAAGAATACAGGTTTTATTCAATACTTTTGCAATGGAGGAAGGAGCTGAGCTCAATTCCAAATATAAGAACCAGTGGGGATTTATGGCCAAGGAACGGAATTGGGATGGGGAGGGAGTGGATGGAAAACTAAGAGGAGACATCAAGGGGAGGGTCTTCTTTCTTTCTTTCTTTCTTTCTCTCTTTCTCTTTCTTTCTTTCTTTCTTTCTTTCTTTCTTTCTTTCTTTCTTTCTCTCTCTCTCTCTCTCTCTCTCTCTTTCTCTCCTTCCTTCCTTCCATCTTCCTTTATTTTTGTTTTTTGTCTCACTATGTAGTTCAGGCTGGTGTTGAACTCACTATGTAGCTCAGGGTGGCCTTGAACTCACAGCAATCCTCCTGCCTCCACCTCCCATGTGCTGGGACTGCAGGTATGTGCCACCACACCTGACTAAGGCAGGAGATTCTTGATAAACTCAACAGGATCCTTGCTGAAGGCAAGGCCAAGGGAACAGATACCATGTTCCGGAGGGGCCACTTAGCATGATTCTCTATTGGACCTGGTTCAGGCAGGCCCTGGACAAGTGGCCTAGTTGATAAAAGGATTAGAGCAGCCTGTCTGAGGTTGTCAAGGAGTGAGTCTTTGTCATAGCTATGATCAGACAGCAGAAAATACAAGAAAAGATTCTCTTTAAATTAGAGTGGGTAGATGGAAAATTCAGAAGAAATGGACAGATTCCTAGGTATGTAATGAATTACCAAAACTGAATCAAGAAGATATAGAAATTCTAAACAAACCAATATCAGCCAATGAAATTGTATATGTAACTAAAAAACTACCAACAGGCTGGGGATTTAGCTCAGTGGTGCCGCTGCCTGCCTCACAAGTGCAAGGTCCCGAGTTTGATCCCTGGTACCAAAAAAAAAAACAACAAAAAAACCTACCAACAAAAAAAAGACCTGGCCCTGATGGAGGCACTGCTGAATTCTGCAAGAAATTCAGAGAAGACCTAATGCTGTTACTCCTCAAACTCTTTAATGAAATTAGAAGGGAAGCAATACTCCCAAATTCATTCCTGGAAGCAAGTATTACTCTAATTCCAAAACCAGAGAAGGATCTAACCAAAGAGGAGAATTACAGACCAATCTCCCTAATGAACATAGATTAAAAATCCTCATTAAGATACTGGCAAACAGAATGCAGCAAATCATCAAGAAGGTTCTACCCCATGGCCATGTTGGATTCATCCCAGGGATGCAGGGATGGTCAACGTATGCAAATCAATAAATGCAATACACTATATTAACAAAGCCAAGGATAAAAACTATATGATCCTCTCAATAGATGCAGAGAAAGCATTTGACAAAATCCAACACCAATTCATGATAAAAACCCTACAGAAAATTGGGATAGATGGGCTTTATCTCAGTCTAATAAAAGCTATCTACAACAAACCAACAGCCAACATCATACTGAATGGACAAAAACTGAAAGCATTCATTCTAAAATCAGGAACAAGACAAGGATGTTCACTGTCACCACACTTGTTCAATACAGTTCTGGAAACATTACCCAGAGCAATTAGACAGAGAAAGAAATAAAAGAGATAAGGCTACAAAAGGAAGAAGTTAAATTATCATTATTTGTGAATGACATGATATTCTACATAGAAGACCCCAAAAACTCCACCAAAAGACTTCTAGATTTGATAACCAAATTCAGTGGCATTGCTAGATACAAATTCAACACTAAAAAGTAAATAGCCTTCCTGTACACAAATAACACACTTTCACAATAGCATCCAGAAAAATGAAATACCTAGGAATTAATCTAATGAAGGAAGTAAAAGACCTCTACACTGAAAACTACAGCACTCTGAAAAAGGAGATTGAAGAGAAAATGGGAAGATATCCCTTGTTCTTGGATAGGAAGAAGTAATATAGTCAAAATGGCCATACTTCCAAAATTGTTATACAGATTCAGTGCAATCCCAATCAAAATCCCAACAGCATGTCTCACAGAATTAGAAAAAAGAATCCTAAAATTCATTTGGAACCAGAAGAGACCTAGAATAGCAAAAGCACTTCTGGGCAACAAAGGCAAAGCAGGGAGTATCACAATCCCTGACTTTAAATTATACTACAAATCTACAGTGATAAAAATAGCATAGTACTGGCAAAAGAACAGACTGAGGATAAATGGAACAGATGAGAGGATGCAGAAACAACTCCAGACACACTCAGACACCTTATCATTGACAAAGGAACCTCTCAGTCACCTTATCATTGACAAAGGAGCCTCTTTTTTTTCTTTTTTTGGCACCAGGGATCGAACTCTGGACTTTGTGCTTGCAAGACAGGCAGTGGAACCACTGAGCAAAATCCCTGGCCCTGGACCTCTTTAATAAATAGTGCTAGAAAAACTGGATTTCCACATGCCAAAGATTGAAACTAGACCCATATCTTTCACCATGCACTCACCTAAAATAAAAATGTATCAAAGATCTAAATATTAAAAAAGAAATACTAAAATGTAACAATAAAGAATAAAAACAGGGCTGGGGATTTAGCTCAGTGGTTCTGCCACCTGCCTTGCAAGCACAAGGTCCCAAGTTCGATCCCTGGTACCAAAAAAAAAAAAAAAGAAAAAGGGAAAATAGAAGGAAAAAATGGAAATAAAGCTTTTGTACACAGGGAGGGGAGGGGGCTTGGAGGGGGGGGGAATGGGATAAAATAAAATAAAATTTATTTTTAAAAAAGTAAAATTAAGGGGCCGGGGATTTAGCTCAGTGGTTCTGCCACCTTCCTCAAAAGTGCAAGGCCCCGAGTTCGATCCCCGGTACCAAAAAAAAAAAAAAAGTAAAATTAAGGGCTGAGAATATAGCTCAGTTGTAGAGTGCTTGACTAACCCAAACAAGGTCTTGGGCTGGCGATTTAGCTCAGTGGTTCCAGCGCCTGCCTCACAAGCGCAAGGTCCCAAGTTCGATCCCCAGTACCAAAAAAATAAAAAAAATAAAAACCCCAAGCAAGGTCCTGAGTGCCAATCCCTAGTAATGCAAAAATAAATAAATAAATGAGTTAACTGTTCTGAAAAAAAAAAATTGAGTGGGTGTTATGTGTCATGCCCTAGGACATGACACAGCCTGCCGCCCCACCTCCAGCTTGGTCAGAAGCACACTGGGCAGGAAACTTTGCTGCCTGGGGTGGGGGTGAGGGCAGGGAACCTCCCTCAGGGAAAGGCTGTTAAAGAGAAACTTGGTGCCTGTCAGAAAGGCCATCATGTCCCAGGCCCATCCCTCATTTCCAAGAAACATCTGTACCACCTCCCGGTCCAAGGAGCAGAGACCACCTGCCTTTGCCCCCAGACGCCTTGAGGCTATGAACTGATCAACACCTGGCAACCTCCTAGCAACCACTTGTCTACTACTTAAGTCTATGCTCTCCCTGGCTTCTATGCTGATTCTACTTCTCTATGGTGTGGTTGTGTTTTGCAAGTCCCCAGGGCTTCATGCGTTAAAATTTAATCCCTACTGTGAGGTATTAAGAGGGTGGGAACTTAATTTGACTATGATGTTTAGAGGTTTGGCCTTTGGGAGGTGATTAGGATTAAATAAAATCATGGGGTAGAGCCTCGTGATTGAATCCTGGTGGCTTTGTAAAAAGAGGAGTTAAACACATGCACACATGTGCATACACACACACACTCCCTTCTTCTTGCTGTGTTGATGCTCTGTACTGCCTTGGGACTCTGCCAGTGAGAATGCCATTGCCAGGTACAACTCCCTTGTTATACCTTCAGAATTGTGAGCCCATGCTGGGGATTTAGCTCAGTGGTTTCAATGCCTGCTACTCAAGCTCAAAGGACCTGAGTTCGATCCCCAGTACCAAAAAAAAAAGAATCGTGAGCCCAAATGTACAGCCTTTACTATTTACCCAGTCTGTGGTATTGTGTTATTGACAACAGAAAATGGACTAGTGGGGAAGGCATCACAGGATGGAATATACAACATAAACTATTTTAAAAAGTCATGGCAGGGTGAAGGGAGAGGATACTCTGGGGCTGCTCTGTTGTGCCCAGATTACAAAGTCTCAAAGACCACCAGGAGGCCGTTTCCGATGTAAGCACACAAGGGTCATTTATTCAAGCTTAAGCAGGGACTCTCAATTGTCACCGACACAGCGGATCAAGATTGAGAGCCCCGAGTTCCAAATTAGCAGGGTTTTTATTGAGATTACAGCAAGCTTCGGTCATTAGCAGCCATATGATTGGTTAACATTTAGCAAGTATGAAGTGTAGAATTTTGATTGGCTAGGCTCATTGGGGGTTGAAGGGGATTACGTACAGGTTTTTACAAGAAAAATGGGGACAAAGGTTAGTGGTCTACTGTCACATACTGATGGTCAGCAGACATCCTGACTAATGGTCCTGACCACCTTGTGTGGACAGTCAGCATGTTAACAGATTGTCCTATAGATAGTGGGCCCAGGACACTTGTTTCTAGGGCAAACAGATGGCTGAGTAATGAGCTTAGGAATCTTGAGTTACAGATCATGTCTTTTGTCCCAGATTAAGCACATTTAATCATTAATTTGAGAGAACAAAGGAGACTGCTCCATTTTGGACAAAATGGAGTCATTCTGGTCTCACATTAGCAAAATGGAGTCACTTTTGGTCTCACATAATTAGCATCACCTGGTCCAGTTGTCACCAGGTTGGCTTTGTGAGGTCCCTGAGGTTGAAATAAGGAACCTCTCCCACCTTCTTAAAATACGTTTGCTCGGGCCGGGGATTTAGCTCAGCGGTTCTGGCACCTGCCTTGCATGGGCAAAGTCCCCAGTATCAAAAAAAGAAAAGAAAACATAACATAGGTTTGCTGGTTTGTTGACTCTCATCACACAAAAAGAATTTCCAGCACTAGTCAGAAAGAAGCATGAGTAGGATTTATTAGACAGAGATTGTAGGAGGAATTCAGGAATGGAGTGTGGGCCCTCAGAGAAGTGACACATTATAAGCTGGAGTAGGGCACATTTAAAGGGGTGTCTTTGAGGTAGGTGATCTAGGACCTGTATTTTCACTGTGTCAGGTTGTAGTGCAACCCATCTGTATGTGTTGATTGCAGTTGATGTGTTGTTTAATTTTTTTTTTTTGCACTGGGGATCGAACTTGGGTCCTTGCGCTTGAGCAGCAGGCTGCAAAACCACTGAGCTAAATCCCAGGCCCCAAATGTGTTGTTTGAAGTTGAGATATGTAGTTGCCACGTAGTTCCTTTTAGGGTTGGAGGAAAAGGGAATTTGTAGGTGAAAAGGACAGGTCTGGTGCTTGGGAATTTGTAGGCTATTGTAAAAGGAATTTTAGGAATTTAACACTTTTTTTGTAAGGAGGGAAGGAGGGGGGTCACAAGCTAGGGTGGCAATAAGAAGAGGAAGAGGAAAGGGGAGAAAACTTGTCTTGGAATTTTTCTTAAAAGAGCAATTTTAAAACCTTGATTTCCTTGACTTTCTACTTTTTATTTTTTCTCTCCTGCTTCAGAGTGAGCCCACATAAGCATCAGATGCCTAGGTGGGTGACCAGATCATCTAGACCCATCCTCCCAGCTCTTTCCAGGAATGACCTTGTTCTTTCTAACAGGCCCCCAGAAAGCCAGCTGTTCCTCTGCTGCTCCTACCTGTTTATCATCACCCATGGGACTCTAAAATTTTCCACTCTCTTGATCAGTGCCCCCCCGCCCCCATACCTACACTCCCCTATAACAGCCCTGAACATGTGGGACTGCATAACTCTGTAATCATAAAACTCCCCTAGCCCCAACTGTGAATGTGAGTAAATAGATAAAGATGCTTGTTAGTTCTGGGACACTAGATAAGATCTGTATCAGCCATAAGGTCCCAAAGTAAATTACTCAACTCTTTGTTCGCAACTGATGTTCCGAACACCGCTATCTATAGAACAATCTACAAACATCTGCTGACCATCAGTACATGTCAGCTGACCACTAACCTTTGCTCCTCTTCTGTAAATTTCACCTGTTAACTTCCCCTGCAACCCCCTATAAAAGAGCCTCGGACTCTGGGCTAGTGGCCTCTCTAAGCTACTTTGCTTTGGGAGTGCTGTCTGGCCAGACTAAGGTCTGTTTTACTTTCCAGCTTGTCCGATGTGTTCCTTCCCGGGTGTTTTTTGCTGTAGTCAGCTCCTCGGAGCGTTTGGTAAGGCCCTCGGTCTTACATTTTGAAGGCACCGCTGGGATCCCCGGGTGTTCTTTGCTGCAGTCAGCTCCTCGAAGTGTTTGGTAAGGCCCTCGGTCTTACACCCTATAACAACCCTGAACACCCTCCTCTCAGTGTCAGCGGCCTGTTTGTCCCTGGCCAGTCTGCACCCAGATGGCAATAAACTCATAGGACGTTGCTTGAACTTTACCTGCTTTGGGCTGACCTTACACTTTCTATGTTAGAAATCATAGATAAGCTAAAGTTAATGATGTTTAACATATACCTTTGCTATATGCCTTGCGTCCCTATCAGTCAGTATGAACTAGGGCCCAGGATGTAGCTCAGTGGTGCTGTGCCTGCCTGGCAAGCACAAGGTCCTGAGTTCAATTCCTGATACCAGAAAAAAAAAATCAGTATGAACTAAGTGATTATATTTGTAGTTGAAAGGTCCCGAAGAAGGGGGGCACACATGGACACACACAGACGTTCAAGCAAGCTTTATTGGGGCAGCAGTCTGCAGCCTACCAGGCTGACTCACAGAATGGAGACCAGCAACTGCATGGGCTGAGCTGGAGGTTTATATAGGGATCTTGCAGGTGGGAGAGCACTAGGCCATTGGTGGGGGTGGGTAATTGGGGCTGGGGTGTGTAACAATAGGTTGGGGGTGGGGATGGAGTCACCGCTTTCGGGAAGCCCCTGTCTCACTGGAACATCTGACCACGAAACCGGTGGGGCAGAAAGACCTTAACTAGGCAGAGAGTCACTGACAAAGGGAGGTCAGGCCTTAGCTATGCGGAAGTTCCCTGTTCCTTGTGGCTGGAGTGGGGCAAAGGGAAAGGAGAGGAGGGGGCTTGCTCTGTGGGGGCTCTGAATTACCTAACAGTAATTCTGTAGGTTGATTGCAGTTTGACCCATGTTGTGGTTTCACTGTATAAAATATCCTTGCAGAAAGAGCTTCACTGGCCACCTACTCCAGACCGTCTTGTCCCTCAGAATCTTTGTCTTAGTAAACTTTTCCTCCTCCCCTACAACAGAATTCATCCCATCTCTGTAAACTTTTCCTCCTTTGTCCTCAAATTCCATTCTTCAATATATATATATATTTTTTGGTACCGGGGATCGAACTCTGGTCCTTGCGCTTGCACAGCAGGCTGCAAAACCACTGAGCTAAATCCCCAGCCCCTATTTTTAGTTTTAATTCACACATAGCAGTTGCACATTTTTCTAGGGTACACCATGATATTGTTATAGATAGCTAAGTTAGGTAGAAATAGCATAGGCAGTCAGACAGGGCTAGCAACTTAGGGGAGTCAGTGCAGAGGATGAGAACACATTACACCTGTGTCCAGAGGTACATCTGTTGGAGGACAGGCCTCAAGATAAAGACAAAATGACTAGGCCTACATGCCTCCCTAGGGGATAATTGGTATCACTTGTTCCAATAAAGTCTAGATAGACACGAGTCACCAAGGTGGGTGACTAGGATCCCCTGATCCATCCCTTCCTAAAGAAGGTCTTTGTTCTTTTCATGCACACTTATTACGTGACCTGCTTCCCCATTGGATCAATATTACCTAAGTGGCTATATTTGTAATCTTACTGGTTGATCAGAGTTTTCACCCACGTTGTTCCTACCCTGTGATTTTTGTTCTATAAAATTTCCGTTGAGCAGTGGGTTTGTTGGCAACCCACTTTCGGGTCCCTTCCTGTCTCTCAGGAGCTATCTCTCTCAATGAAGTTTGCCTACTCTTTTTTTTCTTTTTTTTGGTACCAGGGACTGAACTCAGGACCTTGCACTTTCCAGGCAGGTGAGGTGCCACTGAACTACATCACTGGCCCAAGTTTTCCTGCTTTTAACCTCTGTTTTCCTTAGAATTCATTCCTCTGTTTTGCAGAACACAAACTCTACATATCTGACATCTACCAGGTTGGGAGTTATATTATTTCCCCTGTATCAGTATCTCAGTGTATGTGTATTACTTATAATGATCATCTCAGGGTAACTGAGACATCTTCCAACCCAGATATACATCATTTCTTTGTCCTGGGAACATTAAAAATCCAGAGGTACTTTAAATACCATTAATTGTTGCCAACTATATTTCTTCCTGTGCGGTTATAAGCTATTAGGACATTAGAGGTTATTCCTCTCGTCCAATCCACCCCTGTTCATCCTCTTTCCCTCTCTCCCACATATTTCAGAGTTGTAATTGTGAGACCAAAGAGACTCCATTTTGTTAAAATCCACTATTCCCCTAGTCTTTCACAAATTAATGGTTAAAATGTGCATGCTCTGGGACAAAAGACACAATCTGTACTGAAGCAAAGTTCCTAAGTTAATTACTCAACCATCTGTTTGCCTAGGAAAAGAACGTTCCAGGCCCCCTATCCATAGAACAATCTGTAGATGTGCTGACTGTCAGTACGTAATGGTGGTGACTATTAGTCAGTGTGTCTGCTGACCATCAGTACGTGACAGTCGACCACTAACCTTTGTCCCTCATTTCCCTCGTAAAACCTACATGTAACCGCCCCTCAACCCCCGATGAACCTAGCCAATCAGAAATGTACACTTCATGCTTGCTAATTGTCAACCAATCATGTAACTGCTAAGTGAAAAATCTCCAAACCTTGCTGTAATCTCTATAAAAACCCCTGGTGTTTTAGAGTCGGGGCTCTCAATTCTGATCTGCTGCGTCGGTGACAGTTGGGAGCCCCTGCTTGAGCTTGAATAAATGGCCTTCATGTGCTTACATCGGAATCGGCTTCCTGGAGGTCTTTGGGACTTCACGATCTGGGCATAACATTTGGGGGCTCGTCCAGGATCCCCCAAGACCCCAGGATCACTGTACTGGAGAGTCGACACCGGTCGGTGAGTGTCTGGTGTCTCTTTGTTTGTCTGCAATACTGGGGCCCCAATTCTGAGTAGGTCGGCAGACGGTCTAGGCGGACACGCTGCGAGGGCCGCCGACCCGGGATCCTGGAAGACGTTCCGGACCCTTCTGGTGGGGACGGAGTGCCCCATGAGTATGACTCTGTGAGACTCCTGGAGGGACGGTGCGAGTCGCTCCCGCGGTATGGCGTGAGGCCATCGTCCCATTTTTGATATTGCCTCTGATTGGGCAGAGGCCAGTTTTGTCTTGCTTTTTGTTTTTCTGTTGTGTTTGTCTGTTTGTTGTGGTGACTTGGACTGAGAGGATGGGACAGACTGCGACCACCCTTCTGTCCCTCATGACGGACCATTTTAGAGAGGTTAAAGAGCACTCTCATACTCTAAATTTAGAAATAAAAAAAATCCAGACTTGTCCTTCTGTGTAGTTTGGAGTGGCCTTCCTTTGAGCAGGGATGGCCCCCCGAGGGAACTTTTGATTTACAGATCATACACAGGGTCCATGGAGCTGTTTTCCATCCCTACACTGGACATCCTGATCAGGTTCCCTACATTGTCACTTGGGAGAGTTTAATCTGCAACCCCCCACCACGGGTCAAGCCCTTTTTGCCTCCACAGAAACAGCAGCTGGAGGTAATCTTGACAGCCTGTGAAAAGACTCCCAGAGAATACGATGGAAAAAGACAAACCGAGACCAAGCCGACCGCGCCGCTTTACCCAGTTCTTCAAGGAGGAACTGATGAAGATCTCCTCTTTCCCCCTCCCTACCGCCCATACCCCGCTCCTCCACTCCCACCGCTGCGGGGGGGGGGGGAAGAGCACCGGTGGAGGCCGAGGCAGAGGCGCCTGCCCCGGCGGGCACCACTGGAGGAGATGGCCCCACCCAAAACACCCGTAATCGCCACGCGGCCTCGCTGGCGGGGCAGCAGATTCCACTGTCCTCCCGTTAAGGGTGGCTGGACCCCCTGATGAGCATGGCAACCAGCCTCATCGTTATTGGCCCTTTGCCACTAGTGACCTCTATAACTGGCAAATTCAACATGCCAACTTCTCTGATAACCCTAGGGATTTGATTAACCTATTAGAAACTGTTTTGTTTACTCATCAGCCCACTTGGGATGATTGTCAGCAGCTCCTCCAGATCCTGTTTACAACAGAGGAGTGTGAAAGAATCCAGGACAAGGCCAGGAAATTGGTTCCTGGAGACAATGGTCAACCCACCACCAATGTTGACACTATCAACATTTCTTTTCCTTTTTCTTGGCCCGATTGGGACTTCAACACAGCAGAAGGTAAGGAGAGACTCCGGGTCTATTGCCAGGCTCTGTTGGGAGGTCTCAAAGCGGCAGCTCGCAAGCCCACCTTTTTGGCCAAGGTAGGAGATATACAGCAGGGGCCGAACGAAAGCCCTGCAGCCTTCCTAGAGAGAATTCAGGAAGCCTTCCGTAGGTATACTCCTATGGACCCAGAAGCAACTGAGACAAAGGCAGCTGTAATAATGCATTTTGTCAACCAGGCGGCACCAGATATTAGGAGAAAGTTACAGAAAGTAGACAGATTAGGAGAGAAGAATATTCAGGACTTAGTGGCAGTGGCAGAGAGGGTATATAACAACAGGGAAACCACAGAGGAGAAACAGATAAAAGCAGATAACCACCAGACCTGAAACCTGGCTCGAATTCTTCTGGCCACCACTGCAGGAGAGCCGAGGGAACATAAACATCGTTTAAGAAAGATTGTGGCAGAAGGATAAGGTAAGGGGGAACATAGGGATCACCCCTGATTGGGAAAGAACCAGTGTGCTTATTGCAAAGAGGAAGGCCACTGGGCTAAAGAGTGCCCCAAAAGGCCACAGGGGGGCCACCCAAAGGCCTCCGTCCTGGCCATGGACGAACTAAGTGACTAGGGGGGACAGGGCTCGGTGCCCCTCCCTGAGCCCAGGGTAACCCTTAGAGTGGAGGGGGAGCCCATTGAATTCCTGGTAGATACCAGCACTCAGCATTCAGTCTTGCTCAAACCACATGGCCATATATCTGACAAAATGTCCTGGGTCCAAGGAGCCACAGGCATGAAAAAATATTCATGGACTACCCGAAGTACGGTAGACTTGGGAGTGGGCCGGGTAACCCACTCATTTATGATTATACCAGACTGCTCCTACCCTTTACTTGGAAGAGACTTGCTCACTAAATTAGGAGCCCAAATCCATTTTCAGCCTGGGGGCGCGGAGGTCCTTGACCAGGAGGGAAAGCCCATCCAAGTGTTAACTATGAGCCTTGAGGATGAATATCTGCTACATCAGAAGCAGTCGCCTCCTGATCCTGACTGGAACAATGGCTTGCCATGTTCCCGGGACCATGAGCTGAGACTGGGGGCATGGGGCTGGCCGCACACAGGACACCTGTGCTCATAGAGATAAAGCCAGGAGCAGACCCTGCATGAGTTCGCCAATATCCCACGTCCCTAGAGGCCTGCAAAGGAATAACTCCACACATCAGGAGGCTGCTTGCTCAGGGTATTCTAAGGCCCTGTCAATTGGCCTGGAACACCCCCTTGTTGCCAGTGCAGAAACCCCACTCGGATGACTATTGACCAGTGCAGGACCTCCATAAGCCTTCTGCTGGCACCCAAAAGCCAGCACATCTTCGCATTTGAATGGAGCGACCCTGAGCAGGGCATCAACGGACAGCTGACCTGGACCTGACTTCCTCAAGGATTTAAAAACTCCCCCACCATTTTTGACGAAGCTTTGCATGAAGACTTGGGCTGGACAGAGACTTTCCCCACCAAGCACGAAACGGCACAGACTGTGGCCAAAAAGCTTTTAGAAGACATCCTACCAAGGTATGGTTTTCCTGTTATGTTAGGATCAGACAATAGACCTGCTTTTGTCTCTAAGGTGAGTCAGAGTTTAGTGCAGGTCTTTGGGGAAAATTGGAAATTACATTGTGCATACAGGCCCCAGAGTTCAGGACAGGTAGAGAGAATAAACAGGACCCTAAAAGAGACCTTAACTAAATTAGCCTTAGAGACTGGCAGTGACTGGGTGGCTCTCCTTCCCTTTGCCCTCTATAGGGTACGCAATTCACCCTATAAGATGGGACTGACTCCCTTTAAAATTATGTTTGGGGTGCCCCCTCCCATTATCCCTAACCTCCAGTCTGAAGTGCTCACTGAGCTTGGTGATCAAGAGCTGTTATTTTCTTTAAGAGGTATTCAACTGATTCACAAGGACCCAGGACAGGACCAGAACCCAGACGAACCACTCTGGAAACTCATGGTCCAAACTTTCCAAACCCTAAATGCCTCTTGACCTGATCTTACTCAATCTTGTTGGTTATGTTATGATATCAAGCCCCCTTACTATGAAAGGATAGCCTTTCTGGGGAATTTCACTGAATCAGATAGTCCTAGCCAATGCAGATGGCAGCAGAAGGGTTCA
This sequence comes from Heterocephalus glaber, assembly GCF_053883595.1. Classification (NCBI taxonomy): domain Eukaryota; kingdom Metazoa; phylum Chordata; class Mammalia; order Rodentia; family Bathyergidae; genus Heterocephalus; species Heterocephalus glaber. The sequence goes on along the minus strand of NW_028258153.1, from coordinate 32,350,160 downwards.
GCTAGATTAACCCTGCAGTCGGTGGTTGGATGAGGCACATGTCTAGGTGATGTGCCTCCCACCCACCAACACCTGTGTAGCCAGACTCATTCAATGTCCTCAGAAAAATATTTCGTACCCCCTTCAGATGGTTGGTGGGCATGTTCTACTGGGCTCATCCCATGTGTACATGGAGGAGTACTCAATCGGACTAAGGACTTTTGTGTGCTGGTGCAATTAGTACCTAGACTGCTGTATCATTCAGAGGAGGAAGTTTATGCTCACCTAGCTCATTTAGTGGGGGCCCCCAGTCCGGTAAAAAGGGAGCCCATAACAGCAATCACCCTGACAGTACTCCTAGGCCTGGGCTTGGAGGGAGCAGGAACTGGGGTCTCCTCTTCAGTCTTACAAAACAAGCATTATAATGATCTGAGGGCTGCCATAGATATTGATATAAAGAGACTTGAAAACTCCATCACACACCTTCAAGAGTCATTAACCTCCCTAGCAGAAGTGGTGCTCCAGAATAAAAGAGGCCTAGATTTAATCGTCCTACAACAGGGAGGGCTCTGTGCCGCCCTGGGGGAAAAATGTTGTTTCTATATAAACCACTCAGGAGTGGTCAAAGAATCTATGGCAAAGGCTAGAGAAAGTCTCGCTACATGAAAGCGAGAGTGAGAACAAACTCAAAGTTGGTTTGAATCCTGGTTTAATTCCTCCCCATGGCTGACTACTCTGATCTCTACTCTACTGGGCCCCTTGCTTATTCTGTTACTACTGTTAACCCTTGGACCTTGTATACTCAATAGATTAGTTTCATTCATTAGAGAACGCATAAATACTATACAACTAATGGTACTCAGGTCCCAATACCAGCCAGTTTCTACAGACTTAATAGAATTAACCCCCAGAGGCCCTTGATTGGTCCTCTATAGCATCATGAGAAGGGGGGAATGTGAGACCAAAGAGACTCCATTTTGTTAAAATCCACTATTCCCCTAGTCTTTCACAAATTAATGGTTAAAATGTGCATGCTCTGGGACAAAAGACACAATCTGTACTGAAGCAAAGTTCCTAAGTTAATTACTCAACCATCTGTTTGCCTAGGAAAAGAACGTTCCAGGCCCCCTATCCATAGAACAATCTGTAGATGTGCTGACTGTCAGTACGTAATGGTGGTGACTATTAGTCAGTGTGTCTGCTGACCATCAGTACGTGACAGTCGACCACTAACCTTTGTCCCTCATTTCCCTCGTAAAACCTACATGTAACCGCCCCTCAACCCCCGATGAACCTAGCCAATCAGAAATGTACACTTCATGCTTGCTAATTGTCAACCAATCATGTAACTGCTAAGTGAAAAATCTCCAAACCTTGCTGTAATCTCTATAAAAACCCCTGGTGTTTTAGAGTCGGGGCTCTCAATTCTGATCCGCTGCGTCGGTGACGGTTGGGAGCCCCTGCTTGAGCTTGAATAAATGGCCTTCGTGTGCTTACATCGGAATCGGCTTCCTGGAGGTCTTTGGGACTTCACGATCTGGGCATAACAGTAATAAGAGTAAGGAACTCTGCATGCAAGGTTTAAACTGCTCCCATTCCCCCGGTCTTGAGCGAGGACGAAGCTTGGAGGCCCTGGCGGCCGCCTCACAGAACAGCACCCTTCACTGTTCGACCAGTTTCCGCCCCGATTTCCTGGCTAAGTACATTTGCATAACCGGCCAGACCGGCGGAGACAGCAGGGATCCACCTTCGCTGCTTTCCGTTTCTCTTAGTGGAAAGACAGGAGGGAGACAGCTCTGCGGAAGCTCAAAGCTACCATAGGTTTTAATTGCCACCCTCCCTCGAGCTCTGCATTGCTCGCCACGGCCTGTACAAAATACTTCCCTATTTGTTGTGGTCTGTACTGGACAGTAAACTGAGGCAGGGCGCAAGGGGCCCCAAGGGCAGGGGAGCATGGCCTTCCACAGGGTGGGTGGGATTATTGCAGACAGTTAAATTAGCTAGAAAGTATTATAAATTGGGCAAGGCTGGGGCCTCAGCATAGAAAACAACTGAGGCACATTCACTGGAGGTTAACATTAAAAAGTGAGAAACTACTGTCCGGGGATTTAGCTCGGTGGTTCCGCAGGCTGCGGGGAAAGTGCAAGGTCCCGAGTTTCATCGCAGTACCAAAAAGAAAAAAAAAAAAGAAAAAAGAAACTGCTACACCCACATACTCCCCCTAGGGATGAATAGCAGGGATTGATATTCTACACAGACATCAATCACCTTAATTGGGGACCAAAACATCCCTAGCTAGCACATTCCTTTTGGAAAATCCATGTACTCTTGCTTGGTAACTAGCTTCCCCCTGGATCCTCAGTTAATCAGTATCACCTGGGTGACTGTTCTTGTAATCTTACTGGCTGCTCGTGGTTCTGCCCCACCTCATGCCCACCTTATGATTTTCCATCAGATCTTATAGTTTTGTCCCACTTTGTAACCACCTCACCTAGTCGCTTTGCCCCATAAAACATCTTTGAGAAGAGAAGTGGGCAGGCAACCCACTTTCTGGGCCCCCTTCTGTCCCTCTTAGACAGAAGCTATCTTTCTCTCAGTAAATTCTTCCTACTCTTAACCTCTGTTATTCCTCGGATTTATTCTTCGATTTTAGAGAACACACACTCCGAGTGTTAGATATCTAGCAGGTTGGAAGTTCTTTTTCCCTTGTTTAGATTTTGCTTATTTGGATTAGTTGGCGCCCTAGATCAGGGTGAATCTCATTGTAAGGGAGAGACCACTGAAGCCTCACTGTACTACGAAATTGGCTGACAACTGGCAGACTCCGAGGAAAAGGGCATTCATTTATATTTTTCTTGTACCGGGAATTGAACTCGGGACCTTACACTTGTGAGGCAGGCGCAGTGCCACTGAGCTGAATCCCCAGGCCACTTTTTTTTTTTTTTTTGGTACCGGAGATCGAACTCAGGACCTTGTGCTTGCAAGGCAGGCAACAGAACCACTGAGCTAAATCCCCGGCCCCCACTAACTTTTAATATTACTTGCACAGGGGCATCACAGGGGAAAAATGTGAATATTCAAAAAAATGAGATTTTGTATACCATCTTACTAAGGGAAAAGAGGATGTAATCCATTTACAGGAGACAAGTCCTTTGAGGGATACATAGCTGGCACATGAGAGACGACAATGTGTGCTGAGTACAGTGTCATCTTGTCTCACCTGGCCTGTGTAGAGTCCCTCTTCCCTGATTGATGAACTCTAGGGAGGAGATTCTACAATTTCTTTTTCTTTTCTTCTTTTCTTTTTTGTGGTGGGGATTTTACCAAGGGCCTTCCCAACCATCTTCCTCTAGGCCCTTTTAAAATTTTGAGACAAGGTATCCCTAGGGGAACACATCCCCCAAGCCTCAACCTCCGAGAATGCTGGGATTACGGGTGTGGGCCTCGGCACCTGGCCTCCAGTTCCTACAGGCAGTCTGTCTTGAGGCAGCTCAGGGAGGCGTGGAGAAGGCCTCTTCCTGCATTTGTTCAATTTTCAAGTGCTTTCAGGTCAAAATAACCAATATACCACAGGGTTAATCTGGGTGGTATGGTCTGGTTTCCTTCACTGCCCTTAATTTTTCATATTTTGTTCATTGCGAGCTTTTTGGCACCAACTCTGAATCTGTACAATTTTATTTTATTATTATTATTTGTTAATCTGTACAATTTTAGCATTACTTGATTACCGTACTGAGTTTCCCCCTCCTGAGCCTCTCCTCCAGCCTGGCAGGGAGCAGAAACCTTTGCTCACTGCGGAAACCACAGGGCCTACGTAGTTTCTGCCACATAATTCCTATCTTTTTTTTTTAATTCTTTGTTGCCGGTACCAAGATTGAACCCAAGGCCTTGAGCAAGCTAGACAAGCCCTTCGCATAAGCTGCATCCCCAGCCCCACATAATTAATACTCTTGGTCTCTTTGAGACCCTCCAGTTTCTCCCTGGAACCCAGGAACCTCCTGGCCAAGATTTAAGGTGCAGAGACTGACACCCATAATCCCCACCGCCCGCTACTCCAGCCGCAGCCAGGCTGCCCTTCCGCTTCCCGACGCTCCCATCCTCTCCGCTCCCCCTTAGGGCATGAACTCCAGGGCGGGTTCAGGTGCACCCGGGGGTGGAGGAGGGGTGGGGAAGGCCGGGAGGAGGTGGGCGGGACCGGAGGCTCGGGTCCCGGAGGGCTCGGGGGTGGGCAGGGGGCGGGGCGCTGCTGCAAGAAATGCTCGCGGGGGTGGGGGTGGGGGGGAGACGCGGGTTGCCAGGCTGGTCCGGCTCCACAAGGCGGGTGAGGTCGGTCACCGCTGTCGCACCTGGGGTCGTCGGTGTCTGTGAGTGTCCCTTTCCCGGCGCACACCCCATTTCTCCCTAGGGCAGTGAAGCTCAGCCGGTCCCAGCACCGGAAGGAAGCTCCCTGGCTGCCATCCCAGGCTCCTATGGTCAAGAAGGTGAGCCGGTCCCATTCAGGTTCATCTTTTTTTCCCAACTTTGAAAGCCTACATTTTATGTTAACTGTATGTAAAATTCTGTGCTTGAAGCTTATAAAATGATCAGCCAATGCAGAGCATCAGTCTTACATCCCCAAGACAGCTTTTGTTGCTCTCCCACACCTATACTCTCATAGTACTTCACCCCTTTAACATGAAGAGTCGACAGCAAAATATAGACATTTTTAGAAAAGGAAAACCTGTCTCACTTTGAAGTCGGGTATACATTGGTAAGGAAGAAAAGGTCTATTCCTGCAACAGACTTCTTTCAGATTAAAGGGGCTGAAAGATTTGGGAAGTGAGAGGCCACGTGGAGGAGAAGAGCTAGAGATGTGTCCCTTGGACAGATGAGGCCACAGTGGGCCGGCCCTTCCTAATCTGGCTTGGTCCTGGCACCTGTCCTTAAGAGCTAACAACTACACTGAGCAGATAGGACATAAACAGGAAAAAAATAATTTAAAAGTCTATATGGCAAGGTGTGTGAGCTAAGGTAATCAGAGAGAGGGAAGGAAGGAAAGAACAATACCGAATGGAATTTGTTTAATGGCAGGTGGCAAAATCTTGACTTAAACTGACTTAAACCAAAATCAAAAGGGACTGGAATGCATTTGGTCCCAACTGTGGGAGAATCGCTCCACCTGGGACTCAGGTAGTACCTCATTAATCTGTCTCCCGGTTGCTCCTAGCTCCTTGCTGGACCTTAGTTGTTTTTTCTCTCAGGCTCTCCCTCTCCATGGGCAGACACCACCTGCAGCTTCCAGTTCACCGAGCCCTGCAAAGACATCATAGCCCTTGAGCAAGTCCTCCCAGGCCAGTCTGCCTGGTGCCTCCTGTGCTGTCCTCCTCTCCTCACTGTTGGAGAGTTGGATCTGCCCCGGCACACAGCGTGGGCTGTGACGTTACAGGGGAAACTGAGGCGACTCTCACTTTGAAAGGGGGAACAAAAAGGGTGCAGGGGAGTAGAAATAAGGACTCCAAGTTCTTCGCTCCCTCCCAAGAGTGGTTCCCCAAAGGTGAGAGGAGTGTTCTGGGCTCTGTGTTCAAGGTGCCCGCAGCCTGGGGCCACCAAACTTGTTTTGTGTTGCAGAGCTGTGCAGTCATTACAGTTCCCACTGTGCCTTTTTTGGAACTACCATGAGTGCAGCTCTCAGAGGGTTTTGCCTTCAGTGTGGGGGCGGGCCTTATCACCAGCTCAGAAGTCTCTGAGCCCGAGAGAGATGGCTTTTCCCAGTGGACTATGAAGCATTCACTGAAGCAGCACCACACATACTTAATGAGGCCCTGAAAAGACACCTAGTGTGAAATAAAAGATGAGATAAATCAAAAATAAAAATAGACCACTTAAAATAGCACTCATGGCTTCAGACAATCTGTAAAGCCATTAATCTGCTTTCAATGTAAAGTACACACACAGACAAAAATGCTCAAAAGTGAAAACATGCCAGAAAAAGTTCACTGTTTAGACAACTTCCCTTTGTAGTCTTATTGGCACATGGGTGGGTCTGTGTGTGTATAAAATGTCAATTGTTTTCTTTCAATTTTTCTTTTTTTCCAGTGATGGTGACAGCTCATTCTGTGAGTGTGCGGGGCGGTATTCAGGCAAGCCATGCCAGTGTCCAAGGTGTGAAAACAGTCCTTGTGGAAACAGGGCCACCTGTGTCCCCAAATCCGGAGCAGACATCCTCTGCCTCTGCCCCAATGGGAAGGCTGGAGCCCGGTGGACGGAAAGTAAGGAGAGGGAGGCCGGGAGTCACCCAGAGCATGAAGGACAGCCTGACAGGCACATACATCAAACCTTCTGCTCAGTGCTTTCCAAGTTCTTGAGACAAGATCCATTCATGAGACTGATGGCTGAGCAGGTGTTCCCCACACCTTGCAGGTAATCACAACAGAGGTAAAGAGTTCTCCCTAAGGCCAGCCTACAGAACATTCCCACACTATAAAACCTCAAAGTCACCCGAATGATAAGAGATAACAAGGAAAATCCAGAGCAATACTAAAATCAAATTATCTTGTTTTATTTGGGCAAACTGAGTGTACAATATAAGCAATCTATTATGGTTGCCTGATTTTTGTACACTTAAAGACAACAAAACTTATGACACAGTAGTTACATGGTGACAAACTAGGTCACAATACCCATGTGCCTCTCCTAAGGAAAATCCAGTATAGGGAAGACTTAAATTATAAAAGATAAGAAAATACCATGATATAACTGTATTTTAGGAAGTAAATTGTCTAACAACTTAAGGTCAGCTTCAATATCCAGAAATCAATATGTCTGGACATATTTTAGAAATAACAAAAAGTAATCAACACGGGAGTAAATTTGTTTTATCTTCATTTTTACCATAAAGATAGAAAGCAAAGTTTACTTTTTTCACACTACTGGTATTTGGTACTAAATTTTAGAAATTATTTTTTAAAAGGCTACCAAAATGCACACAGGACTCCATATCCAAGCATTCATGAAATGAAGCAAATAAGTCCAGTCCCAGATGATGCACTGAAAAGCTATGGGTTATACCCTGATGTGAAGGTACAAAACCTGCAACTAGAATAACTAAAATAACTAAAAGCTTTTGATGTTTTTGAAGGGAATTGAGCCCACAGATTTTGTGCATGTCTTGGAGAAGGGAGGAGTCAAGGACATACCAGAAATTTTGTTCTTTGTGTCACAGGGTTATAATAGAATCTAGTCAAGTTGTTTTTATAAATGGAAGACAGCATAATGGACTGGGTGGAAGTGAATTCTTGTCCTTTCTTATAAAAATGCTCATGCTACTCAGACATAATCATTCCATTCTCATAAAAGCTGTTGAAAATTAAATCAGTTACAATAAACTTGATTATGAAGGGATGAACCATCACTTTTACTTTCTACTGGAAAACTGCGACTGAGCATATGAAACAAGAAATGACAATTTATAAGAATGTCTTCATGTATTCACACACCAAAAATGCTTGTTTACTCCCATCTTATGGTTTCAATTAAGGTTCTAAAGATGCAGATACTTATGAATTATTGAGACAGTAAATATAAAGTTTCTCAAGCTCTTTTGCCTAAGTAATAGAAGAAGAAACTCCTGCATAGACCTATCCAAGGGAATTTCTCAAAATAATGAGCCTATCCTTTAATGTGGTCCACAGAGTGCCAGACCCAAGTAAAGGCAACAGATTTAAAGATGCCAGGAAGGGAATTCATTCAGGGGTGATTGTGGCAGAGATGACTGGAGCCAAGGCAAACATGGGAATGAAAACGCTGCTGCTACCTCCCTGCATGAGGACCTTTGCTGTCCACATCTGCTCCTCATTCCCACTGCCTGTTGCCATTGCAGTGCAAGAATACTGTCTTCTCTTCTTCACCATATCACTGTAAAGACAAAGAGGGAATGTGTTCCCTTGTTTCTTGTCCTCTGGATCCCTTCCATAAATACGTCAAGTAATTCGCTTGGCCTCCTAATGAGTTCTCAGTGGGACACAGCCGTGCAAAAAGCAGCATGCGGGACCAACTTGTACCTCAGCGCAGGCTCTAGCATCCCGCTGCCTGGGACAAGATTTGATTCCTCCTGACCAGCCCCATGCGGTTTTGGACAAGTTATTGGTGTCTCTGTTCCTCAGCCTCAGCGAGTCTAACAACAGAGCTACCTCTTAGATGTCATGAGAATTAAGCACCATAATGCACTAAATGCTTAACGTACCATGGGACATGAACAAAATCCTTCTGTTTTGTAAGAGTCGTCCAGCTAAGATTCTCTCCCACAAGGAACCTCTCTCTACCCCTTGTCATTGTGGGAAAAAGGGCTGGATGGCCCTCCTGGGGAGAAAGAAAACGCTTCAGGCTATCAGTGGAAATCAAAATTAATTTCCTTTAAAAAATTTCTCTAAGTTGGTGACACTTTATGCAGTGATTAAAGACACACAGGGAATTACAAAATCAGGGAGGAAGGCCATGTTGCAGGGACACTAGCCATCACGGGCTATTTGAGGACACGGTGCCTCTGAGAGCAGCTTAATGTCAGGCTGGCATTTTGCAACAGTGCATTCCAGTTCGAGGAATATTCTGTCACCTAAGCTTGGAGCTCTCTGGATGACATCCGCTCCAACAAGACCTGGCTTCCTCTCTCCACCTCAGCAGCTCTTTGATTGCCCTGCTGCTCAAAGTGCACCGTCCGGTGTCCCCCATTTCCCATCATGTTTGGACCCCTATTTTCCAGCTTCTGGTCACAAGAACTGTTGAAGCGTCAAACCCACGCCCAGAGGGGAGTTTGGAGGCCCAGGGCGAGGCTGAACAGGAACATGCTCTGAGAGCGACTCCTCTGGCTCTGGGCTGAAGGCAGCTTGTGAGTGGTCTGCACTCTTTCTTCCTTAAGAACTGAGGAAAACTGCCCTTCCTTTTGCTCAGTGGGCAGGTGAGCACCTCCCACCTTTCGTTTTTTCTTCTTTTTTTTGGACCCAGGGATCGAACTCGGGTCCTTGCGCTTGCGCAGCAGGCGGTGAAATCACTGAGCTAAATCCCCGGCCCTCGCATTTTCTTCTTATCTCAGCATCTGTAAAGAGAAAAAGTTAGGTTGGCACAAATTAAAAAGCAACACTTAAAATAAATACGTATTCCAATGTACACTGAAATGTTCTTGGAAAATAGCTTTGGTAGACTCCTGCGACCCAGCAGCAGTGACATGTTGCATTGATGCTTTTCTTTTGCTTATGCAAGTGCCAGTCTTAGGAGACCAAAAAGTTACGTTTATCGTTCCAGGAATCATCACCAGCGCTTTCTGTCTATAAACAAGTGAGCCATGTGTGTGGCAGCTGCCAGGCCGCCCCGTTTCCTCACCTGGCCACCCACTGGTGCCAGGGCCACAGTGCCCAGTGCCCGGGACCCGGGTGGCCCTGAGGCTGTGAGGGTGAGTGGGGGGGCACCTCCTGGGCCTCACAGACGCCGGGGTCGGGCTGCGCAGGGCAGGGCTCCCGTAAGTCGCTGTCACCTTCCCTGTGCACCTCTGCTCCCACCAGCCTCTCCTGGAGCCCTGGGTAACGTTTGCCGCCCAGGGCTCTTCACAGCAGCACCATCTTCAAAGCGCCTTGGGAACGGGGTGTGGGTGGAGAAGGACCCTGCCTCTTGGAGAGAGCAGGCATGGAGGGGTCTCCTGCTGTCATTTTGGGGCCCACCCCGAGCCTGGACCCTCGAGGAGACAGCGTTTGGGTCACGTTGCTGGGACTGAGGCGTCAGGGCCCTGAGCAGTGGACCAAGGCAGTGTGTGCAGAGTGCGGCCTCAGAAGACTCGCCTGAGTCGGTGCTCACTTTCTGTGCCGGGTATTGGGAGTGTGGGCTCGCTGTCTCCCCCAAGGCTGCGTGAGCTGCTTCTGGGGTTGTTGGGCAGCCAGTGCCCAGCAAGCTCCCCATGCGTTTGCACCCGGCTGTGCATAGAGCAAAGGGCCCTGACATTTCGCATCGCTGTCGTCCCAAGCTTGGCCACAGAGATCCCAGCAGATACTCTTGGCTTCCGAGGTTGCCGCTTGGTTCCCGGGCTCGCCTCGCCTGCCGCACCCCGGCTGGCAGCTGGAGGGCTGCGTGGCCCTGAAGAGTTTCACTTCACTTCCCTCTGTTTTGGTTTTGCCATCAGGGCCTCATTTCCTCTTATTGCTTATAATTCACTGTGTTATTTCATCAGTGCATAATGGTTACATTCATGGTGAGGTCGGTACATTTAAAGCGTGGAATGCAAATCAGGCCCCACCTGGGGCTTTGTGGGGAAATCTGTAAACCGTGGATTGCTCTCAAAGTCACTTCTATGGAGCACACAGTCCTTGTCCCCTGGCATTGCCAGCTCAAGGTCTGGCTCTGTCTGGATGATCCTCTCTTCGTGGCCAGTGCAATGGGCGGTGGGGCACAGTGTGAGGGCCCAGCAGCATCTGGCCAGGATGGGGTGCGTGTGTGCGGTCAGGGAGGGATTCCAGGACAGTCTGGTGCAGTCAGGAGCCGCAGCTGTGCGTGGACACCAGAAAACAATGGTTCCTGCAGATTTGCAGCCGCAGCTCCGGCGTGGGGCTGTGTGCAGCTTGCAGCCTGGTGCAGGATTTGGGGCCCCAGGAGTGAGGTCACCCAGGGACAGATTCACCCTGCTCTCTGCCCAGCTCAGCGTGCGGAGAGGAGGAAAGCACTCGGGGACCACGCACACCAGGGCAGTGTGGGAGGGAGGTCAAGTCTCAGCCTGTGGTCACCCGCCCAGAATGATGTCACTCACCTGGCATGAGGCAGCGACTCACTGGCCTCTCAGGGAGCAGCACCCCCTCTGGTGGAGTCCATAGCCCTAGCCAGAGATGCTGAGCTGACCCAAGCGTTAATGGTGGACACCCAGCCATCGGGATCCATTTGTTTTTCAGAGCTGCTCAGTGAAGCCAGGTGAGGTGGTGCAGCTCTGCTACCCAGCACTCTGGGAGGCCCAGGCTGGGTGACGGCGACTTAATGAGAAGACTCTGACAATCACAATCACACATTAAATGGGCTGCTGATGTGGCTCAGTGAGAAGGTCCTGAATTTAATCCCCAGTACTGAAAATAAATTTTACTGATTTGTAAAGACCTCAGTCCATGGCCAGGGTTGGACCATACATCCCCAGGAACCTCCAGCCTCTGCTGTCCAGGATGCTCTGTGGTTTCATATTTTAAAAGTAAAATTTGGGCCTGGGATTTAGCTGAGTGGTTTCGCTGCCTGCTGCGCAAGTGCAAGGACCTGAGTTCGATCCCTGGTACCAAAAAAAAAAAAAAAAGTAAAATTTAGTAGAGATGGAGAGACTGTTCATCCATCTCCAAGTAGGCAGGCTGGGGTTGTGCTGTCCTGTCCCTCTGCCCTCTGAGTGGAGACAGACAGCAGCCAGAGCAGACTGTCCCCGGGTGAGCCCCAAGACCTGCGGCGCTGATGTCCGGGAGGTCACCTGGAGCTCGGCCAGGACGGTGTGCTCTGCCCTGCAGACTCCGCAGAAGGAGCCCATCACTGGCCCCGCTCCTGTGACTATGACCAGAGTCTCCACTGCCAGGCTTCCTCCCTAAAAAGCAGCATTGATGACACAGACACTGGGGACCCTGGAATCAGGAGAGCAGAGGCTGCTGAGCCAACCGTGTCACTGAGGCCCTGAATGTGTGGGGTTGAGCTTGACAGGCCAGGTCCCCATGCATGTAATGAGAAGGTAGGAGAGCTGAGGAGTGGCGCACCCCCTCCCAGCAGGGAAGACGCAGCCTGAACCCCGAGATGCAGACAGGGAGGCGGCGCCTAGGGGAGGCCAAGGCCCAGTGGGTTTCCTGCGATGGTCCCCTTCGCCTGTCCTTCACTCACTGCACACGTTATCTTACTGTGATAAATACATCCTGTCTGGCAACACAACCTGGATTACCTACTGAAGAAGACAATGAAAAATGGCCGGGATCTTTCTAGGGTTTCCCCTTCTGCATAGCGCAAGATTCATCAGCCCCTCTCACGACTGTGTGGCCAAAGGCAAGTCCGACTGCACTGGTGTGAACCCTGCAGGTCAGGTGCCCGTGGGGACACGAAAGGAGCAGTGGCCAGGGGTATGGGCAGGAGCCACCAAGCACGGTGCTCTGGGGATGGACACACACAGGGAGAAGGCACTTCAGGCCACCACGCTGACCCTTTTAAACACTAAAATTTTAAGTTTTATTAAAAGCTAGTTCTATTATATAAATCCAAGAAATAAGGGCATTTGTAAATACCAAAACAAGAGCCAGCATAAGTGAGGGGAACAGTGGGAGGGGGCCAGGAGCTGGCCCCAGGCAGAGCTCAGGAGGTGACACCGACCGCCATGCAACCACCGGGTGCCCCAGCACTGCAGCAGGTGAAGGGGCTGCCACGGACTCTGGCTGTGGTCCCAGCGCTGGGCAGGAAGCTGCAGGTGGAGCTGGCTCACTCCACTCGTGGAACTTCAGCTGGGGATGGAGCTGGTCCTGCAGTTCCAAGAGAAGAAAAAGTCACCAACTGTCCATGTTCCCTCCCAGGGCAAAACCTCCCCACTGCCCATCAGACAGCTCTGTGCACAAAGCCTCCCCAGGAAGTCTTCCCAGACCATGATGGCTGAGGTCTCAGTGATCCCAGGTCACCCCAGCACCCGGAAGCTGTCTCTGTGTCTAAAGGCCCATCCCTCCCCTCATGCCCACAGGCCCACACCCCATCCTCCTTGCCCGTGGGCTATGCCTCAGTGGGCTCAGCTTGATCCAGCTGGGCCAGGAGTTCAGCTGGTGGATTCTCCTGGGAGTGCAGTTCCACCAAGAAGTGGAGGACAAAAAAGGAGGACCGGAAAGGCAGGTAGGAGGCAGAGCGAGAGGCCTGGCCTTTCCTCCCATGCTGCCTGTCCAGGGAACATGCGGAGATGACCAAGTAGGCCTCCTGGCCCAGCTGCACATGCTCCAGCCCCACCCTCTCCACGCCCAGTGGGGCAGTGCTGGCCCAGGCAGCCCGAGACCTAACAGGAGGCTCCGTGCTCTGTGGTGTGACCGCCTCTGCCTTGTTCAGGGCAGCCCAACACACCGTCTGCCCACCCGTCCCCACTGCCAGCTGCATGAGGACAGAGTCTGGTGTCTGTGCGTGTTACACTCAAGGGCACAGGGCCACTGCTCTGTAACGATCTGAGACGGGGGGACAGTGGGCATCTGTCCCGCCCACCTCTCCTCAGGCTTCAGCTCTGCAGCGCTGTGCTGCCCAGTGTCCGTGCCGCTCCTGGGCTCCTCTTGCACTGCTGTGGATCCACATCTAGGGAGGCCAGGAAAGTGCCAGCTACTGCAGTGTGAGGAATGCTTGCTCAGCTGTCCAGGGTGACTGAGGACCCCAAACAGCACTGAAGCCCCAGAGGGCAGGGGTTGCATCTGCTCTGGCTACTGGTGATCACAGCCGAGCCCTGGGAAAGGTCTGCACACAGTGTGTCTTCACATATGTCCATGGAATGGGGACCCCACCTGCTCTTCCCTGATGTCAGTGGCCCTGGGCCCTTCACATCCCCACAGACTCCTGCTCTGGGAAGACCAGAGGCCTGCCGAGTCACTCTGCGGTCTCCTTTACAGGGAACAGACAGCCTTCCCCTGTGCAGGGCTCAGTGGGGCAAAGCATAGCCAGCCAGGGATGGAAAGGAATCCGGCAGGCCAGGGTCAGCACTGCCCTGGAGACCCCAGTTCTGCCCCGTAGTGATGCCGAGAGCCCGATTTTCTCAGCGCCCTGTTGCTCAGAGTTGCGAGCAGGCGGAGGCAGGGCTCATACCTTCCAAAGACTTGGGGCCACAGTGGCCAAGTGCCCCTGGGTCCCGACCACAGATCTCGCCTTCACACCATCCCCTCCTGAAGGGTGCGAATGCAGGCCCCAGAGGGGTCCAGGAGGGAGTCTGGGTGGATGGGGCGGCTGTCCAGGAAGTCCTGTTCCAGGAGCTCCCTCGGGGGGCGCTGCCTGCCTGCCAGCACCGTCCTCACCATGCAGTCCTCTACCCGGCTCTCCTCCCGTTGGGCCCCAATCTGTGACGGAACAGAGGGGAGACATGGAACTGGGGCCCACCCAGGCCATCAGGAGGGCTGGAGGCCGAAGCCCAGACCACTCTGCAAGTCGCCATCATGGCTCGTACCAGAAGGGGCACAAGTGGGCCCGGCAGAAAAGCGATGCATGTTAGAAGGTAATTTCAGAAGGGACACACAGAAATGCTACTGATTCATGGCTCATTAACAAGGAGAGGTCATGGCCTGGGGCATGAAGAGCCCACCCACCCTCAGGTCCCATGGTGGAGAGAGAAACCGAGGCTCAGCCTGGCTCCAGGCCTCCTGAGAGGCCAGCCTGTCCCTGTGTCTGTTAATGGCTCAGAAAGTGTCAGGCCCACTTCCTGGTCCTGAGAGGCTGCCCTGCTGAGCTCACTGCCACCTTTGCAGGTCGCGTAGCCCCTGTGGGTACCACATGGGCCCTGGCCAGGAGTTGCCCTGAGGTGACATGGCAGATAAAGCCGTGACAGGATGGAAGTGACACAGTGTCCCGTGTGCAGCTCTGTGGGGACAGTGCCCAGCAGCCAGCAGCAAGCACAAGGCTCTGCCTGACCCCAGTTTGTGCTGTTTCTGCCCCGGGTAACCTTGTGCTCCTGAAACACAAACAGCTCTGTCTCAGGCTTCTACCCCAGAGGACAGGAGAAGGCCCTGCGGGCTGCGGCTCATCCCTGGGCACTGCCCTTCTTCTCCTCTCAGCCCCATCCTGGGGGCACAGGCCAGGGCCCCGGCTCACAGCCTCCCACACCTGCCCCTGCCCAGGAGGAGCCTCCCTCCCGGCCTCGTCCCCCACCCTCCTCAAAGTGAGGAAGCCGGGCGGGAGTTACACCGGGGACTCACAGCGGTGGCCGGGCCTGACTGGACCTGTCCTGGACTCGGTGGTCCTGAGAGTCTGGAGTCCAGGTCCAGGGAGATCTGCCCTGGGCTCCTGCTCGTCTCAGATTCCCAGGTCTCTGGGTCTGGGGAGACCCGCCCTGTGCTGCCCCTGAAGGCCAGGCAGTTCCTGGTGAGTGGCCCGAAGCATGGGGACTTAGCCATCCAACCTCTCACTCGCGCCCAAGTGCTTTCCCTGCGCGGGGTCCTGGTGCTGCGGCCTCGAGGCCTGGGAAAGCAGCACAGCATGATCGCCGCTGACGCTCTCCAGCCAAGTGACTGTCAGGCAGCCGTCGCTGGACTGGGGTGCCCAGTGACTCCAGGGTTCCAAGTTCTGTTTGGACCTGTCGCCAAGGAAGTGAGGTCGCAATGCTAGGGTCATGAGCCAAACCGCCCCCTCTGATGAGAAGAGCCCGTGGCCCCTTCCTTGCATGGTGGAACACATCTATCTGTGTGCTCCTTAGAAACAGCAATGAGAAGCCAGAAAAGCTGCCTGTGATGTTAGAGTTTGATGAATCAGAAGTTTTAATTCGGCAAATGTGTAGATGCTTAAGAGGCAGCAGGCACAGGGGGAAGTGTGCTTCCCATCCAAAGGGTCCATTCTCTCTCAAGGCAGTGCTCATGTCAGCACTTAGAGATCGGATGGATTTGAGGATGATTTTCTTTCCTGGGTTGACTTCAGTTGCCTTTCAATTCCAATAGGGACTATGGAGATGATCCCAAAATGTCCAATATAATTTTCTTTAAAGGATACAAAAGTTTCAGCTGATAACCCCTGGGTGGCCAGGAGTGGAGGATTCACAGCAGGTCGTAGCTTTCAAGTGCCCGTGGATAGCTGCTTAAGCACAGATACCGAGCTCAACACCAAGTGCAGTATGCAGTGCAGAGACAGTGCGAGGGGACAGCAGCCTTTGTGAAACCTCCCACCCAGTGGGGGTGCAGAGCACGCTCACGCATCACCTGGGAGCGTCTCTTGGGGCGCTGCTGTCCCCTCCTGTCCCCTCATCCCAAGCTGACCACGTGCTTTTTGTCCTTGGTTAAGTAGAGAGGGTGGAGCTGGGACCATTCGGTATACATGTTTCCGGCAGGTCTTCTTCAGGCAGTAACACCAGGCTGGGGTCCCTGCGTGCTGCTCCTCCTCAGTGGTGGCACCGTCATGGGGTGGAGCACAGCTGTCCCGCATCCTCTGCTGATGGCCGTTCATTTGGCTCCCAGGGTTGACCACTGAGCAGTTCCCACCAGCATCACTCAGGCAGGTGTCTTTTGAACCATGGATTCTTCTTCCAGGAGACACACTTGCATGTCTATTTGCTTTATATTACTATTTTTTGCCTACTTTTTTATTTACAACATTTCATTCCCCTTTGATGTTTCTAATGAAATCTAATAATAAATTCAGGTTATTATCTTTTACTAATTTGTGTTTATTTGTGAAAAATAACCTATAATTTTATGCTAAAAGAACTAAAAAACTAAAAAAATCCCAATAGTGGTCAGTGATTATAATAATTCTATGGGTGGTGTTGACAGTCGACTGACAGCTAATAAGCTATCCTGTAATCAAAAAGCGAGGAAAAAATATAATTATAAAATATTTATGCACCTTCTGGACCAAACAGTATGAAACTCATTTGTTATTTACTGAAAGCAAGGGGGTTCAAAAAGTCATTCACAATTTAGATTAGGTTTACTAGACCAAATAATTGAAAAACATAGGATAAAAAATGCCAACCAGGACCTCCGCCTTCACCATTACATTACCTTTAGTGGGGAGACATTTTACTGAAATTACACCACCCAAGATTATTTTTTTAACATCAAACTGCCTAAGAGCTTGTGATCCTCCTGTCTCAGCCTCCCAGAGGGTTATAGACAATAGCACCACACCCTGGTTTCTTCATAGCCTTGTTAAAAACTCATTGATTGAGCAAGGGAGGTGACACATGCCTGTAATCCTTGCAGTCCAGAGGCCAAAGCAGTAGGTTCACTGGGAGTTCCAGACTAGCCCAGAATACATACTGAGTCAAGTTCAAGTTTGTAAGAACTACAAAGGAAGACACCCTCTCTCAAAAAAAAAGCTAAACAAAACAAAACTCTTTGGTGACAGTACGCTTTGGTTTGTTTCTGGGCTGTTTTAATCTGTGTGTCCATTGTTGTTGCAGTGTAACTGTTTTGATTGCTGTCACATGATGATATGCTTTGAAATCAGGTATCATGGTGCATCTACAGTGGACCCTTGGCTTACGAACTCAATTCGTTCCTGAGGGCTGGTTGTAACTCAGATTGGTTAATTGAAGGCTCAGGCTCTTCTACACAGCCTTCAAAGTCTCTCTCCTGTACATAGGCAGCTCTCAGTGTCCTTAGAGAGACATTGGCCCAGGATTTCTCAATTAACCCACACAGGAAAGGATGATGTTGTAATGTTCCTTCCAGAACTCTTTAATGGTTAAATCTGTACCTGAGACCATCTGGAAGCACAACTGGCCAGCATCTGGGTCATAACTCAAGACCTTGGTCTTAAGTTGAAACTAAAACTCCAGTTGTAACCCAAGTTGTTCGTATTATCAAGCCAGTCACAACTCGAGGGTCCACTGTCCTATGATCTTCTTTCTGTAGATATGGGACGGCTCCTTGTAGTCTTTATAGTTCCATATGAATTTGCAGATTGTTTTTTCTATCTCTAGGAAAATGTCATTGATACTTTGATAGGAATGGCATTGACTCTGCTTGTTGATTTGGGCAGCATGGACATTATAACAATATTGATTCTTTCAATCCATAGTCATAGTATGTCTTTCCTTCTATTTGTGCCTTTCATTCATCTCTTCAATGTTCCATAATTTTCAGGGAACAGGTGAAATTGGTTAAATGTTTCCTATCTAGTCACTCTTTTTGATCCTATTGTATATTGAGTTTTGTTCTTTGTCTTGGGGATGGGGGCAATTTAAGTGTACAGAAATGGAATTAATTTTTCCTTGCAGATTACCTATCCTGCAACTGCACTGCATTTGCCCATTAGATCTATGAGACTTTCTGTGGATTCCTAGGTTTCCTACATATAAGGATGCATCCTCTGGCAGGAGGGACAACTTTTACTACTTGCTGATTTGGATGTTTCTAATTTCTTCTCTCAAGTGACTTCAGTGGCTAGGACTCCAAGTACTGTGTGGAATAGAAGACATCTGATGGGCAACCTTGTCTTATTCCTGGTAATGCTCACCCAACTGTGGTGCATCCCTGTGAGGCAGCAGAGAACTGCACCTGGATGGACTGATTCAGTAGCTCTGTCACAGGCTGACCCTCAGTGCAGAGGTCCCCGAGTGACAGGAGCCTCTGGTAGGGTCTCTCCTGTCCAGGGTGCAGGATGGGCTCTTTACTGAGAACGGAGCAGGGGATTCGTCGGCCTTCCCTTGTCCTGGTTCCCTTCTAGGTACCATGGTGCCCTGTGCCACTTCATTCTCTTCATTCCCTTCATTCCCACCTCAGGTTTCCACAGAGGGTCCAGCAGCCGCTGTGATCCTCTCAGGGCTCCACTCTGTATGGAGCCCTCAGGTGTGAACTCTATGGCCAAGATCTTCAACCTGCGTGCATTTGACCTGGAAATTCTTTTAGGGCTTCATCTTAAACAATGAGATCTACAGACACTCATGTTCCCCCTTGGCTCTGTTATGGGTGTGAATAGTTAGAAACCACTGAAATACAACAGCAGAGGCTTCTGAGTCAATTATAAAATTATAAGCACTGAGAATGCTCTAGAAATTGAGGCACGCTCAGGCCATGTCCCAGTCTTACGTGAGATGACAGAAGAGCTTGAGGCCTGGCCCTCTCCCCACCCAGTGGTGAAGAGACACAGGAAGTGTCTGCTTGCACCGGAAATGAGGAGGGGAAGGAGGAACACTCGGGGGTGGGCTGTTCCTGGATGGGATGCCTGTGTTTTTTCTTCTGTGTTCCTTAGTTGTTTTATTAAATAATTCTTCTCTGAAATCAGTTCACGAAAGAATAAAAGGTGGCAGCCAGCGGCTATGGCCAGCAGGCGGCGCAGTGGGCCTAGGCTGCGGCCTCCCCCACTGGCAGAGGTAGAGGACCAGGCCCTTCCGTGTTGCTGCCCCTGCCCCTGGAGCCACGGTGTGACTGGCAGGTGGCCAAGGCTTCCTGAAAGCCTTTCCCTTCCTCCTCATCTCCGAGCTGCTGCTGGGGAAGGCTGCGGGCTGCAGAACAGACAGGACTATAGTACCACATCAGCCACATCACCTGCAAAATGTTACACATAGATGTAATGCAATCCCCACAGAAATATCATCAACTTTTTCACAGAACTAGGAAAAATAACTCTAAAACTTATATAGAACCAGAAAAGACCCAGAATAGCTGAAGAAATTGTGAGCAACACAAGGGGGAAGAAAAACATTACAATTCCAGATTTCAAGTTCTACTACAGAGCTAAGTACCCAAAGAGCAGGTTATTGGCACAAAACCAGATTTATTGACCAATGGAATAGAATAGTTGTTGGAGAATACTCCAAGCATTTTCAGCCATCTGATTTTCGACAAATGGTTCAGTAATACACGCTAGAGAAAAGACAGCCTCTTTAACAAGTGGTATTGGGAAAACTGGTTATTCACATGCATCAATCTGGACCCATATCTCTCACAATGCTCTAAAATAAAATCAAAATGGATCAAAGACCTGTATGTAAAAACAGAAACACCTAATCTACTGGGAGAAAACATTGGTAAAATTCTTGAAGACAAAGGCACACCCAAAGCCTTTCTGAATAGAATCCCAATTATAGAAGAATAATATAAATAATCAACAAATAGGATTAGAGCAAATTAAATATCATCTGCACACCAAAGAAAATAATCAGCAGAGGGAAGACACAACCTAAAGAATGTGAAAAAATTTACCCTCTACTACTCAGACACAGGCCTAATATCTAGAATATGTAAAGAACTCCCCAAAAATGAGATCCCCAAAATAAAAGCCACAATCAAAAAATGGGCAACTGAAATGAACAGATACTTCTCACAAGAAAAAAATACAAATGGCAAATAAATACATGAAAAAAATGTTCAACATCAAAACAACTCTGAGATTCCACCTTACTCCACTAAGTAGGTAAGTATCGAGGACTTAACGAGGCAAGTTTTGGGAAAAAACTAGTACATTGTTAGTGGGAATGTAAACTAGTATAACTACTATGGAGATCAGTATGGCAATCACTCAAAAAATGAAAACCAAAAAGTCCGTTTGACCCAAATATACCTCTCCTTAGACCAGGGATGTAGCTCAATAGTGTAGCACCTGCCTGGCAAGTGTGAGGCCATGAGTTCAATTCCTAGTACCAAAAACAACAAAAACAAGAAACACCAAATACACCTCTACTGGGTAACTTCCTGAAAGAGCTGAAGTCCTTATACTACAGTAACACGTGCACACTCATGTTTATAACAGCACAACTCACAATAGCTAAATGATGAAATCAACATACAGTATATGCCCATCAACAGACGAATGGATAAAGAAAATGTGGTGTGTGTATATATATATACATATATATATACATATATATGTATATATATATACAATAGAATACTACTTAGCCATAAGAAGGATACATTTGAGTCATTTGTGGGAAAATAGGTGGATTTTGAGACCATAAGCTCTGCTATGTCAATATTTTGTAGCTCTGTTATGTCAGTATTTCGTGTTGTTACCTTTTAATGAATAGATACCTTTATCATTATGAAATATCTTTCTTCAGTCCTAAAAATACTCTTTGCTTTGAAATCAACTTTCTCTAAAGTTTGGATAGCTGCTTTCTCTTGGTTAATGATAATATGACATATCTTTTCCTATTCTTTTACTTTGAACCTATTTGACTTTTATACTCAAAATGGTTTTCTTATAAACAGTATATAGGTGAGTCTTGCTTATTTTGTCCACTCTGGTAATCTCTGTGCTTTAAATTAAGATGCTTCCATTATTTCTCCTGAATATGATAACTCAGTTTCTTGTTCCCTTTTTTATTCTGCTCTTTTGAATCTGAATCTCTTTATGAATTTATTTTATCCACTCTGGTTTATTCCTATACATCCTTGTGTTTTGTTTTCTTTTTGGCTACCTTAAGGTTTGTAGTACACACACACACACACACACACACACACACAAAATTAACCAAACTTTCACAGGTAATCATCAGCTAAGAGAAACAATTATTTTAAACTGTTCACATATGTCAAAACTCACAAATTAAGATCCTGGCAGCCAAGTGGATTTTTGTATGTGAAAACCAAATTCCCAATTAACAAGATTCTGGACCTCTTTAGAGGTTAATAAGTTGAGCAGTCAGCCTGTCCCAGCACCCAGAAGGAAGCTCCACGCCTCCATCCCAGGCTCCTAGGGCCAAGAAGGTGAGCCAGTCCCAGCACCCGGAGGGAAGCTCCCCCGCCCCCATCCCAGGCTCCTAGAGCAGTGAGGCTCAGCCCATCCCAGCACCCAGAAGGAAGCACCCCGCCTTCATCCCGGGCTCCTAGGGCAGTGAACCTCAGCAGGTCCCAGCACCCGGAAGGAAGCTCCCTGGCTGCCATCCCAGGGTCCTAGGGCCAAGAAGGTGAGACGGTCCCAGCAGACCGGGGCCGTGACCCGGCTGGGCTCCCGGGTTAGTGTGCAGCTGGGGCGGGTCTAGTACCACTAGGGGGCAGTAGCATCAGGAGTTTATGGTCTCCTGCCTGCAGGTGACCGGCCTTCCGAAGGTGTTCCCTGCCCACGGGGCACCGTCCTCCCGCAGGTGCCCCACGCCCCAGGTGACCGTGCTTCCTCAGGTGTCCCGTGCCACAGGTGACCATCCTTTCGCAGGTGTCCCTGCCCGCTGGTGACCTCCTTCCTCAGGTGTTTACTGCCTACGGGTGACCGTCCCTCCGCAGGTGTCCCTGCCCGCAGTGACCGCTCACTCGCCCGCGTTATGGTGGACTTGCTGGTCGGGCGGAGCCTAGTGACCCGCGAGGGCGCAGCGGTGGAGGCCGAGGTGGCGCTGCAGAACAAGGTGGTGGCTTTGTACTTCGCGGCGGGCCGGTGCGCACCCAGCCGCGACTTCACGCCGCTGCTCTGCGACTTCTACACTGCGCTGGTGGGCGAGGCGCGGCGGCCGGCTCCCTTTGAGGTGGTCTTCGTGTCTGTGGACGGCAGCGCGCAGGAGATGCTGGACTTCATGCTCGAGCTGCACGGCGCCTGGCTGGCTCTGCCCTTCCATGACCCCTACAGGCAGTGAGTGCGCGCGTGGCCGGTGCCCCCCAGGCCTCCCCTCCTGCACCCGGCTCACTTTCAGTCGGCCCTCCTCAGCTCCTTCCCTCACCTTCCTTGGCAGCTCCGGCTTCAGGTCGATGACAACCTCTGTTTCAACTTTCCTCAGATCGTCCCTCTCAACCCCGAGCATCTACCGGGCTTGTTGGGCGTGGGTCCCTGGACACCCACCCTGGGGCTCCGGGATCTGCATTCCTAAAGAGCCCCTGCTGCAGGGCTTGGGGACACTGCTCTGGGTCTGGGAGCAGGCGAAGGTGCCCGAGAGGTCAGAGCTCTGACCAGTGCCCACAGCACGGTGCTGTGGGTGTGCTGGGGAAATAAGGGGCTCCAGGGCTGGAGAAACACAGGCACTTACCACCTTCACGATTTCGCTTTTTATCTTCAGTGATGGAATTTCATAACTGTAAAGGTGTAAAACTCATTACTGCAAATCTGGACAGACCCAGGTGGAGGTAGAGGTCAGAGAGGACAGCCGTCTGCTCTCTGAAGGGAGCTGGCCTGGGCGTTGTTCCGGCCCTTGTTGTAGAGCCTCAGCTCCCTGCTGGACCTCTGAGTTTGCGAGTGAACAGGAAGTTGAGCTTAGTGGTTGACTCACTGTGGTTCTCAGCTTGGAGGAGCAGGGACCAGGGACGGCTGGGGGCTCAGGGGGGGAATATGGCAGGGATGTTGATTTTTGGGGCTGGTGTGGGGTCTCCTGTACTCGAGTGCAGAGTGAGGTGTAAAACACTCCTGAAGCACATTGTCCCAGCCCCCTCATTTCCAGGAGCAGATGTGAATTTCTTTGTATTGCTAAAAGTCAGCTTCAGGCTTACTCAGTTATGGTGTTACCTCCAACACTAATTACTATAAGATGACTTTTTTTTTTTTTTTGGTGAAGGGAAAATAGAAGTTTAGGTTCAGAAGGGATGCTGCCTGGCCTGATAGGTGTGTGAGGCCTCAAACCATGAAGATCAAAGTCTTGTTGACAGTACGTCTATAATGGTGCTGATTAACTTTGCATAAGGACTCAGAGCATCACTTCGATTAGTGTGTATTAAAATATGATTCAGTTCTAGGGCACTGAAGTTATGCTCAGCTTTCCAAAGGACAGGCTTGTTTTGAAGGTGAAATGTGATGGCTTAGTAATTAGGCAGGGAGCTCGGTTCCTGGGAGAGCCAGCCCTGAGAATCCCCTGGGGGAGGTAGTCAGGTGTTTCATTGTTTATCACCTTGTCTCAGGTGGTTTGTCCTGGGGTTGGCCTGGTGGTGAAAAGGGCTCCTAGCAGTGTGGGATGGTCATGGATCGGCATTCTGGTCTTTTGCCCATTTTAAAGATGTGCCCCTGAGGTGCCCAGTCCAGACTCTGGGGCCATCTTTCTGCTCTGGGCCATTTCTCTGAGGGCACAGTGAGCCTCAGACTCCAGGGGCACGTGGAACTAAAAGTGGGATATTCTGTGACACTGGAAGCTACACCCTAAATTGTGTTTATCTGAAGCCTGATTTATGAAATCAGATCATGAGTCAAATGGGAAGAACAACCACTGAGAAGAACAAAAAATGCATGAAGCATCCAGGAGGCATTCGAGGAAGTTGTCAATGTGTGAGGTGCATGGTACTTTGTGGTTAGTGGCACAGGAAGGAGGAGCTGGGATACTGATATCATGGGAGTACCATGAGTAGGAAAGGGACTCCTGTACTGCTTTTCCTGAGAGCTATGAGCTCATCACCTGCTGTCTCCTGGGTTCCCGGAGAACCACCAGAGTAGAAGGAGAGAGAAGAAAATCTGTCACTACCAAAGAAATCACCATGGGCACCCATGGGCTACCTCCACAGTGGCTGGAGTCAGGTGATGGCTATGATGCACCTGTAGGGAGAAGATGCTCAGACCCCTCACCTCAGGGTTATTACAAGGCCTTTCTAGTGCAGTCCTTGTCCCCTGCCCTAGCACAGCAGCACACACTGTCTTCACCAGAGAGGCAGCTGTTTATTACTAGTGTCTTTGAAACTAGATGGGGCTTGGTGGAGCTGCCAGAGAGGAGTGCTAAGCCTTCTTTCACCTTAATGTGGGGACTGCACAAAGAACAGATGCCACTGCTCCCCAGAGGCATTGTCTCAGGATGCTGTGCCATCTTCCCCATCCTCCTCCCATTGTGGGTCATGCTTATATGATCTGTCCAAGAAGGAAGGAACAGTCTCTGAACTTGCTAGCAGTGGTTCCTGCTACAGGTTACTGTTCGTGAGACTCTATGGTGCTTTTTTTTTTTCTTTTGGTACCAGGGATCGAACTCAGGACCTTGCGCTTTCAAGGCAGGCGGTGGAACCACTGAGCTAAATCCCCGCCCCCCCCCTTTTTTTTTTTGGTACCGGGGATCTAACTTGGGTCCTTGCACTTGTGAGGCAGGGGGTGAAACCACTGAGCTAAATCCCCGGCCCTATATGGTGCTTTTATAATGATTATCTTGTAACAGTGCTGGTTCTCACTCAGCTTTGATCTAGAAGAACATCAGGAGACCCAGAGAGGCCTGGAGGTGCCTCCCTCTCCTCTTTGTACCTGCCCAGCTTCTCACCTCTGCTTCCCAGATTGGGGCTGGGTATTGGGGAGCCTCATGTTCTAGGCTGATCATTTGGATCTGACGGAAAAGCAAACCAGCTGGCGCTTCCTGTTGTGGATACAGAATGGCTTGGGGGAGTCATCAGCTGGGAGAAGCTAGTGCCTATGTGGACAGTTCTTGGTTTTGTCTCTGCCGCTTGGCTCTTTCCAGCCCTGTGTCCCAGCTGCCTCCTTGGCCTTCCATACTCAACACATCCACGGACTCCAAGGATCCTGAATCTTTTTATCTTTCTGCTCATTAACAGTTCAGTCAGATGTTGGGCTGACTGTTCAGAAGGTTCCCGTAGCTGGTCTCCCAGGTCCCAGTGTCCCTGTCCAGTTGGTTCTTAGTACTAGGACAGCTCAGGTCCTGCAATGCCATGCCCCCTCCCCCCCGGTTTCCTGATTCCTGTTGCCCATGTGCCATGCCAGGCATGATTTAGTACTTGGTATCCACAGGGTGTGTGCTTAATGGGTGGTTGGAGCAAGTGGGTAAAAGAAAGCACACTAGAGGGATTTGCTTGGCAACAGAGTTTTGCTGGCTTAGATGGAAACAAACTGCAGTCAAGTTGTCATGGAAACCCACACCCTTTCTGTTAGGGACAGGATGTGTAAGACTGAGGGCCTTACCAAACGCTCCGAGGAGCTGACTACAGCGAAGAACACCCGGGAAGGAACACACCGGACAAGTTGGAAAGTAAAACAGACCTTTATTAGTCTGGCCAGACGGCACTCCCAAAGCAAGGTAGCTTAGAGAGGCAACTGGCTCAGAGTCCGAGGCTGTTCTTATAGGGGGTTGAGGGGGAGGTTAACATGTAGAATTAAAGAAAAGGGACAAAGGTTAGTGGTCGACTGTCACATATTGATGGTCAGCAGACATTTGCAGCTTGTTCTATAGATTGTGGTTTCCGGAACATCAGTTCCGGGCAAACAAGGAGTTGAGTAGTTTACTTTGGGACTTTAGGTCTGTTACAGATTTTATCTAGTGTCCCAAAACTAACAAGCATCTTTATCCATTAACTCACATTTAATCACAGTGGGGCTGGAGAAAAGGAACAAAGGTTATGCAGTCCCACAGATGTGGCTAGGTCAGGTGAAGGGAGGGACATGTGGCAGAAGTGCCAAGGACAAGGATGAATGAGGCTCTCGGATGTTCCTAAGATGGTTAAAATGCTTCCTAATTAGGATGGCAGCAGCATTTTCTCCTCCACAGCTGCAGAGCAGGTGGCTCTCTGCCTGTATCACAGTTCCAAGGTGGCCTTTATCCCCAGACCAGGGTGCCCGGGTGAGGGTGTGAGGGCCGGCACAGAATCTCTGAAGATAAGTGTGGATGGGTCAGTGACCATCTCAAGTCCCTTCTTACTCCTCAAAGCCCACCTTGCCTCCCTTCTTCCTGTATCAGAATGCAGTTAATGTTACAAGTCATTAAAGTAACAGTTACAGCAATCCAAAGAGCTTGCACAACAAAGGCTATTGGCTAGCTAGTGTAAACGAAGGCTAGAGGCTCCAAGAATGCAGTTTTGTGACTTGCCTCCTGTTGTGTCTGCTTTGTGCTCAGCTTACAAGCAGTGGCTGCCTGGCAAATCTAGTCCCTCACAGTGGCAGAATGGCTGTAATGTCTCAGACTACATCCTCAGACCTTTCTTTTTCTCAGCACACAAGCAAGTTTTCTACAGAGTCTCACTAGTTCTGGGTCTGCTAGTTACCCATTCCTGTACTAGTTAGTGTGGGCAGGGGATATATTGACTGAGCAGTCAGCCCAGCTGGAATTGGAGGTAAGGCCTTCCAACCCAATAGGAGCAGCCAGTGTGACTTACTATGTGGCAAGCCCCATTTTTTGATAAATTTCACGTATTAATCCTTTAATCTTTTTTTTTTTTTAATGTGGTTCAGCCTGGCCTTGAACTCACTGTGTATTCTAGGCTAGCCTCAAACTCCCAGCTGTCTTCTTGCTCCAGTCTCCTAAATGCTGGGATTACAGGCATGTGCCTCCCTGGATCGCAAGGCTCTCTTATCATTTAATCTTTTTTTTTTTTTTTTGGTATGGGGGATCCAACTCAGGACCTTGTGCTTGCGAGGTAGGCAGCCCAACCACTGAGCTCAATCCCCAGCCCTAATCATTTAATCTTGATAACCACCCAGGAAGTGAGTCCTGTTATTACCATAGTGCAGATAAAGAATTTGAGGCCAAGGGATGCGAAGTACTTGTCTGCATCACGCAGTCAGTTCAGGACAGCAAATAGGAGCCATGGGTTCTGAAGAAGGTCATGGATATTGGGCTGCAAGCCCTCTGCTACCTATGCTGTCTAGGGCACTCCTCAGTTTCCTCACCACCTGCTTGCTTCTCCCTCCAAATTAGTGGAGGGGTGCAAATAGCCCTGGGAGGATGCATCCAGGAGGGCAAACCTGAGCATCCATAGACCACCTGGGGCTTTTATTTGTGTTTGTGGTTCTCGAGATTGAACCCAGGAAGTTACATACCTAGACCTTTTTATTTTTTTTTATTTTGAAACAGGTTCTCACTTAGTTGCCTTAGCTGGGCTTGAACTTGCTATCCTCCTGCCTGAGCCTCCCATAGAGCTGGGATTACAGGTGTGGGCCACTGTGCCCAGCTATGCAGGGCTTTTAAAGGCTGGATCTCGGCCTCCCTCCAATGGTCAGGAAGGCTGCAATCCCTATGGGTTCCGTGGTCACACTAAGGCTGCTGCCTGGGTACTGTGCTGAGAAATGGCAAATAGTGTGCGGGTCACCTAGGAACCTGTTAGGAATGCAGATGCTGCCTCAGCCTCAGGGGGGGTCCCTGTTGTCTCTGGGCACAGAGAAGCTGTTCCGCAGGGCCTCCTCCTGGCCTGGGGGGATGAGGTCCCAGTCACTGGGATGAGAGAGAGAGCCCCACTGGGTGGGTTTGGCCGAAGCAGGACCCTCCTGTTGCCTTCCCTTTCTGAAACACCATCCTGCTCTGTCCAGTGCCTGAGCTCAGGTACTCAGTGACCCATTTGCCGAAACCACCCGAGCCCTGCACTTGGGCCGCAGTCTTTATACAAAGAGCTCTATGAGTTTATTTCCTCTTTATTTTTTGGTTTTATGCCTTTGAGAAAAGTCAGTTTCCTAAACATTTCAAATGTCATGGGAAATGTTGCACAGGTTTCTAAGACCTGGGCAATGACATCTCTTTCGAAACACCTTTGATGTCCACCATGTCTTTTCCAGACCTGTGTTGGCCCCTCCTGGCTGAGCTTTCTCAGCCTCAGTTTGATTAGCTGTGCTAGTGAAGGGACATGACATGAACTTGTATCCGTTCTGTGTGTGTGGCTTTGTAGGAATTTTCTTTTTTGCAGTACCGGGGATCAAACTCAAGACCTTGAGCTTACAGGACAGGCACGGTGCCGCTAAGCTATGTTCCCAGCCTGTGGCTTTGGTTTGTTAGCTCTGCAAATGTAGTTTTAGCACAGTGGCCTCTGTTGTCTTTTGTTTTTTTGGGTTTTTTTTTGGGTACTGGGGATTGAACTCGGGACCTTGCGCTTTCGAGACAGGTGCTGGAACCACTGAGCTAAATCCCCAGTCCCCTGTCTTTTGTATTATATATGATAGTGTTTTTTTTTTTTTTTTTCTCCTTTGGTACTGGAGAAGGAACCTAGGGCCCCATGCATACTAAGCGAGTGCTCTGCATTGAGCCACAACTCCCACTCAGTATGATGGTTTTTACACAATATTTACATAGTTCTTTCTTCCACTTTTCATCTTTGTGCGCCTAAGTGGTTGGACACCACAGGAAATGGCTTCTGAATGTCTGGGGCAGAGGCCCTGTGCTTGGTTTCTTTGGCGAACAGGCTGTGCTGGGAGTTATGAGTCCCTGGGAAAGCCACAGCCCTCCTTTTGGTGTCCTTGTGCTTTGGTGAGCTCCGCCTGATTCCTTGTATCCTGGTGTCTTTTTTCTGTTACTCTGTTTCACGGACATTTGTACTTACTTAGTATTTCCAAAGAATATATTTTAGTAATATAGTATTTACAGAGAATGAGATTAGGTTTTTTAGGTTTTTTTTTTTTCTTTTTTGGTGTGGGGGACTGAACTCAGGATCGTGTGCTTTTGAGGCGGGCGGCGGAACCACTGAGCTAAATCTGCAGCCCCCTCCTTTTTATTTATTTATTTATTTACTGTTTTTTTGGTACTAGGGGATTGAACTCGGGACCTTGTGCTTGTGAGGCAGGCAGCAGAACCCTGAGTTAAATTCCCAGCCCTTCAGTTTCTTTTTAAAATTGTAAATCTTTTTTTTTTTTGGTAAGGGGGATCGAACTCAGATTCCTGTGCTTGCACAGCAGGCGCTGAAACCACTAGCTAAATCCCCGGCCCAAAATTATAAATCTTGTTTTCCATTTTTTCTACTTTCCCTGTGGTTGCTTCATCGTTAGCTCCTTGAGTTAAATACATCACTCATCTATTTTTTTTGTTGTTATTGTTGCTTTTTTTTTTTTTTTTTTTTTTTTTGGTACTGGGGAATCGGACTCAGGACCTTGCATTTTCGAGGCAAGTATGGGACCACTAAGCTAAATCCCTGGCCCCAGTTTTTTTGTTTTTAAGGCAGGGTCTTGCTTTGCTTCCCAAGCTGGTCTTGAATTTATGGGCTCAAGATCTCCTGCTTTATTAGCCTTTCAGGAGCTGGGACTACTTACTGGCTGTATGAGTTTTGGATATGTGTATGTAAGGTTATAGCCTCCTAAGAGTATCTGAGTGTATCCACAGCTTAAGATTGTACAAGGTGTGATTAACATGTAGTAAATGTTTAAATTAAAAAAAATTATTACAGTAAAAGACACATGGCTATCAATCCCCCTCAAAACACTCCCCCTGCCTTCGAAGACACTTATCCCATCATTCTTGCCACTTTCTGAAGCAGTTCTTCCTGTTTCATGAGCATCTTTACAAGATGTGACTGGGCCAGGGATTTAGCTCAGTGGTTTCATTGCCTGCTGCGCAAGCACAAGGACCTGAGTTTGAGCCCCGGTACCAAAAAAAAAAAAAATCAAAAATACAATGAATGAAAAAAAAAGTATGGTGAATGCTTCTGCCAAGTGCCATCTCTTGGAAAGGCAGGCTTGTGAAAACATAGTGTGTCCTCATCTACTTTATCTACCACATCTGGCACCAATGCGTCGTTTAGCTCTCCCTCAAAGTCAAAATGACCATAAAGAGTAATGTTTAATTGAGTGAGGACATCAAGGCAGCCACGACAGCTCCACTAAAGACATGAAAGAGGACTCTGTAACTGCCTTAGGAAGCAGCAAGAGCAATGTGGCAGGTGTGTTTGAAATGAGGGGGAATATTTTGAGGGGGATTAATGGCAGTGTGATTTTTACTATAATAACTTTAAAATGTAAACATTCATGATAGTTTTTTATCACACCCCATAGTACAGTTAATTGTCCCTTGATAGCAGCAGGGGATTGTTCCAGGACCCCTGCAGATGTCAACACCCAAGGGTGCCCAAATCTCAGATATACAACAGTGTAGTGTTTGTGTATAACCTATGCACATCCTCCTGTATACTTTACTTTTTTTTTTTTTTGGTACCAGGGATCAAACTCAGGACCTTGTGCTTTCGAGGCAGGCAGCGGAACCACTGAGCTAAATCCCTGGCCCTCCCGTATACTTTAAATCATCTCTAGATTATTTGTAACACCTAAGACAAGGTAAATATTCTGTAAATAGTTGTTAGACTGTATTGTTAGGGAATAATGACAAGAAAAAAGTCTTTTCATGTTCAGTAAAAGTATTATTCATTTTTCGGAATAGTTCAATCTGCAGTTGGTTGAATCCATAGATGTGGAGCTCTCAGATATGCAGGGCTTACTGTATATTCATATTGTTACATTTTAAGGGCCAGGGATTTAGCTCAGTGGTTTCACCACCTGCTGCGCAAGCGCAAGGACCAGAGTTCAATCCCCAGTACCAAAAACAAAACAAAACAAACAAGCATTTTAAATATTGTGTATATTATTTGGTTATTTCACATACACCTGTAGTTTTTTTTTTTTTTTTTTTTTTTGGTACTGGGGATCGAACTCAGGACCTTGTGCTAGCAAGGCAGGCAGCGGAATCACTGAGCTAAATCCCCGGCCCACACCTCCAGTTTTTAAACCCATTCTTAAACATGATTTCTTATTGATTTCTAATTCCAATACATGATAGTCTGGTTAAGTAGTCTGTATACTATTGATCATTTGAAATTTAGTAAGACTCCCTCTGTGAATATGATTGGCTTTGTCCATGGCCTAACAGTTGTTTGAAATCACAGTGTATTCTTTCTCTCTCTGTTGAATGTGGGCAATGTGCATCTTTCTTCCTGACTCTGTGAAGGTTCCTTACTGACCTGGGTGCTGAGAAGCAGTGGAGAGACCTCGGTGGAGATGTTGCAGAGGAAGTTTAATAACAGGAGAGTCTCAAGTGTGTTTTTCCTTCTTTTCAGGTCCCAATCTTGAGGGCTATGGATGAAGGAAATCAGATTACTGTTAACTATGAAGCCCCTGTGACCTGGCCATGATAAACAGGAAAGAGATTTACCCACCTGTCCTGTCCTAAAGAGGTTAATCCCCATAAAGCTTATGGGAGCAGAGTTGAGGAGGCAGGTGCTCCTTTCTCTAAATGAATACAAATAGGTTATATCTTTTTTTTTTTTTTGGTACCGGGGATCGAACTCTTGACCTTGTGCTTGTGAGGCAGGCATGGAACCACTGAGCTAAATCCCCCGGCCTGACTACAAATAGCTTTGTGAAAAGACCACTTGGTTACAGATGATGATAAAATGGAGCTAAGAAAAAATGTTTCCTCTGTAATCATGTCAACTGCTACATCATTCAGTCTGTAAGGTGGACAGTCTCATAAGGCTTTGAATGTATTTAGAACTCACTCAATTTTTTTTTTTGTACCAAGGATCAAACTTAACCTTGTGCTTGCAAGGCAGGCGCAGTGCCACTGAGCTAAATCCCTGGCCCAGAACTCATTGAATTTTTTTTTTTGGTACCGAGAATCGAAATCGGGACCTTGCGTTTGCGAGGGAGGTGCCGGAATCGCTGAGCTAAATCCCTGACCCAAACTCATTGAATTTTAACTTATACCATTATATGTATCTTATTTTTCTTCTCGAGAAAAGAAAATCAACTCAACTACTTGGTTTATTTGTGCATTTTCAACTGCACTGTTCAGTACCTACCCATAGCCACATATGGCTACTAAGTTTAAATTCACAGGGCTAGGAGTGTGGCACAGAGGTACAGTGCTTGCCTAGCATGCTGGAGGCCCTGGGTTCAATCTCTAGTACTGCAAAAGAAAAAAAAAAGAATAATTCATGAAGCAATTCGGTTTCTTGGGCACATCAGCCATCTTTTCACTGGAAAACCTCTCTGCAAGTGGCTGTTACCCACAGTACCTAGCAGCATAGCCAGAGAACAGCTCCATTGCTGCAGACAGTTCTCTGGGTCAGGACTGGCTTAGAAACCACAGCCACAGGCAGAAAAGGTGCTAGGCCCTTCCACCGTGGTCTCTGTAAGTGAGCTGTGCTGTCAGCCAGTGCCCAGGGACCCTTCCTGTCAGATGGATGTCAGAAGTGCTGATCAGCTGTTACCCTCTTCTCTCCTGCAGTGAACTGAAGAAGAAGTACAGCATCACAGCCACCCCCAAGCTACTGATTGTGAAACAAAGTGGGGAGGTCATCACCAGCAAGGGGCGGAAGCAGATCCGAGAGCAGGGTCTGGCCTGCTTCCAGAACTGGGTGGAGGTGGCTGACATCTTCCAGAATTTTTCAGGTTGAATGGGGAGGGACCTTGGAGGACAGGCCAGGTCTCCCTCCTGCAGCACCAACACTGAGGAAGAGAGGAGCCCCTGAGCTTGCCTTCCTCCGTTGCATTTTACTTCAAAGCGGAACCACTAAGCAGTGGCAAAATGTAAATATTATTCAGGAAAAGATAGTTTCCCATTTTGATCCTATAGCTTATTTATAGATATTTTTATTTTTGCATAGCTTTATCCATCTGCACTTAGGGAATGACCCTCAGATGTCCCTACTAAGCTATGGGAAATCTATGCA
The DNA here is from genome assembly GCF_053883595.1 of Heterocephalus glaber. Taxonomy (NCBI): domain Eukaryota; kingdom Metazoa; phylum Chordata; class Mammalia; order Rodentia; family Bathyergidae; genus Heterocephalus; species Heterocephalus glaber. The sequence continues at coordinate 32,317,314 of NW_028258153.1, read as the reverse complement.
AATCACTTTTTTGTATGAGTCTCTCAGATAAAATGATCTATTTATTGATAGATTTTCTATGTACTATCTCATTTTAATGATGTGCATTCACAACTACATTTATTAACCAAGTTTATAGACTGTAGTTTAATAAATATTTATATCTTGAACAGCTGTAATTTCTTCCTTTCAAATTCCAAAGCAAATACCAGTAGGAGGAAAATGGGTCACTCCATAAATACAACACTTACTGTTTTGTTTGTCAGAGGTAGTTGTTTTTATTTATTTATTTTTTATTGCTACCAGGGATCGAACTCAGGACCTTGCGCTTGCGAGCCAGACACAATGCCACTGAGCTAAATCCCCAGCCCAGTGGTAGTTTTTAGTTATGTGCCGCCTTGGAATTTTTTCCCCCTTTTCTCATACATACTTTGTTTTGTTTTATTTTTTGAGACAGGATCTTGTTTTGTAGTGCAGGCTGGCCTTGAACTCACTATGTAGCCCAGACTGGCCTTGAACTTGCAGGAATTACCCTGCCTCAGCCTCCTGAGTGCTGGGATTGCAGGCATGCACCACCACACCTGGCTTCATATTTACTTCTCTCTCTCTTTTTTGGTACAGGGGATCTGACTTGCACTTGCGAGTCAGATGGCGATATTTACTTTTAATAGTATTGTAAGAACTTAGAACAAAATGAAAATTTTAAGGCTATATACTGCCAGGATAACATTTATTCAATGATGATAACACATACAACTGGTTCCATAAGATGATAAAAGAGCTAAAAAATTTCTATCACCCATTGATGTCTATGGAGTTTGGACAACAATGAAGTCATCTAATGTTTCTCAGTATGTGCCCCTGTCTTTACTCGACACATAACGGTGTTTACATCCTTATGATCAAATCTCAACATTCCCTAAAGCATTCTCTCCATCCAGGTAAACAAATCTTGCACACGGTCCTCACTAACAGTAGGAGGGAAGCTGGCCACTGCTCAGGTTCCCTGCTCCCCCACCGTCTCTTGCCTGCTGGTCACACGGACAGCTGCTCTTATTACTGTCCAGATCTGATGGATCTGATGGCTGGGAATTGTGAGTGTGCTGGAATCCCACTGCTGGTCCAGTCCTCATGTTTGGATCCCAAAGGCTTGCTGGGTTCTTCAGCTGGGAATCTGGACACCCAAACAAGGCCCGTCTGAGTAAGGAGCCCTGTGGGCTCTGCTCAGCAGCCTGTGCTGTGTTATGTGTGGTAGCTGCTGTGTGCTCTGGGAGCAGACACTGACTTCCACCTCCTCCAGCCCCTCCTTTACTAGTTACCTTTTCTCTATTGAAAACTGAGATGCAGCTTCACTGGAGCCTATGGACTAAAGAGTGTTTATGAAACATGTACTCCCCCAGGTAAATCACCTAGAAATGCAATTTTTTTTCCCAGAACCGAGAAATGGCATGTTAATTTAATTACGGTTCTTTTATTTTGGCCTTTGCCCTGAGCTACATTCCCAGCCCTTTTTCTTTAAAAAATATTTAGTGGCGAAGCCCGACCGACCTCCATTGCTGCTTGACAAAGTTCCAGCTGGGGGAAAGAAAGGGTGGAACACATCGTACCCTCATGTTTTATTTTTTCTTGCCCTAATGTTTACAATTGTTACTCTGGTCACAGGAATCATTGTATTTGTGACTAACAACATATTCTCCATGAGGCAAATTGGCAATGTTGTATTGAAATCTGATCTGGCTCAAAAGTCCCAAATTCCTGTTTCTGTCAGTTCTATTGTCACACCCACTTCTAAAGAAACCCCTCCTAAAACTCCCTCTGTTTTCCTGCTACTGTAACTCCTTTCTTCTATTGATGACTTTCTTTTACTAAAGGGGTCTTATAAAGAGATTGAAAGGACAGATTTTAGATGTAAGACACAGTGGGAAATGGGAAATAGAAAGAAAGTTAAGACAGATAAATACACTAAGGAGGCAAGTTACTCAGTTTTTCTCAAAGTACTGTAAACATTTCCTGCTCATGGACCATGAACCCAAATAACATTTAAGCAAGATGAATAGAGGTATAGAAAAAATAGAGAGCTAATAGCAAACTATATTAACCATTGTGCAGTTTCTCAAGGGCCAGCTGACGACCACAAGTTTGACATTTAATTAACTAAATCTTGCTTGTATCCCCGCTGATATAAAGATTTTGATTAAGTTACTTTCTGTTTTGTTTAGGTGTGGGTAAATAAGGGGACAATTGTAATTTTTAAATGTATTCATGATGTTCAATGAAATGAATCAGCTTAGGAAAAATATACTTTGTTTAGTAAAAAATAACCTTTATTTCTATAGAAATTGCTAAGGCAACCTAAAATGTAAATATGTTCCGCCCAATGCCTCCTAGCCATTGCTTAAAGATATAAAAATAAATCAGACCCTGAGACTTCTCAGAGGGAACCTGCACATTGCTTGCGAAGGTTCTTTTCTCACTCGCCGGCCCGAGACCTCTCCCCTTCCTACCCTACATCGACTGCAGCTGGTCTGCAGCAGGTGGCGCCCAACGTGGGGCAGGTAAGGGGGGTAATCAATTATAGTTCGGTCTTGGGCGGCCTTCACCCCATAGGGCACTGCAGGCCCCGCACTCAGAGAAAAAGAGTAGGCGTTAGAGAGGGGTGAATAGTTAGAACTTATAGAGAAGATAATGGGCCACAAGGGGTCTAAAGAAAGAGGACTCTTTGTTGATATTTTGCAACACTGTTTGCAATCTCATAAGATCAAGGTTGCTACCAAAGATTTATCAGCCTTCCTGGACTTTATTCAGGAATGTTGTCCTTGGTTCCCAGATGCAGGAACTTTGGACGCGGATACTTGGGGACATGTGGGAAAAGACATACAAAAATATTATACTGAATATGGGCCAGAAAAAACTCCTGTTAATGCTTTCTCTTATTGGTCTGTGATTAATCAATCTATGGGCTCTTCTATGATTAATTCTTGTCCCTCAGATACTTTTCCTTCAGCACCCCCAGAGGAAACTCCATTGTTAAAGACTAAAAAATCTCCTTCCATTTATGGTGTAATAGAAAATGAAAATGATTCAGATGAGCTTTTGTCTCCTTCTAAGGAGAAGGATTTAGAGGAACAAGCAGCTCGATATCACGATCCTGATTGGCCACCTTTGCAGTCCACAGCTTTGTGCAGCCCTAAAAAATCTAAAGGTAAGGCTCGCCGGCAACATTTTCCTCCACCACCAAATCAGGTTGGCTTTGCAGGAGCTGTTCATGAAGCTGCTGCGGCGGGCGATGCCACTTTCTCCTGTTTTCCTGTCATCTTTGACACAGACTGTGACTATGAGCCGGTATGGGAACCTTTACCTTTTAAACTGCTAAAAGAAATTAAAGCTGCTGTACATTCTTATGGAGCTTCTTCTCCCTATACTATGACTTTGCTAGAAACCTTAGGAGGGAAATGGATGACTCTATATGATTGGCAACAGGTAGCAAAAGCCTGCCTACCTGGAGGGGATTATTTGTTGTGGAAAATGGAATATGAAGATAGAGTAAAAACAGAGATAGGAAACTCAAGTAAACATAAAAGGGGAATTACTTTAGATATGCTCCTGGGAAATGGAGACTGGGTAGCAGCCAGAGATCAGATGCATTTGTCAAAAGAAACTTTGGCACTTACCACAGATTTAGCACTTAGTGCCTGGAGAAAACTCCCCTTAGGGGATGTCAAGGCTGGAGGACTAGTCCATATAAGACAAAAATCTGAAGAACCCTATGAGGATTTCATTGCTCATCTCATGTCTAATGTTTATAAGATTGTTGCAAATGAAGAGGCAGCTCAAATCATTGGCAAACAGTTGGCATATGAAAATGCTTCTGAGGTTTGTAAAACTCTAATTAAGCCTTTTTTGAAAATCGGTTCTCTTACAGATTTTGTCAGGGTATGTGCTGAAGTGACTCCTTCCTATTTGCAGGGGGTGACTATTGCTGCAGCCTTACAGGGAAAAACTTTGGTTCAATTCATGGGACAACAGGCTACCAGGGGAAGAGGCAGAAACATACAGATTACTTGTTTTCATTGCAATCAGCCAGGACATATTAGTAAGGAGTGCCCTTTAAGGGGATCCCAAAAACCAAACTGGTCCTTACAGAGGGAACCTGCACATTGCTTGCGAAGATTCTTTTCTCACTCGCCGGCCCGAGACCTCTCCCCTTCCTACCCTGCATCGACTGCAGCTGGTCTGCGGCAATTTAGACAGGGTCTTGTATATCTGTGTTCCACTACAGGCACTCATCTTTTCTCCTGTGCGTACACGCTGATTTTCACCATTGTGGTTTGCCCCTCAGGGTAGCCCTGACCCAGCGGTGAGTAGGCAAGACCATCTGAGTAGGCAAGAGCATCGTGGGATAGAGTGGTGAACATGAGACTGCGTCCTGCCCAGTGCCAACTTCCCAGGGGTGTGGCTGTGCCAAGTGTCTTGTCCATGAACTTTGTTGACATCGGACCATGGAGCCCATGATTGTGGCACCTCAAGTCACCAAACCCCAGCTGCTCCACATGCAAACCCCAGGAGGGCTGGAGCACACAGACTCAGGAAATGCTGGTTACCATATCCTTGTGAGAAGCTGCCATTGCCATTGGAAGCACACACATGACACCCACACCCACGTGCACAACACACTGCACACTTCCATACACCTCATAGCACACATACAAACACCACAAACATCACACCCATATGCACAACACAGCCTCCCCACAGCGCATCCACTATATGCACAAATTATAGCACACATGCACAAAACACACTTTATACACCACATGCTTCCACCTTTGTCATACCACATATACAAATACCACACACATACATCACATATACACACCTCACACATCACATCCCCATGTATAACACAACCTATACATACCACATATGTACACACAACACAGCCCACACAACACACATATACCATGCACATGTACTGTACACACCACATCACAACATGCAACACATCATACATAGATACTGCACACACATCATAACCCCCCCCCCCATACAGAAGAAGGAAGAGGAGGGAAGATGGGCTGGCCAGTCGGGAGAATGGAGCTCTGCTGGGCTGGATGGAGTCCAGCTGGTCCTGCAGACCCAGTGCCATGGCGGGTGTTCCCTGCCTTCTACCGGCCCCACTTCCACATCTGTCCTTCCAACGGGGTGTGGTGGAACAGTTTGTCTTACAAGATTCTCAGTGTTAGATCACCTCCACTTTGTAAACTCTTCAGGGTCTTTGGCCATTGTCTGGAGTTAACTCTTTTCTCCCCTGTATTTTTGCTTATGAATTATCTTATTTGGTTGGTTGCTTTCCCCCCACCCCTCTCTTTTCTGTGTTCCTGCTATGTCTGAATGATTGTGTTCCCCCATTTCCATATGTTGAATCCTAACCCCAAGGAAATGGCACTAGGAGGCAGGTGTCTGGAAGTGATTAGATCATGAAGGTGGAGCCTCAGGAATGGAAACTGCTCTTACCTATGAGGCTCCTGAGAGCTCAGGAGCTTTTTCAACTCTGAGAACACAAAGAGGCAGTGCAATTTATGGACCAGGAGGCGGGCCCTCACCGGATTCCAAACTTGTTGGCCTTCCACCCTCCAGAACTGTGAGCAATAGGTTTCTGTTACAAATTGTGCCGTCCGTGGCATTTTGTTATAAAAGCCTGAATGGACCAAGCAGCCCCTGTAAGTATTCTGACCTGAGCACTCCAGAGAAGGTTATTGCAGTCGTCTCTTGAGAGATTCAGAAGCATCAGGTGGCATCTATTTCACTTCCTGGAGGGAATCTCTTCTGGAGGCTTCCGGCCTGTCTATGGGGTCTGGTGAACTACTTGTCTGGTGCCCAGCAGTTAACTTGGCATTGTACTTTGGAATTATCCCAAGGCTGCTCCATGCCTCTCTTCTGCATTGGACTCTTCCTTCTTGAATTTCTCTTTCTTGGCTTACTCTTTTGTTTTGTTGGAATACATCTGAAATAATGTCCCGAGAAGAGGTGTGTGAGGTATGATTTTTGGCCTTTATTCCACATATACTTAATCGATAATTTTTTGAGTGTAGAATTCTAGGTTGGGAGTAATGTTTCTTCAGTAATTTGGAGGTCTTACTCCATAGTTTTCTTGTTTCTTTGTTGTGGCTGAGAGGTCTGACTTAATGGTGTGGCTCTGACCCTTTGAGAGTGGCTGATTCTTCTCTCTGAACTGTCAGATCCTCTCCTTGCTTGCGCATCTGCGCTTTCCTGAGCCTTGATCTGCACTGTTGTGCATGGTGCTTCTGAGAAACTCAGTTTGGAAACACAAATTTACTTCTGGAATTGTTTTGTGAATTTTTTCACCTTCTGTTTTCCTGATTTTGTCTTTCTGCAATTCCTAGCACTTAGATGTTGGGCTTCTTACACTAGCTCTCCAAACTTCCTTACATTTTTCTATTCTATTTACCATCACTTTATTTTTGTTCTAGTTTTTGGGAGATTTCCTCGGTTTATCTTCTAGCTCTTTTAAGTGTTGTCACAATATTTTCTTTTGGTGGTACCGGGGATCGAACTCATGACCTTGCGCTTGCAAGGCAGGCATGGTGCCACTGAACTAAATCCCTGGCCCTGCTGTTGAAATTTTAATCTAAAGGGTTCTTTGTTTTATGAGCACCCCCCATTCCTCTTTTCTTTTAGAGCATTCTATACTAGTTCCACGAAAGCAGTATTTTCTCCTATCCTTTCAACTAGACTAACTGTATTTCCTTTTCTCTTTTCTTTTTTTTTTCCAGTTCTGGGGATCAAACTCAGGACCTTGCACTTGGAAGACAGGCATGGCGGTGCCACTGAGCTAAATCCCTGGGCTGACTAATTGTATTTCTAAAATGTCTTCCAGTATCATTTCTGATAGCCCCAAAGTGGTGCTCTCTCTTGTTTATTTTCTTTCTTTTTTTTGGTACTGAGACTTGAACTCAGGGCTGTACACTTGCTAGACAGGTGCTGCACCGCTGAGCTACATCCCTGACTTTACTTTTTATTTAAAAAAATGTTTCATTTATTTGTTTATTTATTTTTCATCTTGTTTATTTTCAGAGGTACCAAGTAGGACATCAGTGGTGTTTGGTAACTTTGAACTCTCCTATGGAATGATCCATAATGGGTTACTTTGTTGGTGGGGGTGGGGGTGGGGGTGGAGGGGTGGGTTTCTCACTTGGTCTTAGTCAAAAGGCTGAGAAGCGAGTGATTGGGTGGTTTTTCTCTTGGGCTGGCCACATTTATCAGAAAATATGGGGGCCGGGGATTTGGCTCAGTGGTTTCGTTGCCTGCTGCCCAAATGCAAGGACCCAAGTTCGATCCCCGGTACCAAAAAAAAAAAAAAAAAAAAGAAAAGAAAATATCTTCCCATCCTCCTTTGGGGGATGGTTGTCTGATGACATTTTGGAGCTGGCTGAGAGCATACATTTTCATGAAAATTAAGTTCCATTTTGATAATCTTGCAGCTGCATCTCTCCCAACCAAGGCAGACCCCATTTGCCAACTCAAGGGTGGTCAAAGTCAGTCACCTGGGGGTTGGAGGGAGAGGGAATCTGTTCATGAACAGATTGCATGCATCCTAAAATATACCTATCCTTTAAAGGGGTGTCTTGTGCCACGCACAAGTCCCTCAGTGTAAACTTGTAGGTTCTTGCTGTGTCCCAGTGTCAGCTCTAGTCATGTTTATGGGTCTACAGAGTCAACTCCACTCCTTTTGCCTTTTACAAGCTTTTGTTGTTTTCTTGTGTAAGACTGAGGGCCTTACCAAATGCTCCGAAGAGCTGACTACAGCGAAGAACACCCGGGAAGGAACACATCGGACAAGCTGGAAAGTAAAACAGACCTTAGTCTGGCCAGACGGCACTCCCAAAGCAAAGTAGCTTAGAGAGGCGAGTAGCCCAGAGTCTGAGGCTCTTTTATAGGGGGTTGCAGGGGAAGTTAACAGGTGAAATTTACAGAAGAGGAACAAAGGTTAGTGGTCAGCTGACACGTACTGATGGTCAGCAGATGTTTGTAGATTGTTCTATAGAGAGCAGTGTCCGGAACATCAGTTTCGAACAAAGAGTTGGGTAATTTACTTTGGGACCTTATGGCTGATACAGATCTTATCTAGTGTCCCGGAACTAACAAGCATCTTTATCTATTTACTCACATTCAATCACAGTTGGGGCTAGGCGAGTTTTATGATTACAGAGTTATGCAGTCCCACACTTGCTTGTTTTCCCCAACATCTAAATATCCCATGGCTGTTATTTTAATACCTTTATTATGGACTGAAAGTAAATACATGTGTTCAAACTACCTATTTGCCTGATTGTTATGGAAAGTTAATTGTATGTCTGCAGCACCACAAGGAAGAGTCCCTTTAAATTTTTATGTAATTTAGAGAATTGACAAAATGCTATCCAAATCTAGTTTTCTGCTTCGAACATGAATTCCTAACCTTTACAGTGTCTCCACAATTCTAGTTACAAGTTCAAATTTTTCATGGGAGGAGGAAAATGAAAACAATTGTACTGGTTCAACCTGAACACTGTGTGCCATTGTAGGGAACAGGGAAAGGGGATGTTACTAGAACCTCTGGATCAGGTCCTAGTCTCCTGTGAGCCAGGACGGCACAAAGTGAATTAATATATAGACAAATGAAACTAGAGAAGAAGCTGAACTTTGGCTTGAGCCGTGCAGCTCTGGGTGACAAAGACTCCAGACCCGGAGCTTGCTACACCTTTATTCAGAACATCAGCAGAAACAAAAATGTAGCAAATGACTCAGGAGGTGGTGATGATCCTAGAACAAGGAGGAACTATGCAGATGAAGATTTGATTCCTTCCAGGGTATCTCCAGCTGGTGTCCTGCCCTGGAGCATCACAACATCATGGGACCATTGAGGTCTTAGCTGTGACCAGAGGTGAAAACGGAGGTATGTCTTGACATGCCCTAGCTGGCCTGTAGACTGGAAAACTAGGCCCTAATCAGATTGTATACCTAAAATGTACCCATAAAATAAAATTTAAAAGAACTAGGCCCTAATCCTGATTTAATTATGAAATGATTTTTCCCCAAAATCTGTAGAATTGCTCTGACATGCCATAGGTGGGAGGGGTTGCCAAATCTCCTGTGATGGAGACCTATGGTGACTTTGTTCTTGGTTCAGCTGGCTATGAATCTTGGGTCTGAAATCCTTGGTGGCATTCTTCTGTACTCCACAAGACACTCATCTATTCTCCAGTGTCCCAGGAGCCCAGGCCTGCCTTCAAAGACCCACAGCACAGTGACCATAACGAAAAAGACTTTCCAATTGTTACCTTTGTCATTTGAAAAATAACTAAGGACACCCTGCAACTCAAGTGTAGACATCAAAAACTTCCCGGCTGTTTGCTATAATTTGGATTTTGAATGTCCCTCCAATGTGTTGAAGGGTTGTGGTGCCATAGAAAGTAAGGCCTAGTGGAAGAAGTTAGGTCATAGGACCCAGGAGCACACCCTCTTCATTCTTGGCTCCCATGGGGTAAACAGTCATGTTCCACTGGAGCATCAGTTCTGCCTTGCCACAGACCCAAAAGTGGTGGAGCCAGCCAACCCTGGATTTAACCATGAGCCAAAATAAACTTTTAAGTTGATATATCTTAGACATTTTGTTGCAGTGACAGAATGTTCACTAACACACTTCTCCCCGGTTTTCCCTCCAGTGTTTCCCATTGGCCATCTGCCCTGTGAGCCTCAGCCCATGCAGCACTGCTCCTCATCCTCTTCTCTCTTTGACCACCTTGCCATGGGGTGTGTTTCACATCTCTGGCTGAATTTGCTTTTCTGTACTTGTTCTCCAGATGTTGCAAGTCTTGATGCTAGGACTGGTGGAACCTAGAAAGCTCTTCCTGGGGGGTGAGGAGGAACAGAGTCTAACAGTGTCTAACAGTGTCTGTCTCCCTGTGGCAGGGCAGGGAGAAGGCTGAGCTATGTCCTGGGCCTGGTTAGGGTTATTCTTTTTTTTTTTTGGTACCGGGGATTGAACTCGGGTCCTTGTGCTTGTGAGGCAGGCAGCGGAACCACTGAGCTAAATCCCCAGTCCTGGTTATGGTTATTCTTAAGTATTTTACTTTTCCTGATTCATTGCAAATGATATATCATTTATCTTCATATTCCTTTGTGTATCTATTGTCTTTCCCTCTGGCCAGAATGTAACCTCCAACAGCAGAAATTCTGTCTGGTTCATGGAACTGGCACATAGTAGGTACTCTATAAATCTTTGTTGACTTGTTGAATACTTTTTAACATCTACTCAACATGTTAACGTGTGGGCACACTATATTTTCTTCTGTTCAGTCCTATGTTGATGGACTTGGTGCCAGACCTAACTCTCACTATAATGAGCACCCTTGGACATATGCCGAGAAGCTTATGTATGCTTCTCCATGTATGAAGTTTTGTATGAAAACTTCATGTATGAAGTTTTTGTTAGAATACAATTAATTTGTAAAGAAATTGTCAAGAGAGTAAAAAAGGTAACCCATCTTTATTTTTCTGAATGGTGTATGTTTTGGCCACTTTCTCGTCAGTGGAACAAAATACCTGCTACCTGTGAGTTTTTTTTCTTCAGATTTTATTTTTTATTAATACATGTTTGCAGTACGTAACGATTACATTTCTTTTTTAGCATATGTGCTGCCGAAGCGAGCACACGATTACATTTCTTGAGGGGAGTTGGTGCATGTTCACGACACATCTCAGTTCTTTTTTCATTCCCTTCCCCCCTCCCCCCACTCCATCTCTTGATCTTGATCTTCCATTTGTGAAAGATCAATCTCCCTACTTTGCTATCATCTTTTATTTTGATCTTTATTTATACATTGGGTTTCTCACATAAGAAAAACCATGTGATATTTAAGCTTGTGTATCCTATTTATTTCACTTAACATTATGGTTCCAGGTGCATTCATTTTTCTGCAAATGACCTGTTTATCCTTCTTTATGGCAGAGTAGTACTCCATTGAGTATAAATACCACATTTTCTTTATTTATTCATTAGTCGATGGACATACAGGCTGCTCCCAAGAACTAGCTATTATGAATTGTGCTTCTATGACCATGGGTATGAATGTATCACTATAATATGATGTCTAACTCTTTTGGGAAGATATCTAGACGGGGAATACCCGGATTGAACGGAATTTCTAGTTTTACCTTTTGGAGGAATCTCCATACTGATTTCCAAAATGGTTGTTCCCACCAACAATGTACAAAGATTCCTTTTTCCCTGAAGCCTTGCCAGCATTTGTTATTATTTAGTTTCTTGATGATGGCCATTCTTTCTGGAGTAAGACAGAATTCCAGGGTTGGTTTAATTTGCATTTCTTTAGTGGTAGGCAATGCTGAACATTTTTTTGATGCTGAATACTTTTGTGTATATTTATTAGTCATTTACTTCTTCTCAGAAGTGTGTTTGGGTCGGGGATTTAGCTCAGCGGTTCCACCGCCTGCTTTGCAAGTGGAAGGACCCAAGTTCAATCCCCGGTACCAAAAAAAAAAAATGAAGTGTGTTCATTTCACTTGCCCATTTTTAAAGTTGGTCTTTTATTTTGGGGAGGTGTCTAATTTTTTTGAGTTCTTTATATATTCTAGAGATTAGTCTTCTGTCTGAGGAATAGCTGGTAAACTTTTTTCCCATTCTGTAGGTAGGTTGTCTCTTCACTCTGTTGATTGTTTTCTTTGCTGTGCAGAAGCTTTCTAATTTTATATGTTCTAATTTATTGATTATTAATGTTATTTTTCGTACAATTGGGGTTCTATTCAGAAAGTCCTTGGCTCTGCCTATGTCTTCAGGAATTTTACCTATTTTATCTTTCAGCAGATTAAGTATTTCTGTTTTAACATTTAGATATTTGACCTATTTTGATTTTAGTTTAGTACATGTTGAGAGATATGGGTCTAGATTAAATCTTCTGCATGTGGATTGCTAATTCTCCCAGCATCATTTTCTAAAGAGGCTTTCTTCCAGTGTATGCTTTTGGCTTCTTTGTAAAAGATCAAACAGTTGAATGTGCTTGGGGTTGTTTCTGTATCCTCTGTTCTGTTCCATCGATCCAGCTGTCTGTTTTGTGCCAGTACCATGCTGTCTTTATCACTGCAGCCATGAAAGCTGAGATTGTGATGCCTCCTACTTTGCTCTTTTTACCCAGGATTGCTTTTGCTATTCTGGGTTTCTTCTTGTTCCATATGAATTTTAGGATTGATTTTTCCAGTTCTGTGAGTAATACTGTTGATATTTTGATTGGGATTGTGTTAAATGTGTATGTCAGTTTTGGAAATATGGCCATTTTGACTCTATTAGCTCTGCCTGTTCAGGAATGGGATGACACTCACAGTTTAAAGGAAGAACTGTTTATATTGGCTCAGTTTCAGTCTATGGTCTGCTGGTCCCAAGGCAGAAACAGCATGTCAGAGGGCATGGGAGAGGAAAAGGTGCTCAACCTATGGGAGTCAGGAAGCAGAAAAGAGGAGAGAGAGGTAGAGAGAAAGAGGGAGAGAGAGAGAGAGAGAGAGAGAGGAACAGGTCTAAATACATCCTTCTAGGTCACATCCCCAGTGACTCCAACTAGGCCCCAACTCCTAACAGCTCATTCAGCTACTGAATTCATCAATGGATGAATCCACCAATCAGTATTATCATCTCATGATCCAGTCACCTTCCACACACATGGGAATTTTGGGGGGACATTTTAAATCTCAACCCTAACAGTGTGCCAGTTGTTGCATCCTTACTTAGGGAATAATATGTCTTTCTCCCACTAATACAGTAAGACACTAATCTCCCACTGAAATAGCAAGGGCTTTGGACAGTGACTCACACTTGGGCTTTTCTTCTCTGTGTGACAACCTAGTGAGGGGCAGCCCAAGGCTTGGCTGGCTCTGGGCTCTCTCCCATCTGGCTGTTGCTCACTCCCTCTCATAGGGATAGTGCCAGCCTAAGGAGAAGGAGGGACAGATACACTGAAGTCAAGGAGGCACTCACTAATGTCAACCTGAGCCCCAACCTTTCTTAAGTTTTACACCTTGTACACTTGGCTTGCCTCACCTGGTCCCAGCCCTGTCCTAGGATAGTGTCTGTGCTTTGTGGCCACAGATAGTCACTGCTGTTTGTGGAGCCAGGCCTTGGGCTAGGGGACACTCAGAAGAAGTGACTTAAAGATAGAGATGATCAAGTGCATGGAATTCCCTTTTCTGCAATGTGCCACACTAGCTACAAGGTACACAGGACTCTGAGCACTTGGAATGTGGATGCTGCAACTAAGTGAATTTGTAATGATGTTTAATTTTAATTAATTTACATCTAAAGGTAAATGACACAGGTGGCTGTTGGGTGTGGTACGGGCTGGCCCAGGAAGTTACATTCTCAGACCCTCTACTTGGAGGCGTGGTTGCACCTGAATGTGACAGTGCCTAGGGACATCATCCCTAGTGGGCGGCCTGTGCTAAGTTTTGAACTGGGGGAAGGGGAGCAGGCCTGGGGCTGCTACTGAAAAGACTGGGGAACCCTGGGCCCAGGGTTGGCGGTCAGCAGTGAGAGCTATAGCCTTGAACTTGAAGGTCCCCTTCACCTTGTGTTATCTTTACACGTGTGCATGCCCATGTGCACAGAGCTCTAATTCTGATCTCTCCATATCCTCCATTACTTGGTTTGTCATAGCAAATGATTTTAATTCCATATCATTATAATATGCTTTAACATCTGATAGATCTAATCTTTTTTTGCCTTCATTTTTATTATTTTCTTGTGTATTCTCCTATGTTTAGTTTTTCTGCAATAAACCAAGTATCGGTATCTAGTTCGGAAGAATCTTGTTGTTTTTTACATGAATCTACATTTAATTAACAAAATTTGCATATGGTTTGACAAGAACTGACTTAGTTATATTATGGAGGCTTCTAACCAAAAGTCTTGCTTCTTGTTTATTGCTCTTGCTAGAAGTTTCATTTTTATTTTGTTTTTTTGAGGCAGGGTCTTGCTGAATTGTCTAGGCTGGCCTCAAACTTGGGATCCTCCTTCCTCAGCTTCTGGAATAGCTGAGATTACAGGTGTGTGCTCCTGACAGAGTCTGAAAGTTCTTTCTTTCTCTCTCCCCGCCCCCCCCTTCCTTCCTTTCCTTTTTTCTTATTTCTTTCTTGAGACAGGGTTTCACTGTGTGATTCAGGCTGGACTTGAACTTACTGTGTAGCCCAGGGTGGCCTTGAACTCAGAACGTTCCTCTTGCCTCAGCCTCCCAAGTGCTGCTGGGATTACAGATGTGCACCACCCTGTCCGGCTTGTCTTGTTATTTTTCACATACCTGTATATTGTTTCTGTGGCCATTATAAAGAGAATTCCCTTCCTTCCTTTTCTTGCTTTTATGCTTTCTTTTTTTTCTTCCTTCGAGCAGGTTTGTACTTATATCTAGAAAAGTAGCTCTTTGTAGCACATGACTTTGATGCCAGTCACCCCATAGTTCTTAGTTTTTAAGTTTTATCTGGATTACCTAAGCACATGGTGTTGCTGTCTTTCAATTTTCCCTTCTTTATAGTTTTCCACTTCTTGGGTTCTTCCTTTGCCTTAAACATTTAATCACAGCAGAGACATAATGAGACTATATCTAGTATTTCAGTATCAAGTTTAACACACAAATTTGGCTTAAGATGTGCTTTTATCATAATAAGGAACTCCACTTTTTTTTAACTTCTTAGAATTTCATCAGGAATGCTGAGTTTTTAAAATGCCATTTTTAGCTTCTATGTGGATTATTATTATTATGTGACTTTTCTTCTTTGACTTATTAATATGGTGAGTTATATTAATAGGTTTCCTAACTTGAATCACCCTTACATTTCTATGGCTGTAGAATAGCTGATAAATTCTATTTGGCCATGGCTTTTTGTGTGTGTGTGTGGTACCGGGGATTGAACTCAGGACCTTGAGCTTTCGAGGCAGACGTGGTGCCACTGAGCTAAATCCCTGGCCCCATGGCTTATTTTTTGTTTGTTTGTTTTTGTTTTTTGGTACCGGGGATCGGACTTGGGTCCTTTCGCTTTCGAGGCAGTCGGCAGAACCGCTGAGCTAAATCCCCGGCCCTTGAATCTTGTATCAGATGTAACCTTCTGGATGTGTTAAAGTCACCTTGCCTGCCCCATTTTCCTCATTTGTAAAATGGAGACGGTTATTGATTCTGTCTCACCCAACTGTTGGGGGATTATATAGATTGTAGACTTAAGGGAGTGTTGCACACACAATAAACATCATTCGAATGTTTGCTGTTGCTGTGATTAATGCCAGCTGCTTTCATCAGCTTCAGAGAATGCCAGGCTTGCCTGGAAGAGCCCAGCACTATGTAGATGCCCACAATCAGAGCTGAGAGCTGAGCAGCTTCAGGAAAGGCTCCCTTGCATAAGCAGGAACCTGAGGCTTGAGATGAGCAATATCTTGAAGACCTCAAAAATCTTAAAGCTAGCCGGCAGATTCAGAACTAGAGTTTTTTCCTTTAGGACTGGGGATTGATGAACCCATACTGAGCTGCATCTCCATCCCTTTTACAGTTATTTTTATTTTGAGACAGGGTCTCACTAAGTTGCCAAATTACCCAGGGTGGTCTTGAACTTGTGAATCTCCTGCTTCACCCTCCCAGAGAGCTGGGGATGGCAGGTGTTTAGCAACACGCCCAGCTTTATTTCCTCTTTTCTCCCACAGTTTGGGGCTGGTGACTATGATGAGGTGGTGCTGGTGCCTGGGAACTCTGCTATGCTGTAGTTGCTATGGTGAGAGTGGGCATTTCCAGGTGAGGATGGAATCGAACTCGATGGCAAGTTCCTGGGTCAGTGGATGTAGCTGTCACCTGTGATTCGTCAAGGTTCCCTTGCTCATTCTGGGGAAGCTGCCCAGTGCAGGCAAGAGCAATCCCACTAGGCAAGATCAGGGCTGCAGGCCAGGCTTCCTTAAAATCATGGCCCCCAAACATCTTTGGGATTTAGAGAGAAACAACTCAGGCTGGGGTTTGAAAATAGATGGTGCAGGAGTGATTAGAACTCCTTCACGGAGCTTTCGATCCTAATACCAGCCACCTGGGGCCTGTGTCCTATTCTCTTTTACAAAAGCAGGGGGTTCTGGTCCCTATGGGGTGGGGTGGGGTGGGGCAGAAGCTGGCCCAGCAAATGGGCACTCCCATCCCTCAGCACCCCCGACCCCACCCTCTGACACAATGCCTCCCGCTTTGTTGACTGGTGATCAAGTTTTAATGGCATTGGGATCTACCATGTTCACTGTGCTGTTCCTGGGTTTATATTCACTCACTCTACTAATATCACCAGGGGCTTTTTCTGGGCACCTGTGCATTCAGAACAAAAGCTTTCTGACCAAGGGAGAGGAGGGGATGACTCCTACGGCCTCCATGCACATAGAGTGTATATCAGATAGCTTATTTTATTTTTGTTTACTTTTATTTTTAATTTTTTTCAGTCCTGGAGATTGAACTCAGGGCCTCAGCATTGAGCTACATACCCAGTCTTTAAAATTTTTCTTTTAGGGGACAGGGATTTAGCTCAGTGGTTTCACTACCTGCTATGCAAGCGCAAGGACCCGAGTTCGACCCCCGGTACCAAAAAAAATTTTTTTTTTTAAATTTTGAAACAGGGTCTCACTAAGTGACTTAAGTTGTGCAGGCTGGACTCAAACTTTCAGTCTTCCTGTCTCAGCCTCCCACAGTGCAGGGATTACAGGTATCTGTCACAATGCTCAGCTCAAATAGCTAATTTTAACTAAATTCTTGTAGGAGTTAAATTTTTTTTTCTTTTGGAACCGGGGATCAAACTCAGGTCTTTGCGCATGTGTAGCAGGCATCGAAACCACTGAGCTAAATCCCTGGCCCTGTCCATTAAACTTTGAAACATAGGCCCAAACCAAAATAGTCTGGCTATTAAAATGACACAATTAGGATAGGATTGGCAAGGTAGAAGTAAAATCTTTATATGTAGATGAAATGATCATCCACAGAGAAAATACTAAGAAATCTCTAGGATCCCCTAGAACTTGTATTTGAATTTAGCAGGATTAGAAAACACAAGGTAGGCATGCCCTACCAAGGGCCCGAGTCACGCGGAACACACTGAATCAGCCCGCTGCAGACAGGCAGCCACCTGGTTCCACACTACAAAGACGCAGAGGACACCATACCACCAGACCATGGTACTGAGTCCCGCTGCTCCCGGCCCAGAGGTAGAGGCTTCTGAGCTGCTGTCCCACTGCTCCTGGTCCACAGGAATGGGCTTCCCAGCCACCATCCCTCCCGCTGCTCCCAGCCCAGAGGATAGGGCTTTTGGGCCACCTTCTGTCCCGCTGCTCCTGGCCCAGAGGAAGGGGCTTCTGAGCCACCATCCCACTGCTCCTTGTCCAGAGGAAGGGGCTTCCTGGCCACCATCCCTCCTGCTGCTCCCAGCCCACAGGAAAGGGCTTTTGGGCCACGATCCCTACCTCTGCTCCCGGCCCCTGTCCCACCTCTCCCAGCTCAGAGGAGGTGATCCATGAAGGTGCCAACAGCCCCCCCCCAAGTTGAAATGAGAAAACACATAAATAAGTCTCAAAATCAGACTTCCAGATCACCTACAGCAACCCCAAAGGGAAATGAGATGGAACACTCTGATACTCAACCACCTGGATCCACTGAACTGGAAACAAAAGGGGATCTGGAAAAAATGAAATCAGAAATAATTTCTCAGATAACAGGAGAAATTGTGCCCCTAGGGCAAGACATGATTAATAAATCTACAGAGGAGCTCAGGAACATGATGGAATCCCAACGAAGGAAACAAATGGAATCCATAAAACAGATGCAAATAGATTTCCAGGACATGAAAAACTCCATTGAAAGTCTACACAGCAGAATGAGCCAATGTGAAGACAGAATTTCAGATATAGAATATAAGATTTCAATTAGTGACCAGGAAAAGAAAAATTGCTTCAAAATTATATGGGAACATGAGAAAGCAGCTGAAGATGATGCAAAGAAGAATAACATAAGACTGATTGGGCTCAATGAAGAAACAGGAGAGAGTGGAGATGACATAAAAAATCTCTTCATAGAAATAATGGCAGAAAACTTCTGAAGCAGGGCAAAAGAGCTTCACATACAGATAAGTGAGGCATATAGGACTCCAAATAGCCTTGATTAAAAAAAGTCTACACACAGGCATATAATTGTTAAGATTCCAGAAACTCAACAGAAGAACAAAGTTCTACAAGCAGTCAGAGAAAAGAAACAAATCACATACAAAGGAAATCCCATCAGAATCACAGCAGACTTCTCAACACAAACCATCAAGGCAAGAAGATCTTGGAGGGACATATTCCAAGACCTAAAAGAAAACAGCCTCCAACCCAGATTGATGTACCCTGCAAAATTATCTTTCAAAATTGATGGAGAAATAAGATACTTTCATGACAAAGAGCACCTTAGGAACTTTGTGAATACCAAACCAGCACTCTAAAGAATTTTACACAATAGCCTAGGAACAGACATTGAGGATCACAACCCCAGGAAGCAAAGCAGAATGAACCCATCTGGCATGACAAGAAATTAAATGTAAAGGGGGAGAACCCAACAAAAAGAAAAAGTCATGGCAATGACAAGTCAATACGTTTCAGTTATAACCATAAATGTTGATGGTCTCAATTCACCAGTCAAAAGAAATAGACTGGCAGAATGGGTCAAGAAGCAAAATCCAACAATATGCTGCATACAAGAAACACACTTAATTCAAAAGGAAACTCATAGAGTGAAAGTTAAAGGGTGGAAAACAATACTCCATGTGATGGGAACCTGAAAAAAAGCAGGAGTAGCTATCCTCTTTGCAGATCAAGTAGATTTTAAACCAACACTGATTAAGAGAGACAAAGAAGGACACTACATCCTTGTAAAGGTAAGAATCCAAGAGGAAGAGATGACAATCATAAATATCTATGAACCAAACACTAGTGTGCCCAACTATATAAAACATATACTAATGGACATGGAAAGTCATATATGCACTAATACAATTGTGGTTTGGGACCTGAACACCCCACTGTCACAAATAGATCAATCAACTAGACAAAAAATAAGTAATGAAATACTAGAACTAAATCAAACTCTTAAACAAATGATCTTAACAGATGTTTACAGAGTCTTCCACCCCACAAAATCAGAATACACATTCTTCTCAGCTGCACATGGGTCATTCTCCAAAACAGACCACATACTCACACATAGAACATGTTTAAGTAAGTGCAAGGGAATTGAAGTTATCCCCTGTATATTATCAGACCATAGTGCAATGAAATTGGAGATCCATAGCAAAAGAAACTCAAAAAATTTCATAAACACGTGGAAATTGAACAACACACTTCTGAATAACCAATGGGTCACAGAGGAAATTAAAGAAGAAATCAGACAGTTCCTTCAATTAAATGACAATGACAATACAACATATCGGAATCTATGGGACACAATGAAAGCAGTCTTACGAGGGAAATTCATAGCAGTGAACACTCATATTAGGAAAACAGAATGAGCCCAATTAAACAACGTGATGCTGAACCTCAACCTTCTAGAAAAAGAAGAGCAGGACAACCTCAGAGCTCATACAAGGGAGGAAATTATAAAGATCAGAGGAGAAATCAATGCAATGGAGACTAAGAGAATGATACAAAAAAATCAGTGAAGCCAAGAGCTGGTTCTTCGAAAGAATGAACAAAATTGACAAACCTTTAGCCAACCTTGTCAGAAAAAGAAAAGAAAAGGCCCAAATCCATGTAATTAGGAATGAAAAGGGTGAAATTACAACAGACCCAGCAGAAATCCAGAGGATCATCAATACCTACTTCCAGAACCTATACATCAATAAGATGGACAACACAGAAGAAATGGACAGATTCCTACATACATATGAATTACGAAAGTTGAATGAAGAAGACCTAAAAATTCTGAACAACCCAATATCAACCAATGAAATTGAAAATGTAAATAAAAACTTATCAACTAAGAAAAGCCTGGGCCCTGATGGCTTCACTGTTAAATTCTACAAGACATTTAGAGAGGAACTGCTGCCACTACTGTTTAAACTCTTCAATGAAATTGAAAGGGAAGCAATAATCCCAAATTCACTCCCCAAAGCAGAGAAAGACTCAACCAAAAAGGAGAACTATAGGCCAATCTCACTAAAGAACATATATGCAAAACTCCTTAATAAGATAATGGCAAACAGAATGCAGAAGATCATCAAGAAGATCATACACCCTGATCAAGTGGGATTCATCTAATCGATGCAGGGATGGTTCAATATATGCAAATCAATCAATGTAATACACTATATCAATAGAGCCAAGGACAAAAACCATATGATTATCTCCATAGATGCAGAAAAAGCATTTGACAAAATCCAACATGCATTTATCATAAAAACCCTACAAAATTTGGAATAGATGGTCTCTACCTCAAACTGATAGAAGCCATCTATGTAAAATCAACAGCCAATATCATACTAAATGGTCAAAAACTGAAATTCTTCACACTCAAATCAGGAACAAGACAGGGATATCCACTATCACCACTCTTCTTCAATAGTTCTGGAAACATTAGCCATGGCAATTAGACAAGAGAAAGAAATAAAAGGAATAAAGATAGGAAATGAAGAAGTCAAATTATTATTATTTACAGATGACATGATACACTCTATATAGAAGACCCCAAGAACTCCACCAAAAGTCTTCTAGACTTAATAACCAAATTCAGTCAAGTAGCTGGTTACAAAGTCAACACACAAAAATCAATAGCTTTCCTCTACACCAATGACAGACTGACTGAGAGAGAAATAGGGCAAATAATTCCTTTCACGATAGCATCCAAAAAACTGAAATACCTAGGAATCATCCTAACAAAAGAAATCAAAGACCTCTTCTCTGAAAACTATGGCACTCTGAAAAGAGAGATTGAAGATGATATCAGAAAATGGACAGACATCCCCTGCTCCTGGGTAGGAAGGATTAATAGAGTGAAAATGGCCATACTTCCAAAACTGCTATATAGATTTAATGCAATTCCAATTGAGATCCCAGCAGCATACTTCATGGACCTTGAGAAAACAATCCACAAATTCATTTGGAACAAGAAGAGACTCAGAATAGCAAAAGCAATTCTAGGTAACAGAGACATGGCAGGGGGCATCACAATCCCCAACCTGCAACTCTACTACAAAGCTACTGTGATAAAAACAGCATGGTACCGGCAAAGAAACAGACCTAGGACTAGGGGAACAGATTACAAGGTGCAGAAACAACTCCAGACACACTCAGCCATCTCATCTTTGATAAAGGAGCCAAATACCCTCACTGGAAGAAAGATAGCCTCTTTAATAAATGGTGCTGGAAAAATTGGGTTTCAACTTGCCAAAGATTAAAACTAGACCTATATCTCTCACTATGCACTAAACTAAAATAAAAATGGATTAAAGATCTAAATATTAAAATACAAACTCTTAACCAGTTGGAATAGAGGTTAGGTAGAACTCTTGAAGACATCGGTGTAGGAAAAGATTTTATGAACACAACCTCAGTTGCCCATGAACTAGCACAAACAATCAACAAGTGGGATATCTTCTTATTAAAAGGCTTCTGCACAGCAAGAGAAACCACCAGCAGTGTGAAGAGACAACCCACAATGTGGGAAAAAATCTTCACCTGCTCTTCCTCAGACAAAGGTCTACTATCTCAAATCTATAAAGAACTTAAAAAGATCAGACCTCCCAAATTGAAAGACCCAATCCAAAAATGGGTATCTGAAATGAAGAGACATTTCTCAGACAAAGAAGTAGAAATAGCAAATAAATACATGAAAAAATGTTCAACATCACTGGTCATTGGAGAGATGCAAATGAAAACAATGCTGAGATTCTACCTCACTCCAGAAAGAATGGCTGCTATCATGAAATCAAGGAATAACAAATGCTGGTGGGGCTGTGGGGAAAGAGGAACCCTGCTCCACTGCTGCTGGGAGTGTAGACTGGTGCAACCACTGTGGAAATCAGTATGAAGATACCTCAAAAAACTAGGATTAGAGGTCCCCTTTGACCCACCTATCCCTCTCCTGGGTATCTTTCCAAAAGAATTAAAAGAATCATATCATAGAGATATATATGCACCCATGTTTATAGCAGCACAATTTGTAATAGCTAAAACTTGGAAGCAGCCCAATTGCCCATCAACTGGAGACTGGATAAAGAAAATGTGGTTATTTTATAAAATGGAGTACTACTCAGCCATAAAAAATGAGACATTAGAGACATTTACAGCTAAGTGGATGCACATTGAGGCGATACTCTTAAGTGAAATAAATAGAACACACGTGTGTAAATACTGAATAGTTTCTCTGGTGTGAGAAACTGAAAGTGTAAATAAGGACTAATTGTATAATAGGTCATGTGAAATAGGAAGAAAAGGGCCAAAGGGGAAGGAAGTGGGAGGGATAGGGGAAAGGATAGAAGGGAATGGGATTAATAGGAGAAAATGGAAAAATAGGAACAAAATCTTTGTAAATAGGGAGGACAGGAGGGGTTGAAGGGAGGGCTGGGCAGGGGTGTAAAATAAGAACCAAGAGAGACTATGTAAAGGTGCAAATTTCCAATGATGAATGTCATTATATTGTATACCTAAAATGTACCAATGATTAGAATGAAAAATCAATAATGAAAAATAGGAAGAAAAGGTCCAAAGGGGTAGGTGTAGGGGGAGGACAGGGGAAAGGAAAGAAGGGAAAGGAAAAATGATGAGAAATGGATAAAATGGAAATAAAGTCTTTGTAAAAAGGGAAGGGTGGAGGGGGTGAAGGGAGGGCAGGGAATGGGGAAAAAATAAGAACCAAGATGCATTATGTAAAGGTACGATTCCCAATGAGAAATGTAATTGTGTTGTATACCTACAATGTACCAATAAAAGAATTTAATTTAAAAAAAAAAGAAAAAGTCGTGAAAAAAAAAAGAAAACACAAGGTATATATAAAAATTCAGGTCTGTGTATACATGCTATAAATGAAGAATTGGATATTGAAATTAAAAGTTATGTCGAAGTACAAAGGACCTAGAGAAGTTAAAAAAAAAAAGGACAAAAAGCAATGTTGGAAGACGTTTAGTAGCTAATTTTAAGACTTCTTCTAAAGCTACAGTAATCAAGGCAGTGTTGGTGTAAGGAAAGACATAGATCATTTGAATAAAACAGAGAATGTAGAAATAGAACCACACATATATGGTCCACCGAGTTTTGAAAGATTATTTAACATTAACATTTTATAGAATATAAACTCAAGTCAAGAGCTGAGGAAGAGACAGTGTTTTCAGCAAATGGCACTAGAACACCTGGTATCCGTATATAAAAAATTAACCTCAACCCTTTATTTCCATACGTGAAAATAGCTTGAAGGGATCTATGAACCTAAATATGAAAGACTAAAACTATAAAACTTTAAGAAGAAATTATAAGGGAAAATGTTTATGAATTAGGGTAGGCAAGAACTACCTAGGATACAAAAAATATGATGTACAAAAGAAGAAAATTGATAAATGAGATTCCATCAAAATTTACAACTTTAAATGACATCATTAAATGAAAAGTAGTCCTTAAACAGACCATATTTACAATGCATATAACTTATGACCAGAATATATAAAGAACTCTTATAGCTCATTAATAGACAACCCAATTAAAAAGTAGACATAAGAAGATGATAAATAGCCAGTACAGCACAAGAAAATGTGTGCAACTCTAGAATCAGAAAAATACTAATCAGTACAATAACAAGATTGAATTATACCCTCATTAGGGAGATGAAGTTAAAAATTTTAAAAGCCTTGTCATGACTTTTTCTTTTTGTTGGATTCTCCCCCTTTGCATTTAATTTGTCACACCCAATGGATTAATTCTGCTGTGTTTTCTGGTGTTGTGATTCTCATTGTCTTTTCCTAGGGTATTGTCTAAAAGTTTTTGGAGTGCCGGTTTGGTATTCATGAAGTTCCTGAGGTGCTCTTTATCATCAAAGTATCTTATTTCTCCATCAAGTTTGAAAGACAGGGTATGTCAGTCTGGGCTGGAGGCTGTTTTCCTTTAGGGCTTGAAATACATCACTCCAAGCTCTTTTTGCCTTGATGGTTTGTGTTGAGAAATGTGCTGTGATTCTGATGGGCTTTCCTTTGTATGTGATTTGTTTCTTTTCTCTCACTGCTTGTAGAATTTTGTTCTTCTGTTGGATTTCTGGAATCTTAACTATTATATGCCTATGTGTAGATTTTTTTTTAATCAAGGCTAACTGGAGTCCTATATGCCTCACTTATCTGTATGTCAAGATCTTTTCCCCTCCTTGGGAAGTTTTCTGCCATCGCTTCTGTGAACAATATTTTTTAATGTCATCTACACTCTCTCCTCTTTCTTCATTGACTCCAATCAGTCTTATGTTATTCTTCTTTGCATCATCTAGCAGCTGCTGGATTGATTTCTCGTGTTCCCTTACAATTTTAAAGCAATTTTTCTTTTCCTGGTCACTAATTGCAATCTTATGTTCTATATCTGAAATTCTATCCTCACATTGGTTCATTCTGCTGTGCAGACTTTTGATAAGAGTTTTTAATCTCCTGGAAATCTGTTTGTATCTGTTTTATGGATTCCATTTGTTTCCTATGTTGGGTTTCCATCATGTTCCTCAGATCCTCTATTTTTTTTATCTGTGTCCTCTCTAGATTTATTAGTCATGTCTTGCACCATGAGCAAAACCTTTGCTGCTATCTGAGTAATTATTTCTGATTTCATTTTTTCCAGATCCTCTTTTGTTGCCAGTTCAGAGAGTCCAGGTGGTTGAGTATCAAAGTGTTCCATCTCATTTCCCTTTGGGGTTGGTGTAGGTGATCCAGAAGTCTGTTTTTGAGGCTTGTTTACATGTCTTTTCATTTCCACGGGGTGGGGGTGTGCTTCTGGCACCTGCGTGGCTCACCTTCTCTGCCCTAAGAGTGTGGGATGGCGGTGGGGGAGCTTCCTTCCGGGTGCTGGGACTGGCTCAGCTTCTCTGCCCTAGGAGCCTGGGATGGTGACGGGGGAGATTCCTTCTGGGTGCTTTGTCTTTGCTTTTATAAAAAAATATTTGGAGCTGGGAATGCAGCACAGTGGTAGAGCACTTGCTCAGCTTGTGTAAGCCTGTGGGTTCAATTCCCAGCAATGCGCACACACACACACACACACACACACACACACGCACACACAGAAACCCTCCTTATGGGAGAGCATCAGTGTTCTGTTGTGGAGTGGGGTGATTAGCTTGGTGGCCCCATTAGTTTGGTTTATGCACTGATCACAAGAAAGGAACTGCCATAGGCTGAATGTTTTGGGCCCCTTGAAATTTGTATATTGAATCCATATCCCCAGGGTGATGGTCTTCGGAGATAGACTCATTGGGAGATGACTGAGTCATGCGGGTGGAGCCCTAGGAAAAGAGTAGCACCCTCAGAACAGAAGCCCCAGGAGCTGCCTCCTCTCTCCAGCATGTGAGGACACAGTGAGAGCCCCATCTGTGGTCCTCATGAGACACCAAACCCTGGAAATTTGACCTGGGGTTTCCAACTTCCAGGATTGTGAACTATAAATTTCTGTTGTTTAAAGCCACCTCTCCTGTGGCATTTTGTTACAGCAACACAAATGGACCAAGATAGGAATTAACACTCCTTATGAGCTGATCTTCCCAGAAGACAGGGCCTGGGGCCTAGGGAAGTTGGTGACACAGTGACATAAGGAGCCACATGGCCTTCTTGACCAGCACAGTAAATGCACAGACATGAGTGGATGACACTCACATGTGCCACCTTTGCTTTTGTTATTCTACTCTTGATATCCTTCAGAATGCTTCAAGTCATATTTTTACCTTGTTTTAAAAATCTTTTTTTTCTTTTTTGGTACTGGGGATTGAACTTGGGTCTTTGCACTTGCAAGGCAGGCGACAGAACCACTGAGCTAAATCCCCGGCTAAAAAATCTTTAATGATGAATAAAATTGAACAGGATCTGGTGGAACAAGCCTTGTCCCTGACTGGACTGTGGCATCCTCTTGGAAGAGAGCTGACATATTTTCACACCATCCTCCTCTGTGTGCAGAACAGGTGGGAAATATTCCCAAGAACATCACAAAAAGGAAAGAGACTCGATCTGGACCTGTGCGGTCCCCCAGCTGTGGGTCAGGGTGCTGGTGGGTTCTGACCCTGCCCTGTGTGGGACGGGGAAGGTGAACAGTGTGGGCAGAGGGATGTCACCTTGGGGAAATGGGTCCTTACTGTGGTCTTAGCCATCACAGCCTATGCTGCTGCAGATTGGCGGTGTGTGTGTCTAGACTGGGGAGGGTGAGGACACTGCTGAGAACCGAACTTGGGCCCTCAATCTTACCTCGCATTGCTACTGTGCAGGCTCCCGAAGCTAAGTGACCATGGGCCCCATGTTCTGTCCAGACTGCTTGGTGTCCCAAGTGTGCTCTGATGTGATGGGAGGACTGGGCTTAAGCAGAGCGTCATGGAGGTTTGAGAATGGACTGTTCGTGGGGACAGATGGAAGGGTCATAAGCAAGGCTGCAGATGTGGCTGTGAAGCTCATGGCCCAGGCAGGGGTCCCAGTCCTTCTCCTTCTCAGCAACTGGAATCCAGTTTGAAGTGTGCCCCCGTCCTTGAGTGTAGGGAACAGGGAAAGAGGATGTTACTAGAACCTCTGCAGTAAGTCCTAGTCTCCTGCAAGCCATGGCAGCACAAGGCAAATTACAGGAAAGATAAAAAAATGAGACTGAGAAGAAGCTGAGCTTTGGGTCTGATCAGTGCTGCTCTGGAAAGACGAAAGCCCCCAGCTTACTGCACCTTTTATTCAGTACTCAGTACATCAGGAGAAACAAATGTAACAATTGACTTGCAGAGAGTTGGCCCAGCCATCTGATTTTTTGACCTTTAGATTTTTTTTTGACCCTTTAGATTTTAGACCTTTTTTTTTTTTTTTTAAACAGGGTCTGTATGTACAGTGGATTCTCGAGTTATGCCTGGACTGACATATGAACAACTTGAGTTTTGACTGGAATTTTAGTTTTAACTTATGACCAAAGTCTTGAGTTATGACCTGAATGCTGGCCACTTGTGGTTCCAGATGGTCTCAGATACAGATTTAACCTTTAGGGACTGGGGATTTAGCTTAGTGGTGCTGCTGCCTGCCTCTCAAGCACAAGGTCCTGAGTTTGATCCCTGGTACCACACACACACACACACACAAAAATCCAGTGACAAAGATTTAACCTTGAAAGAGTTCTGGAAGGAACATTACAACATCCTTTCCTATGTGGGGTTAAGTGAGAAATCCTGGGCCAGTGTCTCTCTAAAGACACTGAGATCTGCCTGGAAGAAAGTGTGGCCTAAAATTATACAGGAGAGAGACTTTGAAGGTTGTGTAGAGGAGCCTGAGTCTTCAGTTGATCAACTTGAGTTACAACCAGCCCTCATAAACAAATTGAGTTCGTAAGTCAAGATCCACTGTAGTTCAAGCTGGCCTTAAACTCACTATGTAGGGCAGGCTGGCCTTGAACTCATGGTGATCCTCTTGTTTCAGCCTCCCAAATTCTGGGATTACAGGTGTGCACCACCATACCTGGCCAGATGGAATATTCTTGCAATCTAGTATGGATAAAATTTTGTCTCTTTTTCACCTATTTTCCTTTGTATATATTCATCCAAGTGGAATTATTTTGTCAGAAGATTTAAAGAATTTTAATGTCTTGAAATACATTGTTAAATTCTAATTTTCAGACTTGTTCCTTCGATTTATAATTTCACCAGGAGCAATGTATGCCTGCATGTGTGCACATTCATGTGTGTACTTCCTGTTGTATCCTTGTTGTCCTAAGGTCTCAGCACTTTCAATGTTCACAGTTTGGAAAATAAAAATGCCATTTTTTACTGAGGTGCAAATCTGTATTTATTTAATGACTGTGAGGTCAAACATTTACACACACACACACACACACACACACACACACCGTTTTTTTTTTTTTTGAAGTCTCTGTCTCTTGTTCATTTTTCAATTAGGTTTCTCTCACCTAATATGTGAGTTCTTGAAACACAGTTGTCCCTGGGTACCACTGGGGTGGGGGATTGGTAATACCTGTGGATACCAAAATCTTTGGATGGTCAAATACCTTTAATAACATGGTATAGAATCTGCATATACTGTGCCATACAAAGGGAATGTAAGTATTCACTTTTTTTTTTTTTTTGGTACCGGGGATCAAACTTGGGACCTTGACCTTGCGAGGCTGGCAGCGGCATCACTGAGCTAGATCCCCAGCCTGTAAGTATTTAAAAAATTTTACTTTGCTAAATATGATGAAGTTAGGCTCTAAATTGATTTCTTTCTCTTATTTATTTTTTATTAGTACATATCTGCCATACATAATGATCACATTCATCATAGGAAATTTGTTCCTGTACATAATATATCTTGATTCCTCCTTTTCTTCCCCCTTTCTCTCCCTGCCCTTCAACCCTACTTCCTCTCTCCATTTACAAAAGCTTTGTTTCCATCTTTTCTTCCTTTCTCTTTTAAAATCCCTTTTCCCTTTCTTCTTTTCCTGTTCCATTTCTTTTGTTCCCCTTTCCATTTGAACATGTTC
The DNA here is from genome assembly GCF_053883595.1 of Heterocephalus glaber. Classification (NCBI taxonomy): domain Eukaryota; kingdom Metazoa; phylum Chordata; class Mammalia; order Rodentia; family Bathyergidae; genus Heterocephalus; species Heterocephalus glaber. The sequence continues at coordinate 32,288,588 of NW_028258153.1, read as the reverse complement.
TTCCTACTTCCCAGTATCTATCCTCCAGTTTGCTTCTTATTTATCCTTTGAGTTTCTCACACAAGAGAAACAATGTGATATTGAAACTTATCTGTCTGATTATTTCACTTATGGTCTTGAGCTACATGTATCCATTTACCCAAAAATGACTCAAGCTTATCCTTTATGGCAGAGTAGTACTTCACTGCACCTAAATATGACATTTTCTTTATACACTCATCTGTTGATGGGCATCTGGGCTGTTTCCAAGATTTAGCTATCATAAATTGTACTGCTGGGATTTTTTGGAAGATGGCAGACTGGTGAGCAGCAGAGAGAGGGCATCTGCAAGGTTTGTTGGCCAGGCACTGGGACACAGCAATGTGAGGAAGAGAAGAAGGAGGGTAGTGGGTCCCTGGTACCCAGGAAGGATCTGAAGTGAAGAACATGGGGAGAGTGAAGAGAGTCTCCAACAAAGAAGAAGGCAGCACCTTCTCCTTGAGCCCAGACTTGCTGCTTGGGAAGGGTGGCACAAACCTGCAGACAAACCGTGATTACTGGCAACCCCAAGGACCTCCATGGAGAAACACACCTGTGGAGCAGAGCAGTGGACACAGCAGACTGCAGTGGTTGGTGAATTGTTGGGGTTTGGATGTCCTCCAGGAGAGAGTGATCAGCTGGTAGCTATTTTAGAGAGGGGCCAACTGAGCTCAGAACTCAGAACAGCTGTGGGCTGGCTCCATCTAGTGGTATCCAGTGTCAGTGTCAGAGTTCAAGTCAGCAGGAGGTCAGGGAGCCCCCTCCCCTGTATGAGCCAGTGGGGAGAGGGGGGCACATACATTGCAGGCTCCACAGGTCCAGTTCCAGCCTTACAGCCAGAAACCAGCCTCAACGTAAGCGGGACTAAAGGTGCAGACTTGCTGGGATTATCCACTACCCTGATGCAAAGCTATGGCTGGCTTGCTGGGATTAATCAACTCAGATCTGTACTTTGTCCATGTTGTCTAGCAGGGATAGCAGAGACACACCTTGAAGTGGACATTTTTTCTTATTTTCTTTCTTTTTTAAAATTTCTCACCTTTATTATTTTTGTTTTTTCTTGATTGTTCTTATTTATGAGTATGAACATGGTTTCTAGATTTTTGTTGATGTTTTGTTCTGTCCTTTTTATTTCTTCCTTATCTCTTTCCTTCTTGTCTTCCTTACCAGCTTCCCAAGGTTTATGTAATCTTCCTTTGTCCTCTAGCCTTGCTTTTAATTTCCTCCTCTTTTTCTATTTCTCTATTTTTCCCACCTTTCCCACTTTTTAAATTTTCTCCCCTGAGGGTAAAATCACTGTATTGAGGGCTTATTTATTACATACAATTTTCTGGTTTGTTTTAGATTTTGTTAAATCACCACAAATCTAGTTCATACAGTTTGAGGTGGCAAATTAGTAGTTACCATAGTTTGTTATTTCCTAGGCTGTGTTTCATGCTATTGTTAATACTGATTAGACTACTGTAGCCAAGGTGACATAATGGTTCTAATGTTATTCTTCCTTGTATACCAAGACAGCAATTGCCTAAGGGTCATTAAAAAAATACTGGAGCCCAGTGCCAAAGAACCAGGGGTCAGGCCAGGTAGGCAACAGCCTCTCATTGCCTCTCATTGCCAGTAAGTTGAAGAGGTAGGATCTTGGAACAGACTCAAAACCCAGAAGCCAGATACACCTGGAAGACATCTCTGAGAAGTAGTTGTTTCCTAAGGGTTCTAAATACTAGCAATAAAGCTACTCATGATAAGTAATCTACAAGGATCAATCTAGGAATTAAACTGAAAAAAAGAAAAGACACTTTTTGGTACCAGGGATCAAACTCAGGACCTTGCCCTTGCCAGGCAGGCATGTTGCCACTGAGCTAAATCCCCAGTCCAAGAAGACACTTAAACAAGATGCAACCCCAGACATCCAGCTCACTGAAGACAAACCCAGGGGGCAATGAGGTGGAAGAATCTGAAAGCCACCATTTAGACTCTCTGAAGTGATAAGAGTGAAACTAACAAAGCAGATGAATGAGGCTCTAGAAAAAAATCAAATCAGAAATAATTTCTCAGGTAACTACAGAGATAGTGACCACAATGAAAGACATGCTTAGTGACTCTAGAACAGATACAGATTAAAAAAAATAGAGGAGCCTAGGAAAATGATGGAAACCATGAATGTCCAGCATAGGAAAGACAGAGAATCCATGAAACAAATTCGGGCAAATATCCAGGAGATTAAAAATTCCATTGAAAGTATATGCAGCAGAATAAGCCAATGTGAGGACAGAATATCAGATATAGAAGACAGGGTTGCAATTAGTGATCATGAAAAGAAAGATTTTTTAAAAATAGCAAAGGATCACGAAAAATCAATCCGACAGCCACTAGGTGATGCAAAGCAGAATAACAAAATTCATCAGAGTTGATTAAAAAGCAGGAGATGGCAAAAATGACATTAAAAAACTGTTCACAGAAGTAAATGACAGAAAACTTCCCAAGCATGGAAAAATAATTTGACACACAATTGAGTGAGGTATATAGGATTCTAATTAGCATAATAAAAAATTCTACACCTGGGCATATAATACTCAAGATTCCAGAAATCCAACACAAGAAAAGAATATTAAAAGCTGTTAGAGAAAAGAAACAAATCACCTAAAAAGGAAATCCCATCAGAATCATAGCAGACTTTGCAACACAAACCTTCAACTTAAGGAGAGCTTGGAGTGAAGTACTTCCAGCCCTAAAGGAAAACAACCTCCAACCAAGATTTATGTATCCCACCAAACTATCTTTCAAAATTGATGGAGAAATAAGATACTTAGATGACAAAGAACACTTGAAGAAATTCATGACCACCGAACCAGCACTCCAAAGTATTCTGAAGGATATTCTAGAAAGAGACAACAAAGATTACAACTCCATTAACCTCAAGAGGATGAATCCACCAGGAAAGGCAAGAAATTAAACAGAAAAGGAAAGAACACAGCCAATAACAGGAAAATAACATGATAGAGATAAGACAGTGCATATCAGTCATAACCATCAATGTTAATGGTTTCAATTTACCAATAAAAAGAAACAGACTGGCATAATGGATCAAGAAGCAAGATCCAACAATATACTGCATGCAAGAAACACATTTAATTTAAAAACAAATTCATAGACTGAAAGTCAAAGGATGGAAAACAATATTCCATGTAATAGGAACCCAGAAAAAATAAACAAAACAGGGGTAGCTATTCTCTTTGCAGATAAAGTGGATTTCAAGTCAATACTCATTAAGAGAGACAAAGAAAGTTACTACATCCTTGTAAAGGGTGTAGTGCTCGCTTCAGCAGCACATACACCTTGTAAAGGGTGTAGTCCAAGAGGAAGAGATAACAGTCATAAATATATATGCACTAAACAGCTGTGCACCCAACTATATAAGACAAATACTAGTGGACATGAAAAATCATATAAGCACTCAGACAGTTGTAATGGAGGGACTCCAGAATCCACTGTCACATATAGACAGATCAACCAGATAAAAAATCAACATGAAATATTAGAATTGAATCAACCTCTGAACAAATGGACTTAGTAGATGTCTACAGAGTGTTGCAACCCACAACACCAGAATACACATTTTTCTCAGCTGCACATGGGACTTTTTCCAGAATAGACCACATACTAGCTCATAGAACATGCTTAACTAAATCTAAAGAGTTAAAACTATCAGATGCATATTATCAGATCATAGGGCAATGAAATTGGAAATCAATGGCAAAAAAAGAACCCACAAAAACTGCATAAACATATGGAAAGTAACTAATACCCTCCTGAACAGCAATGGGTCACAGATGAAATTAAATAAGAAATTAGACCATTTCTATAATTAAACAATAATGCCAAAATGACATACCAGAACTTATGAGACACAATGAAAGCAACACTATTAGTGACATTTATAGCTGTGAAATCCCACATTAGAAAAAACAAATCAAGCTCAAATAAATAACCTAATATTGCACCTCAAGCTTCTAGGAAAAGAAGAGCAAGTTAAACCCAAAGCACATACAAGGAAGGAAATTGTAAAGATCAGAGCAGAAATTAATGCAATTCAGACTAATAAAATAATGCAAAGAATAAATGAATCAGGATTAGTTCTTTGAACGATTAAATAAAATTGACAAACCCTTAGCCAACCTTGTCAAAAGAAGGAAAGAAAAGACCCAAATCCACACAATTAGGAATGAAAAGGGCAAAATCACAAATCCTACAGAAATCTGGATCATCAGAACCTGTTATCTAATAAGTTAAAAACTCAGAAGAGGGCTGGGAATTTAGCTCAGTGGCACCCTGCCTTCCTCAAAAGTGCAAGGTCCTGCTTTAGAACCCTGGTACCAACAAAACAAAACAAAACAAACAAACAAACAAATAAACAACTCAGAAGAAATGAACAGATTCCCAGATACATATGAATTACAAAAGTTGAATCAAGAAGTCTAAATTTAGTTCAGTGGTTTCGATGCTTGCCTCAAAAGTGCAAGGTCCTGAGTTCAATCCCCAGTACAAAAAAAAAGAAAGAAAAAAATGGAAACAAAGCTTTTGTTAATGGGGAAGAGAAAAAGAGTAGAAGCGGGGAGAAGGAATGGGAAAAAAAGAAGACTCAAGATATATTATGTATAGGTACAAAGTCCTATGATAAATGCGATCAATATGTATGACAGATATGTACTAACAAAAAAAAGTTAAAAGTAAAATTATCTACACTATTGCACTTACAAAAGAATGAAAATATAGATGAAACAAACTGGTTTGCACATTTCCTAAACTTATTCTGCTTTAGAATTCAATTCTTATGATTCACTTTTCAATTCAGAGCCTTAGGTTTCCATACTTTTTAAAATGAATTGTTAAGAATTGAGTGAGGTATTCTTTTGTTTATTTCTGTTTGCTTTTTGTTTGTTTGTTTGTTTTTTGAGGCAGTGTCTCACTATGTAGCCCAGGCTGGCTACGAACTCACGGCAATCCTCAGTCTCTCGAGTGCTAGGGTTACAGATGTACGCCACTGGCTTTTGTTTGCTTTTTGAGACAAGGTCTTGCTATGTAGTTCAGGCTGGCCTTGCGCTGACTATATAGCCTAGGCTGACCTGGACCTCACAGCAATCTTCCTGTCTCAGAATGAGACATTGTTAAAAACTTGGGGAGCCTCACACTGTGGGAACTGTCCTAGCTGTAGGAAGTAGTTCCAGAGCTCCACAGTGGGTGGGAAGGGCAGCTCCCTGCTGCAGCTGCCTGTGTTCTCTGCCAGGGTCAAGGTGGGCTCCGTATGTTCCCATTTACCATCAGCCACAGAAACTGACACAGTTGGGAGGCTAAGGCAGGAGGATCACAAGTTGGAGCCCATCCTGTGCAACATTGTGATTTAAGGAGACACTGTGTCTAAATAAAAATATAAAAGGGCTGGAGATGTAGCTCAAGGTGAAGGCCCTGGGTTGAATATCTAGCATCAAAAAATAAAAAAGGTCGGGCCAGGGATTTATCTCAGTGGCACTATGCCTGCCTCACAAGCACAGAGTCCTGAGTTTGATCCTTGGTACCAAAAAAAAAGGTTGGTACAGTCACGGGTTGCTTAGCCATAGGACACATTGAGCCAACTATTCTGAAACTCACCATGCTTACATCGTGTGGTATACTCAGGCAGACTAAGAATGCTGTGACGCCGCTTGAGGTCCAGTCTTACATGACCACCATCTTTCTGCATGATGGTATTGGAAAAGTTTACTCTCTTCCCCAAACACTATTGAGCAACTTGAATTTTTTTTTTGTTTTTTTACAAATCAAGATTTTATTTAGTATGAGAATGGGGTGGGGGTCATTTAAGAGCCAAGTCCTAACAGGTAGCTTACAAAAATAGTTATTTCTTCTTCTTGTTTTGATACTCAACTGTCATATGAGATTCTGTATTACACAAAAGGCAAAATGATTTTTGAAATAAAAGGTTTTCTGTAAAAGAGAACACATGTAAATGCTTCCCTAACTTCAACAATGAAAGTTATTGTTATCTCTAGTGTTTACTAGGAGCAACTTAAAAATTTGGTTAAAAATTGTAGACGCCACATCAATACTGAGCTGTTGACATGGGAGAACAGAGAAAACATATAATTTTAGCTCATCTGTCTGAAAGGCTATTGGTCCTTGGGGAATTCACTCCAGCAAGCTGCTCTTTGCTGGGAAATTTCTTCTGTTAACTCTAAATACACGCGGCAAGATGGGCCAGGGAGAAGAGAGAGAGAAGGTGCCGGGTGCCTCTCAGTCAGTGTTAAAGTTGAGTGAAAAGGCCTTTTGTGCTTGGGCTTTGGCCTCCCCAGGGATGAGATTGTCCTCAGCATTTAAATTAAATGGAGAGCTAATGCATATTGCTGTTAGGAAGTTTGGGGTTTCTAGGCTAGAGTTTTGACAAGTCAGAACAGTGAGACTTGTTTATTTGTTTGTTTATTGTATCACTCCAGTTTCCTGAGGCTACGACATGGAAAATTTTCGTTTAAATTCTTCAGGTATATCACTAGGTTTTTAGTATATATGCTGCCAAAGTGAGCACTACTTCTAGGTTTTATGCTTTATAGAAAATATATATTACAGTAAACTGTCAGTTCATTAATTTTTTAATGGTTTTCTTTTAATTCAGGGTTGTGATTGTTGTTGTTGTTGTTGTCCCTTGTTCTCCTCCTCTTCCTTCTCCTCTTCTTCCTGTTCCTGTTCCTCCTCTTCTTTTTCTTCCTCCTCCTCCTCCTCCTTCCCCTCCCTCTCCTTCTCCTCCTCCTCTTCTTTTGTTTTTCCTTCTTTGGAAATTAGGAAAGACAGAGGTCCTACACACATTATTCACTTGGCCTACAATCTAGCAATTCTGAGAATGGCCTGCTGCCTCAGATGGAGGCCCTAAAGAGGACCCTGGACACTTTGTCTGAGAGGTAGCAACAGGCTGTTGAATCACCTCCTTCTCAAACTTCTGCATCCCTGTTGTTCCTTTAGGAATATATCTGCAATAAGTTCTGTGATCCACTTGGAGTTAATTTTTGTATATGATGTGAGACACAGATTAAAGTTTATATTTTTATATATGAATACCCAATTATTTTAGCACCATTTTGTTTTTGAGACAGGGTCTCACTATGTTTCCCAGGTTGGTCTTGAACTCCTGGGCTCAAGTGATCCTCCCGCCTCAGCCTCCTGAGTGGCTTGGATTACAGGTGTATTCCCCACACCTGGCATTACCTCAGCACCAGTTGAAAGACTATCCTTTTCCCACCAAACTGCCTGTGCAGCTTTGTAAATATCAGTTGTTCTTAATATGTGGGTCTATTTCTGGGTTCTCTATTGCACTCAGTGACTTGTTTGTTCTAATCTTGACTTCAATTCTACACTGTTTTGCTACATCAAATTACTGTAATGTAGTAAAAAGCTTGAAACCAAGTATTAATCTTTCCACTCTTTCAAAGTTGTTTTGATCATTCTAGGTACTTTGCATTTTTATATATATTAAAAAATATTATGCTAAAGGTATAGTATTGAAAACTATAAAAAATAGCTATAGAAAAGTATAAAGCTAATTGTGAAGACAGCTCATAATTATATTACTGTGAAGTGACCATTCTTAATGAGAGAAAACATAGAGATTAAAGATATTTAAATTTTTTTCTTGTTAAATTATAGGTGTGACAATAATAGTGTAAATATCTTTTCGATATCTTAGTTTTTATTCTGTCTTCAGAATTTTCTCATGTTCTTAGTTATGTTTTGAGAATTATGCAAATGATCTCATCACATAGCTAGTCCCTTGATAATATAGATTAGATGATTTTTGCTTTGAAATTATTTACTCTCTTCCCCCTCACTTTTTTGAGTTATTTTTGTTCTAGAACATAAAGATACATGTTGTGACATCTATATGATTATGTCTTTTTGCACAATAGAATTAAAACTTAAGCATATCAAAACTAGTTAGAGGGCTGGGAATGTAGCTCAGTGGTTCTGAGCCTGCCTGGCAAGCTCAAAGTCCTGAGTTTGATCCTTGGTACAATAAACAAACAAACAAACAAACAAACAATCAGTTAGAATCAGCTTGTCAGTTTCTAAAAAAAAATCTTGTTGATAATTTTATTGCAATTGCCTTGAATTTATAGATCAATTGGGATAGAATTGATATCTTAATAATATTGAGCCTTCTGACAAATGAACAAAATGTATGACTCCATTATTTAGGCTTTCTTTAATTTCTCTAATCAATATTTCATAGTTTTTCAGTGTACAGATCTTTTACATTTTAATTTATATTTATTTAATTTTAATTTTTTTTTTTTGGTACTGGGGATTGAACTCAGGACCTTGTGAGGCAGGCAGTGGCACCACTGAGCTAAATGCCCAGCCCACTGATTCTATTGTAAATAATATTATCTTTAAAATTTCAGTTTCTAGCTGTTTTTTTAGGTACTGGGGATCGAACTTGGGTCCTTGCACTTGCACAGCAGGCGGTGAAACCACTGAGCTAAATCCCCAGCCCCTAAAATTTCAGTTTCTAATTGTTCATTGCTAGTATGTAGAAATAGAGTTGAGAGTTGTATATTGACCTCAAATTCTGCACGTTTACTACACACATTTATTAATTCCAGATTTTTGGGGTAGATTTTTACCAATTTTTATATGTGAATGATAGCATCATTTGTGATAACACAATTTTACTTCTTCATTTCCAGTCTAGTATGTCTTCAGTGTCTTTTTCTTGACTACTTAAACTGGCCAGACTCTCCCACACAACAGAGAAATCATGGAGCAGGTGTCCTTGTCCTGTTTTGATCCCAGAGGAAATTCAATCTTTCACTATTGAGTATTATGTTAGCTGTGAGTTTCCTGCAAAAGTCTGTCTCGGTCCATTTGGTCAATGCTAGCAAAATACCACAGACCAGGAAGCTTCATTTCTTACAGTTCTGGAGGCTGAAAGTCCAAGATCAAGCTGCTCCCCTGCCCAATTCAGCATGTAGTGAAGGCCCACTCCCTGGGCAGCTGCCTTCCTGCTATGTGCTTACATTGTGGAAGGGATGAGGGAATCCTCTGGGCCTCTTTTATTAGGGCCCAGATTCTATTCACGAAGGGCTCCACCCTCAGGACCCAGTGACCTCCTAAGGATCTCATGTCCAAATACCACTGGATTAGGGATTAGATTTCAACATAGGAATTTCATAGGGATGCATTCAGACCTTCATCATACCCTTTATCAGACTGTGGCCTTTTCTTTCTGGTCCTAATTTTCTAAGATTTTTTTTTCTTTTTTTGGTAGTGGGATCTAACTCAGGACCTTGAGCTTTTTCTAAGATTTTTTTAAAAAAACATGCATAAATATGGAATTTTGTTAAATGTTTTTCCTATAGCTATTGAAATGATCGATAGCATAATTCTATGCTCAACTGTACTGCTTTTCAAATGTTACACCAACTTAGCATTCTTGTTTACTCCCCACCTTGGTCATGATGTGTTGTTTTTTCCAATACATTGTTGGCTTTGATTTGTTAAAATTTTGTTTATCATTTTTGCTACTCATGTGGAATATTGGTCTTTAATTTTCTTGTCTTGTAATATCCTTATCTGGTATTGATAATAGGTTAATGGTGGCCTCACAGACTAGGTTGAAACATATTTTCTTTTCTTAAATTTTCTGGAGTTTAACCACAGACTCATTTCTTTTTTTTTTTGTATTAAATTCTTTTATTGGTACATTGTAGGTATACAACACAATTACATTTCTCATTGGGAACTGTACCTTTACATGATGCATCTTGGTTCTTATTTTTTCCCCATTCCCTGCCCTCCCTTCACCCCCTCCACCCTTCCCTTTTTACAAAGACTTTATTTCCATTTTATCCATTTCTCAGCATTTTTCCTTTCCTTTCTTTCCTTTCCCCTGCCCCTCCCACTACCCCTACCCCTTTGGACCTTTTCTTCCTATTTTACATTATCGATTATTCATTCTAATCATTGGTACATTTTAGGTATACAATGATGACATTCATCATTGGAAATTTGCACCTTTACATAGTCTCTCTTGGTTCTTATTTTTCACCCTTGCCCAGCCCTCCCTATTTACAAAGATTTTGTTCCTATTTTTCCATTTTCTCCTATTAATCCCATTCCCTTCTATTTTTTCCCCCAGCCCTCCCACTTCCTTCCCCTTTGCCCCTTTTCTTCCTATTTCACATGACCTATTATACATTTAGTCCTTATTTACACTTTCAGTTTCTCACACCAGAGAAACTATTTGGTATTTATACATATGTGTCCTATTTATTTCAATTAAGAGTATTGCCTCAATGTGCATCCACTTAGCTATAAATGTCTCTAATGTTTCATTTTTTATGGCTGAGTAGTACTCCATTTTATAAAAAAACCACATTTTCTTTATCCAGTCTCCAGTTGATGGGCAATTGGGCTGCTTCCAAGTTTTAGCTATTACAAATTGTGCTGCTATAAACATGGGTGCATATATATCTCTATGATATGATTCTTTTAATTCTTTTGGAAAGATACCCAGGAGAGGGATAGGTGGGTCAAAGGGTACCTTTAATCCTAGTTTTTTGAGGTATCTTCATACTGATTTCCACAGTGGTTGCACCAGTCTACACTCCCAGCAGCAGTGGAGCAGGGTTCCTCTTTCCCCACAGCCCCGCCAGCATTTGTTATTGGTTGATTTCATGATAGCAGCCATTCTTTCTGGAGTGAAGTGGAATCTCAGCGTTGTTCCAAAAGTCTTCTAGACTTAATAACCAAATTCAGTCAAGTAGCTGGTTACAAGGTCAACACACAAAAATCAATAGCTTTCCTTTACACTAATGACAGACTCACTGAGAGAGAAATAAGGCAAATAATTCCTTTCACAATAGCATCCAAAAAACTGAAATACCTAGCAATCATCCTAACGAAAGAAATCAAAGACCTCGTCTCTGAAAACTATGGCACTCTGAAAAGAGAGACTGAAGATGATATCAGAAAATGGACAGACATCCCCTGCTCCTGGGTAGGAAGGATTAATATAGTGAAAATGGCCATACTTCCAAAACTGCTATATAGATTTAATGCAATTCCAATTGAAATCCCAGCAGCATACTTCACAGACCTCGAGAAAACAATCCACAAATTCATTTGGAACAAGAAGAGACTCAGAATAGCAAAAGCAATTCTAGGTAACAGAGACATGGCAGGGGGCATCACAATCCCCAAGCTGCAACTCTACTACAAAGCTACTGTGATAAAAACAGCATGGTACTGGCAAAGAAACAGACCTGAGGACCAGTGGAACAGATTAGAAGATGCAGAAACAACTCCAGACACACTCAGCCATCTCATCTTTGACAAAGGAGCCAAACACCCTCACTGGAGGAAAGATAGCCTCTTTAATAAATAGTGCTGGAGAAATTGAGCTTCAACTTGCCAGAGATTAAAACTAGAGCTGTGTCTCTCACCATGCACTAAACTAAAATCAAAATGGATTAAAGATCTAAATATTAAAATAGAAACTCTGAACCAGTTGGAACAGAGGTTAGGTAGAACCCTTGAAGACATCGGTGTAGGAAAAGATTTTATGAACAAAACTTCAGTTGACCATGAACTAGCATAAACAATCAACAAATGGGATCTCTTCTTATTAAAAGGCTTCTGCACAGAAAGAGAAACCACCAGCAGTGTGAAGAGACAACCCACAATGTGGGAAAAAATCTTCACCGGCTCTTCCTCAGACAAAGATCTACTATCTCGAATCTATAAAGAACTTAAAAAGATCAGACCTCCCAAATTTAAAGACCCAATCGAAAAATGGGCATCTGAAATGAACAGACATTTCTCAGACAACGAAGTAGAAATAGCAAATAAATACATGAAAAAATGTTCAACATCACTGGTCATTTGAGAGATGCAAATAAAAACACAGACTCATTTCTTGACCTGTGAGTGTCCTGGCTAACTTTCATTGTAATGAGATTGCTTTTAAGATTTGAATTACACAGTGAGCTAATGGAGAAGCTGTCCTCATATTCCAATATGATGGACAGACTCCAGAGACCCTCTTTGAAGCTACTCAAGTAGAATAAGGACTTATATTTGATTTGACTGTACCACTTTTAGTTCTATTAGATTATCTGTTTCTTTTTTTTTTTTTTTTAGTAATAGTCTGTTTTAATATAAACAAGTGTTGGAATCAATCAATGTCCATTTCTGGAAGCTTCTTGTCCAAATCCGAAGGCACAGCCATGTCTGCACCCTGCTCAGCAGCCTGCAGGCCAGGGCTGAATGGCTTGGCTTATCCAGTCTGGGCTGGGTATTTCCTTTTGTTATCCAGCCCTTTTTGAACCATTGGTAAGGGTACTCATCAAGGCCAGCAAAAGACTCAGAGTTGTCCAGGAAGGGTATCCACACACACACATCCTAGAATAGGTCAGGTTCCAGCCACTGGAATGAAGATGTTAAACACATCCCTTCCATGATGCACCCACAGGCCACTACCGCAGCTCAAACTGAATTCTCATAAACTGACAAAGGAGCTAATTCCCCTCTCAAGACCAGGTCACTATGTTCCCAAAGTCTAACTTGGCTCAAGTCTCTTTACCTACTAGGGTCATTTTTCAGCTGTTTTGGTGGAATTTCCATTTTCAATAGCTTAGAGAAATTCAGAATTTATTTTTCTCAGTGGAAAATCCACAGTTAAGTAAGAATATGTTATTGGAAGCTGCTTTTCCCCTCTCATTTTCTGAACCCTGAACAAATGACAATACTTAATACTGCTTTAAATGGACTAATCTTATTTTTCAGGATACAGTCAGTGGAAGCAGATAGATATAATTATAGATACAGATATAAATATAGACATCTCTTGTCTGTTCCAATTCTACATCTTTACAGCTTTGAGGCCTAAAGGACAAAGAACCTTGCCAGTAGCAACAGAATAAAATTCCAGCTGAGAGATTTATTACTGCTTCTGCAAGTAAATCATAGCTGATATTCTGGGCTGAGTTTACTCTGAGCATGTGATCTTAATCAGATCATGCTAAATATAGACTTGGAGAGGAGATATGGCAGAGCATCCACAGAGACTACAAGCTGGTCTGGATTTCTCTCTATCTTTCTCAGACAGCAGTGAATTCTTCCAGCAGTGCAGTTTCCTTAAGATCAAGCAGAGGGGTCATCCCTTGCTGATTCCTGGAGAGAGGCTCAAACTGCTGGAAAACATATTTATATCTGGATTTCTAGAGCTTTAGCAGAAGATTCTGCTGTCATTTTACAAGAAGCCCCCACCCCTGCACTTTGTGCTATGCTGCCCTTTATAGGATTCACTCAAGATTGATTCTCATCAAGGAGCATTCTTGATGATGCATCTTACTGATACTTCTCTACATGGTCATAGGCACTGGTAGGTTTTCCTGGAAAGAAAGCCCTTCTCAGACACGTCATTTAAAGTTTATCAAAATATCAGAGGGGCTCCAACCTCTCTACTGCCTCCTGGAAGAGCACAAGCCCCTCAGATAACGGGAAACATCCCCTGCGGATGGCAGCAACTTCTTCATCACCCCTCGGAGTCACTCACCCCTAACCAGTTCTGCTCTGGATCCAACAGAGTCCCTTGTGCTGATATTTGTGTACTTTTCTTTTTTTTTTTTCTTTTAAATGCATGGCTTTACAATCACAGGAGCACTAGTTCATAGGGAAGAGAGCTTCAAGCCCAGACTTGGAGTTAATAGGAACAGATGCTTGGGGCCAGAAAGCCTGAATTTCCACAGCAGGTTAGGTGCAGAGGGGAGGCCTGCTCCTGTGCACCCAGAGAGCATTGCTTGTCCACCATAATAGCATTGTTCATAGGTCAATTTGAGATGATTGAGATTAGCCTTTCCCAGTAAGTAGGACTTTCTAAACTTCAGATATTCCTTTCATATTCTCTCCTCTTTTTCTCTTTCTTTTTTGAGACAAGGTCTCCCTATGTAGTTCAGGCTCGCCTTGAACACACTATGTAGTCCAGGCTGCCCTCAAACTTGTGGTGATCCTCCTGCCCCAGCCTCCCAAGTGCTGGGATTACAAGCATGCACAACCATGGCCAGCTATCCTCTCCTCTTTCTCAGAGTGCAGGTTAAATGATGGTGTGCTGGGCTGGTCTCAGAACAAGCAGTACCTCATACTGTCTGGGACTGTAAGACCATTCATGAAATAAATAAAAATCTCTTGAGCCCTTAGTGTATGATATATCAGACAGTGATAGATACTCAGAACATATAGAAGTGACTAACAGGATTGTTGCTATTTGGAAATGGGTTGAGTTTATCTTTCATGTGTTGGAAGCTCGGTTCCCAGTGTGGCTAGGGTGAAAGATTGTGGAACCGTGAGAGGTGGAGCCTACAGGGGGTTCCTGAGGTCAGCAGAGGTGTGCCCTGGAGTGAGTTCCCACTGAAGGAGCCTGGCTCTGCCCCTCTCTGGGGCCTCCTGTCTCACAGTGTGACCCTTCCTTGTCACATGTGCTCTTGCCATTGTGGTGCCATCTGCCAAGAGCTGGTGTAGTTACGGTGTTTCTCACCAGAGCTGGCACTATACTGTCTGGACTTCCAGCCTCCAAAAATGTAAGCTAAATAATCCTTTCTTTAATAAGTACCTGTCTTCAGGTGTTTTGTTATAGTAAAAGAAAACTGACCAATATACAACAGTCCATCCCTCAAGGGCCTTGAAGGATGCAGGACAGGTGGGTTTTGAATGGATCTTAGCTGGATATAATATAAGGAGTGTGTGTGTGTGTGTGTGTGTGTGTGTGTGCATGTGTGTGTGTTGGTGGGAAGGGTTGGGGAACAGAGGAGGATGTTTTCCTATCTACATGGTTTTAAAATTAATTTTAAGGGAAGTTTTTATGAGAAGTGTGATGTTTCAGCTGGATCTAAGGCACTCTGGAAGACAAGTGGAGTAACCAATTTTAAATATTTCGCAGTTCAACAATGTTCAAGCATTGAAATAATGCTTTGACAAATATTTGTGGGGTGTGTGTGTGTGTGTGTGTGTGTGTGTGTGTGTGTGCATGCACATATACCTGTGCATGTTTGTGTGTCTTGAATAACATTTGGAGCAATAGGATCACATCAGTTTTGGAACGATCACTTCAGTTGCAATGTGGGAAATGAATTGAAGTGGAGGTGGGGAGAAGGAAAATCCACTTAGGATACTCAAGTAATGGTCTAGGAAACATGGTGAATACTTGGGCAAGGCTGTGATAGAAGGATAATCTACAGGATTGGTGACCATTTTGCTGTTGGATGTTGAGGAAGGGAAAGAGGTCTGTAGTGACTTCCAAGGTTGAGCTTTGGATGACTGGGTTGCACTGTTTAATGTTAGGTGTGTAGTTATTCTGTTAAACGTATCAAGGAATCCAGGAAGGCTTGGGATAGAAGAGGAACAGTCTGATTTTAACCATGTTGAGCTTGAAACACTCAGGAGTAACCATTTGTTACTCTGTCCAGTGGGCAGAGAAACATAGTTCTGAGAGGAAAGGGAGAGTACTGAGCTAGAAATACAATACAGGTGGCAGTTAAACCAAAGGATGGAGGAATAGGCTCAGGTGGAGGGAGAATGAAAAGAAAGGCTTGGAGAGCAGGAGAGGCACCAGAAGCATGTCATCAGTGGGCCTCAGTTCTCAAGGGTAAGAGAAAGATAATGCTATTAAATCCTGTAATGAACACATAACTGCAGGCCTTGGAGAAGTTTATCGGTAGGACTGAGAACACTGAATCCTGGATGCAGCACGCTGAGGAATGAGTGTCTTGCTTTGATCTATTGATACAGTGTATTACTTTGATTGATTTTTTATTTTTAATTTTTTTGTACTGGAGATTGAACTCAGGAATTTACGCTTCCTAGCCAAGTGCGGCACCACTGAATTAAATCCCCAGCCCTTTTGATTGTTTTTTAGCTTATTTTATTTTATTTTTCAGTTGGTTATATTCATTGGTACATTTTAGGTATACAATATAATGACATTCATCATTGGAAATTTGCACCTTTACATAATCTCTCTTGGTTCTTACTTTTCCCCCTTCCCCTGCCCTCCCTTCAACCCCTCCATCCCTCCCTATTTACAAAGACTTTGTTTCCATTTTTTCATTTTCTCACATTAATTCCATTCCCTTCTTTCCTTTCCCCTACCCCTCCCTCTTCCCCTTCCCCTTTGGCCCTTTTCTTCCTATTTCACATTATCTATTATACTTTTTAGCCCTTATTTACACTTTCAGTTTCTCACACCAGAGAAACTATTCGGTGTTTATACATGTGTGTCCTATTTATTTCACTTAAGAGTATCGCCTCAATGTGCATCCATTAAGCTATACATGTCTCTAATTTTTCATTTTTTATAGCTGAGTAGTACTCCATTTTATAGAAAAATCACATTTTCTTTATCCAGTCTCCAGCTGATGGGCAATTGGGCTGCTTCCAAGTTTTAGCTATTACAAATTGTGCTGCTATAAACATGGGTGCATATATATCTCTATGATATGATTCTTTTAATTCTTTTGGAAAGATACCCAGGAGAGGGATAGGTGGGTCAAAGGGGACCTTTAATCCTAGTTTTTTGAGGTATCTTCATACTGATTTCCACAGTGGTTGCACCAGTCTACACTCCTACCAGCAGTGGAGCAGGGTTCCTCTTTCCCCACAGCCCTGCCAGCATTTGTTATTGGTTGATTTCATGATAGCAGCCATTCTTTCTGGAGTGAGGTGGAATCTCAGCATTGTTTTCATTTGCATCTCTCGAATGACCAGTGATGTTGAACATTTTTTCATGTATTTATTTGCTATTTCTACTTATTTGTCTGAGAAATGTCTCTTCATTTCAGATGCCCATTTTCAGATTGGGTCTTTAAATCTAGGAGGTCTGATTTTTTAAAGTTCTTTACAGATTCTAGATAGTAGACCTTTGTCTGAGGAAGAGCAGGTGAAAATTTTTTCCCATATTGTGGGTTGTCTCTTCACACTGTTGGTGGTTTCTCTTGCTGTGCAGAAGCTTTTTAGTAAGAAGAGATCCCACTTGTTGATTGTTTGTGCTAGTTCACAGGCAACTGAGGGTTTGTTCATAAAATCTTTTCCTACACTAATGTCTTCAAGAGTTCTACCTAACCTCTGTTCCAGCCTGTTCAGCATTTCTTTTTAATATTTAAATCTTCAATCCATTTTGATTTTAGTTGAGGGCATGGTGAGAGATATAGGTCTAGTTTTAATCTTAGGCAAATTGAAACCCAATTTTTCCAGCACCACTTATTAAAGAGGCTATCTTTCCTCCAGTGAGGGTGTTTGGCTCCTTTGAAGATGAGTTGGCTGAGTGTGCCTGGAGTTGTTTCTGCATCTTCTAATCTGTTCCACTGGTCCTCAGGTCGGTTTCTTTTCCAGTGCCATGCTGTTTTTATCACAGTAGCTTTGTAGTATAGTTTCAAATTGGGGGTTGTGATACCCCCTGCCATGTCTCTGTTGCCTAGCATTGCTTTTGCTATTCTGGGTCTCTTCTTGTTCCAAATGAATTTTGGGTTTGTTTTCTCAAGGTCTGTGAAGTATGCTGCTGGGATTTCAATTGGGATTGCATTGAATTTATACAGCAGTTTTGGAAATATGGCCATTTTCACTTTGATCCTTCCTACCCAGGAGCAGGGCATGTCTTTCCATTTTTTGATATCATCTTCAATCTCTGTTTTCAGAGTGCTATGATTTTCAGAGAAGAGGTCTTTGATTTCTTTTGTTGGGTTGATTCCTAGGTATTTCAGTTTTTTGGATGCTATTATAAAAGGAATTGTTTGCACTATTTCTGTCTCAATGAGATGGTTGTTCGTGTAGAGGAAAGCTATTGATTTTTGTGTGTTGACCTTGTATTCAGCTACTCTACTGAATTTGGTTATTAAGCCTAGAAGACTTTTGGTGGAGTTCTTGGGGTCTTCTATATAGAGTGTCTATGTCATCTGCAAATAATGACAATTGGACTTCTTTGTTTCCTATTTTTATTCCTTTTATTTCTTTCTCTTGTTTAATTGCTGTGGGTAATGTTACCAAAACTTTTTTGAACAGGAGTGGTGATAGTGGACATCCTTGTCTTGTTCCTGATTTTAGTGTGAAGGATTTCAGTTTTTGACCATTTAGTATGATATTACCTCTTGGTTTTTCATAGATGGCTTTTATCAGATTGAGGTAGAGACCATCTATTCCTATTTTTTGTAGGGTTTTTATCATAAATGGGTGTTGGATTTTGTCAAATGCTCTTTCTGCATCTATTGAGATGGTCTGATGCTTTTTGCCCTTGGCTCTATTGATGTAGTGTATTACATTTATTGATTTGAGTATTTAGAACCATACCACTTGGTCAGGGTGTATGATCTTCTTGATGATCTTCTGCATCCTATTTGCCAGTATCTTATTAAGGATTTTCGTACCTATGTTCATTAGTGAAATTGGCCTATAGTTCTCCTTTTCAATTGGGTCTTTCTGTGCTTTGGGGATCAAGGTGATGCTTGCTTCCAGGAATGAATTCGGGAGTGTTGCTTCTCTTTCAATTTCACTGAAGAGTTTAAACAGTAGTGGCAGTAGTTCCTCTCTAAACATCTTGTAGAATTCAGCAGTGAAGTCATCAGGACCTGGGCTTTTCTTTTCTTTTCTTTTCTTTTTTTGGTGCTGGGGATCGAACTCGGGTCCTTGTGCTTGAGAGTCAGGCAGCAGAACCACTGAGCTAAATACCCGGCCCAAAATACTGTGTATTTTTACTTAACAATTTACAAATGGATAGTAACAGGACTTTCTTCTATTTTAAAAGTCTTTTTTTTTTTTTGTCACTGGAGATCGAACTCAGGACCTTGCACTTGCAAGGCAGGCACAAGAACCACTGAGCTAAATCCCCAGTCCCAGCTTTTCTTAGTTGGTAAGTTTTTCATTATGTTTTCAATTTCATTGATTGCTATTCAGCTGTTTAGAATTTTTAGGTCTTCTTCGTTCAACTTTGGTTATTCATATGTATCTAGGAATCTGTCCATTTCTTCTGTGTTTTCCATCTTATTGGTGTATAGGTTCTCGAAGTGGGTATTGATGATGCTCTGGATTTCTGCTGGGTCTGTTATAATTTCATCCTTTTCATTCCTAATTGCATGGATTTGGGTCTTTTCTTTCCTTTTTCTGATAAGGTTGGCTAAGCGTCTGTTGATTTTGTTTATTCTTTCGAAGAACCAACTCTTGGTTTCATTGATTTTTTTGTATCATTCTCTTAGTGTCCATTGCATTGATTTCTCCTCTGATCTTTATAATTTCCTCCCTTGTATGAGTTTTGGGGTTGTCCTGCTCTTCTTTTTCTAGAAGCTTGAGGTTCAGTATCAGGTTGTTTAATTGGGCTCATTCTGTTTTCCTAATAGGAGTATTCACTGCTATGAATTTCCCTCATAAGACTGCTTTCATTGTGTCCTATAGATTCCAATATGTTGTATTGTTATTGTGATTTAATTGAAGGAACTGTCTGATTTCTTCTTTAATTTCCTCTGTGACCCATTGGTTATTCAGAAGTGTGTTGTTCAATTTCCACGTGCTTATGAAATTTTTCCAGGTTCTTTTGCTATTGATCTCCAATTTCATCACACAATGGTCTGATAATATACAGGGGATAACTTCAGTTCCTTTGAACTCACTTAAACATATTCTGTGAGCAAGTATGTGGTCTGTTTTGGAGAACCACCTGTGTGCAGCTGAGAAGAATGTGTATTCTGATTTTGTGGGGTGGAAGACTCTGTAAACATCTGTTAAATTCATTTGTTCAAGAGTTTGATTGAGTTCTAACATTTCATTACTTATTTTTTGTCTAGCTGATCTGTCTATTTGTGACAGTGGGGTATTGAGGCCCCCCACTACTATTGTATTAGTGTATATATGACTTTTTATGTCCATTAGTATGTGTTTTATATAGTTGAGTGCACTAGTGTTTGGTGCATATATATTTATGATTGTCATCTCTTCCTCTTGGATTGCTCCCTTTACAAGGATGTAGTGTCCTTCTTTGTCTCTCTTAATCAGTATTAATTTGAAATCCACTTGGTCTGCAAAGAGGATAGCTACTCCTGCTTTTTTCGGGTTCCTGTCACATGGAGTATTGTTTTCTACTCTTTAACTTTCAGTCTATGAGTTTCTTTTTGAATTAAATGTGTTTCTTGTATGCAGCATATTGTTGGATCTTGCTTCTTGACCCATTCTGCCAGTCTATTTCTTTTGATTGGTGCATTGAGACCATTAACATTGATGGTTATAACTGATATGTATTCAGTTATTATTGTCACAACTTTTTCTTTTTGTTGGATTCTCCCCCTTTGCATTTAATTTCTTGTCTTGCCTGATGGATTCATTCTGCTGTGTTTTCTGGGGTTGTAATCGTGATTATTTTTTTCTAGGATATTGTGTAAAATTTTTGGAGTGCTGGTTTGGTATTCATAAAGCTCCTAAGGTGCTCTTTGTCATGAAAGTATCTTGTTTCTCCATCAATTTTGAAAGATAGTTCTGCAGGGTACATCAATCTAGGTTGGAGGCTGTTTTCCTTCAGGGCTTGGAACGCATAGCTCTTCTTGCCTTGAGGGTTTGTGTTGAGAAGTCTGCTGTGATTCTGATGGGCTTTCCTTTGTATGTGATTTTTTTCTTTTCTCTAACTGCTTTTAGAACTTTGTTCTTCTGTTGGGTTTCTGGAATCAGAACAATTATATGCCTATGTGTAGATTTTTTTGATGAAGGCTAGTTGGAGTCCTATATGCCTCACTTATCTGTATGTCAAGTTCTTTTCCCCTCCTTGGGAAGTTTTCTGCCATCACTTCTGTGAACAGTATTTTTTAATGTCATCTGCACTCTCTCCTGTTTCCTCATTGACTCCAATCACTCTTACGTAATTCTTCTTTGCATCGTCTAGCAGCTGCTGGATTGATTTCTCATGGTCCCTTATAATTTTAAAGCAATTTTTCTTCTCCTGGTCACTAATTGCAATCTTATCTTCTATATCTGAAATTCTGTCCTCACATTGGCTCATTGTGCTGTGTAGTCTTTCAATGTAGTTTTTAATCTCCTGGAAATCTGTTTGCATCTGTTTTATGGATTCCATTTGTTTCCTGTGTTGGGATTCCATCATGTTCCTCAGCTCCTTTCTAGATTTATTAATCATGACTTGCACTATGACCACAATCTTTGATGTTATCTGAGAAATTTTTTCTGATTTCATTTTTTCTAGATCCTGTTTTATTGCTAATTCAGGGAGTCCAGGTGGTTTATTATCAGAGTGTTCCATCTCGTTTCCCTTTGGAGTTGCCGTAGGTGATATGGAAGTATGGTTTTGAGACTTGTTTATGTGTCTTCTCATTTCGATGGGGGGTGGGGGGAGTTGTCTGGGGGTGTGTGTGGGTGTGCTGCTGGTGCCTGCATGGCCTACCTCCTCTGCCCTGGGAGCAGTGGTAAGGCGGCCCAGAAGCCTTCCCTGTGTTGGGAGTGGTGGTACGGCAGCACAGAAGCCTCCTCTGCACTCTGATTGATTTTTATGTGTTGATCCATTCTTGCATTCTTGAGATTAATCTCACATGGTCATAGTTTATAATCCTTTTGCCGTGTTCCTATATTCAGTTTTTTTTCCTAGATTCAGTTTGCTAGTACAGTTGGTTCTTTGTGCCCCTGAGTTTCACCATATATGAATGCAACCACCTGCTGATGAAGAATACTTGAGAAAAACTGCATCTGTACTAAACATGTACAGATTTTTTTCCTTGTCATTATTCTCTAAATAATACAACAGCTATTTACATGACACACACACTGAATTAGGTATTATAAGTAAATTAGAGATGTTTAAAGCACATAGGAAGATGTACATTAGTTATATGTAAACATAATGCCATTTTACATTGAGCATCTGAGGGTTTTGATATCATAGGTAATCTCATAATTAATCCCAGCAGATACCATGGGATGACTGGGTTTTGTTGAGTGTTTTTGTGTATGTATTCAGCAGGGATGTTAGTCCAAAGTTTTCTTGTTTGTGATGTCTTTGTTTTTGTTAATACTGACTTCATAGAATGAGCTAGGAAATTCTCTTTTCTATACTTTTGGGAGTCTTTGAGAAAGATTTCTACAACTTACTTAAATATTTGATAGAATTCATTAGCGAAGCCATTTGGTTATTTTTGGGTGACTTACTCAGTCTCTTGTTGTAGGTCTCTGCAGACTTTTCTATGTCCTCCTCAGTAATTTTGGAGTTTCTGTGTCTCTAGATACATGTTCATTTCATCTAGATTATCTAATTTGTTGGCATGTAATTATTCATGGTATTCTTTTACACTTTTTTATTTCTCAGTAGTTAGTAGTAACACCCCTTCCTTTGTCTCTGATTTTAGTTATTTCAGTCTACTCTCTTTTTTCAGGATAACTTCTCTTTCATTTAAAAAATTAATAGCTTTTTCTTGTGTATGTGGTACTGGGGAATGAGCCCAGGGCCTTGCACTGAGCTCGATACATTCCAGCCCTTTTATTTTGTATTTTGAGACAAGGTCTCCCTAAAAATTGCTAAATTTTCCAGTCTGGCCTTGAACTTGTGATTGTCTTGCCTCAGCCTTTTGAATAGCTAGGATTACAGGAGTGTGCCACTGTGCCTGGCTAGACTTTAGTTTTTTGAGCAGTTTTAGGTTTACAAAAGAATTAAGCTGGAAAACATGAAGGTTTTCTATTACTGTCTCACTTCCTGACATCCAGGTTCCATAATTATTAATACTGCATTGGGGTTACAACTGAAACCCCAATGTTATTAACTAAAATCAGCAGTTTACATTCAGATTTATTCTTTGTTATACGGTATATGGATTTTGACAAATGTGTAATGGTAGGTAGCCACCATTACATTATCATGCAGAATAGTTTTACTACCCCCCAAATCCCCTGTGATAACCTATTGATTTCTGCCTCTTTCCCCCGGATCCTTGTGGTCATTGTTTTTTTTTTTTTAACCATTTCAGTCTTGTTCAGAATGTTATACAGCTGAAATCGTATAGTATGCAGCCTTTTCAGGTGTATGTGTATGTTGGCACACACTTAGTATTCAAGTAGGCAGTTTATTTATTTATTTACTTATTTATTTATTTTCGGTACCGGGGATTGAACTCCGGTCCTTGCGCTTGCGCAGCAGGCGGAGAAACCACTGAGCTAAATCCCTGGCTCCAAGTAGGCAGTTTAAAACCTTGATTTAGCCTTCACTTTCTCCATGTGCAGAGCCTCAAGGTCATCTGAAAGTAAGATATATTAATATTAAACTTTTTCCTGAGCATATGGCAAGACAGCCATAGACATTCATGTGATGGTAGAGATTCTGAGAAATACGTGGGAGCTTTCGAAGTCCTCTGTCCCCAAAGCTCCTCATTGCCCCGTCTCTCCTCCCAAGCTTCTTGCTTAGTGTGTTGCATGCTATTATCCACTGCCTCATACAGCAGTGACCAGAATATCTGCACATGGAGATAATTGACAAATGGCTCTCAGATCACACCTCTAGCCCTGACTGTGAAATAAATCCAAGCCAGTTTTGTGCATGTCTTCTAGATCCCCATGCAGACTAAATGGTAGTTCTTTGCAGATGAGGGTCTTTTACATCTCTCTGGTCACAGCTGATGGGATAAGTTAATGCACCAGTGCTCAACACTCTCACTGAGATTCAAGGTGTTTTTTTTGAGTTAGTACTTTTCAGGCTATAGGATGTTTGTGGTAGTTCACAGAGGTGTTTTTTTGTATCAGGGATCAAACTCGGGTCCTTGCGCTTGTGAGGCAGGCGAGTTTACAGAATTTTGAAAAAGTTTATTCTGCCTTTCTTTCAGTGCTTTTTTGGAGGGATGGACTTTTGGAGTTCCTTACTTTGCCCTTTTTGCTATTATTACTCAGGAGTAGATTCATTAAGAGTACAAAACTCCTGTTTTACTAATCTATGTGCTGAAAGAAGTATTGGTTACGTGAGATGCTTTTAAATTGTGTGTGTGTGTGTGTGTGTGTGTGTGTGTGTGATAGTGGGGATCAAACCTAGGATTTTCTCACTAAGCTGCATCCTCAACTCTTTTTATTTTTTATTTTGATACAGAATCTCACTAAGTTGTTTAGGTGGGACTTGAACTTGCCTCAGCTTCCTTCCCTCAGTGCTGGGGAGGTGTGCATCACCATACCTGGATTGTTAAGTACTTTTTGCATAAACGAATGCATTAGTCAGTGGGAACTGAAATTGAAGAGAGTTGGATGTAAACTAATCTTCAAGAAGCAGGAAGCAGACTTACAGAACCTGGAGCACATGTGTGTCTGAAAAACTTTTAATTTGAACATGTTTATAGGATGCAGGAAAGAAAGCCCAAAGAGGAAAGATTTTAAACCTTTGCTTACGTGGCTGCGCTCCTTATCTTTATCTTTAGCAGTCGTGTGATATTGCTGACTGCAAGTCAGCCTGTGGTTCATTTCCATGTGGGCTCTTTCCTTTCATGCCTGTTTCAGTAGTTGTCTCTATGGTAGATGTAAGTAGATTCTTTAAATGGCTTTTTTTGAGGTACAACTTATATACCATACAATTCACTATTTGAAGTCTAGAATAATGATTTTTAGTGTATTTATAGTCATTGATTCTCACAATCCAATTTGAGAACCTTTCCATTGCCTGGTGTCCTTCTGCAGTCGCATCCCATCAGCCCTTTCCTCTGGTTCCCGGGAATCATTCCTCTGATTTCTATGCTCATCAGCTTTAGGTTTTGTGCAAGGAGGGAACCCAAGTGCAGCTGCATGTTTCTCCCCAGGTAGAAGAACAGATGTCATATTGACCTTCTAACTTGGGTACTTCTGCCATGAGCATGGAAATCTGCCATGAGCTGGGGATTTAGCTCAGTGGCACTGTGCCTGCCTGGCAAGCGCAAAGTCCTGAGTTCAATTCCTGACACAAAACAGAAAAATTTCAGCTGATCTTCTTAACACAGATTCCTGATAAAATAAAACTCTAATCCCCAAAGCAACCACTATATGCAATCTCCTGTCCATCTAAAATGGTAAAAATGAAAAAAAAAATACTCACCCAATCTTGTCTGTAGGCTAACCCTCCTGCAGAACCCTGGCTGGGAAAACGTAGTGAGAAAACTTTGGGAACAGAGTTGGTCCTGATGAGCACATCATTTACTCAACAAGTAATTATTTATCATTCTCTATGCCAAGGTGTTCTATGTCAGGTACCCTGGTGGCTATGGATGCAGGATTCCTACCTGGAGAGACTCACTGCCTCACGTGGGTTGCTAATGATAGGTTTGCTTACAACATAGGAGAGAGGAAGAGGAAGGATTTCCAGGTGACAGGAAGGACTCACCTTAGAAGTCTCAATAAGAAAAGAGCAGTGGGCCGGGGATGTGGCTCAGTGGTGCTGCTGCCTGCCTCCCAAGTGCAAGGTCCTGAGTTCGATCCCCAGTACTGAAAAACAAAAAATATTGGGGCCGGGGATTTAGCTCAGTGGTTTTGCTGCCTGCTGCACAAGTGCAAGGACCCAAGTTCGATCCCCGGTACCAAAAAAAAAGAAAACAAAAAAAAAAAGAAAAGAGCAGAGCTGACCAGAGTATTAAGCTGACTGGGTACTAAGAGGCAAATATTTCCCTAAATCTGTATCTTCAGGGACAGAACAATTTGTTTCTCCTAGTATATATTTTTATGGAAGCTGATGATCAGTATCCTGGTGACCAGGAGAGGTGGTAAATTAAAGTGAGTCTCATCTTAAATGGTCTTGATTCTTTCCAGGAAGCCAAAATCCAGATAATCACAATGCTCCTTAGCAAACTATTGGAAACACCAATTCATTTAATGAAATGTACAATGCAGGAACAATTATGTATATAAATGTTTATACTTGAACTAATCTATATTCAAAACACCATAGAGCAAATGTAGCAGACGTACTGGCCATGCTTAGGCTTTTTCTATTAGTCAGGTCTTTGTTTTGTTTTCCACCAGCTCTTACTGGATTATTGGTACCAGGCTCCTCAATTTAAGAAAAAGTTAAGGGAGAAAAATTTTAAATTGAGAAAATTCTACCTAGTATTTGCATACATATATGAATTGATTTTAAAAATTGGCATGATTAAATTTTAGTTCTGGACTCCTTGTTTAATTAGGGTAGAGAAAGGGGACATTATTTGAAAATGACTGGTCTGAAAGTCTGTGACAAGGATTGTGTAGGTATGAAAGTCTTGAAGAGCAAAAACCCTCTTTTCGTTTACTGCCTGCTAGCTGTTCTTCATGCCCTTCCACGTGCAACTTTCCTCTGGACTGTTTGTTTCATCTATCTGGAGGAAGTGGTGGTGGTAGAGAATCCAGTCAACCAAGAGTTCTGGATTCAGTCTCAGCTTAACTGTTATCTGGTGTCTTTAGACAAGACAAGGATCGCTTTTGCTTTATTTTTCTCATTTGCAAAATACGGGTGTTAATAACTCTCCTGTTGACATCACAGTGTTTCCCATGAAAATAAAATGAACTAATAAATACAAGGAATTGTGTTGCTTGATGATTGTATATTCATTATCCTGTCTTTCCCAGGACCACATACAATGATGAACTCCTCAGGCAGTCAGCCTCCATGGTGGTCCCCAACCTGTGAGATTCATACCTTCATGTGGTACCTTCCAGAATGTTCTGTGGGACCAGTGATGGCAGAAGTGATAGCATATTGCTCCTGAGATTGGGTTCCAAGAGTCACTGTTGCCTCCTCCACTCCTCACTCATTCCTAGAGAAGCAGGACATACCTCATTAACAGTGCACAATGAGGAATCAAGGTGTCCTGCTCATAGCTATGTGCATGAGCGTGGTCACATGGTATGCTCAGAAGTAGATCTTCTGGCCCCCACAACCTTCAGATGATTTCAACACTGGACGAAAACTATACTGTAACCTCACAGGAAATCCTGCGCCAGCAAGACTTGGCTAAGTCACTCCAGGATTTCTGACTCTCTGAAAGTTTGGGAGCTAATAAATACTATTGCTTTCAGCTGCTAAGTTTGGGGGTAACTTCTTATGCAACTATAGGTTGCTAATGAATAGTCTGCATACAGAACAACATACACTTTCTCTCTCTCTCTCTCTCTCTCTCTCTCTCTCTTTTGGGGTGTACCAGGGATCAAACTCAGGACTTTGTGCTTGTGAGGCAGGCAGCAGAACCATTGAGCTAAATCCCTGGCCCCTTTTCTTTCTTTCTCTCTTCCTTCCTTCCTTCCTTCCTTCCTTCCTTCCTTCTGAGATAGGGTCTCACTATGTAGTCCAGGCTGGTCTCAAATTCATGGTGATCCTCCTGCCTCAGCCTCCCAAGTGCTGGGATTACAGGCATGTACCACCATGCCTGGCCCAAAATATTAAAAAAAATTTATTATAGTGAAAGACCTTTTGCTATTAGCCTCCATATCTCCTTTCATGAACATCTTTAGTTGAGTATATGTGGCTGCCTTATGTCCAGAATCCATTAAAAATGTTTACCTTTCATGATCATTTTGACTTTGGAAAAGAGCCAGAAGTGGGATGATGATAGAACCAGTGGATCAAGTGAAGGAGGACACATCATTTTTCAATGAGTCTGCCTTTCCCTTGGATAGTACTCAGCAGCATTCACCTCATCTTTATCACTCTGCCTAAAGACACTCACAAAAGAAGACTTTCATAACTGCTTAAGAAAGTAGTAGGTATGATGGGATAAATGTGTTCTAAGTGAGGAGGAATATTTTGAGGGGGACTAATGGCACTGTGTCTTTTATTGTAACTTTTTTTTCTTTTGGTACCGGGGATCGAACACAGGTCCTTGTGCTTGCCCAGCAGGTGGTGAAACCACTGAGTTAAATCCCCGGCCCTGTAACTTTTTTTTTAGTTTAAACATTCACCATATATTCCAATCACCCTTGTGCACAGGCACACACTATTTATCCCCAGATAAGAATCTGTCAGTCTGTCTTGTGCAAATGGCCAGAATGGCACTGTATAGGTCTTTCCTTCACTTTCCATTGCTTGATAACAAATGTGCTTCCACGTGTGATAACTTGAGCCATTGTTTTGAATGAGCTGTCTTCACCATTATCCCACTCCACTTCTCTCTTAGGTATTTTATTTAGGTGTAACTGAAGCACAAAAAACAGTACATAGTTAATATATACAACTTGATGAATCTGCAGATAAGTATATACTCACAAAACCATTTCACCATCAATTAGTTTCTCTTTACGGATGCAATTCTATGTGTGATCCTCTGGTTACTGCAACCTTTCAGAGTGACAACCACAGAAGCCCACATGTGGAAAGGGTTGATAAGTTCACAGCGAGGAGGAGGAGGGGTTGTGCATCTTCCAATGCAACTGTGTCTTTGACTTCCTGTCTTTGTGTCTCACCTTTCTGAGACACTACTCACTGCTCTGGTATAACAAATGGCATTCCAGGAATTTGACCCCATGTAGTGATGGGAGCTGTGTCTGGTGCAGGAGCTTGCAGTTCACAGGAGGGCAGTTGGAATGGAAAACGAACATGAAACGGGGGCGGAGTGGGGGAGAATAAGAAGAAGCTGGAACTCACAAATACAAGGTGGAGACTGTAAGAACAGGCCAGAACTGAGGTCCCCTCTTGTCGCCTCCAAACTTGATGGTGTACATGCCCTGCAGAAGCCAAGTCTTTTGTCACACGTTTGTGGCTCAGACATCAGAAACTGAAGCAGCATTCCAGGAAAGGTAGAGCAGCAGAGGGCTGGCTTACCTGGAGATAGGTCACCAGGTAAGGAGCTCCAGAATGGTGGCTGGTTTCCTTTTCTCCTCCAAACACTGAGCAGGAACCTGTCGGTGGCCTGCTGTAATGAGATGTACAGGCAAGAACTTGTGGGGAATGTAGTCAGCTTGGCCACGCAGATACCTTACACAGCCACCATGCCTGCCCACAAACAGATTGTATCAGATAGGCCAAAATAAAGTGAGATCATTAAAAATGTTTGTTTCAATTATCCTAGATCAGCAATAATCAAAATTTTTGGTCTCTTTGATATTCTTAAAAATAATTAAACATCCCAAAGAACTTCTGTTTAAGTTTATTATAGCTACTGATAGTTATAATTTTAGAAATTAAAGCAAATAAACAAAAATATTCACCTTTTCATTTATTTAAAAATAAGAATAACAAACCATTAAATGTGAAAATAAATAGCATATTTTTATGAAAATATTTTCCAAAATCAAAAGTATTGAGTAAGAACAATGACACTATTTTACATTTTTCAGAATATTTTTAATGCTTACCTTAACAGAGGACAACTGGATTCTCATATCTGGTTTCTGTGCTCAATCTGTTGTGAAATCACTTATTCTTTAGCCTCTGGAAAATTTCACTGCAGATTTATAAGAAGACAAGGGAAGAGGGAAATAATATCTTAGTATTAACATGAGAAAAGGTTTTTTTCCTCCCAGTACTGTAAATTGAATCAAAGGCCTTTGCACTGAGCCTACATCCCAAGCCCTATTTTATTATTTATTTATTTATTTATTTATTTATTTTGGCTTCCCCTTCCCCTTTGGACCTTTTCTTCCTATTTGAAATTATCAATTATTCATTTTAATCATTTTAACCCTTATTTACACTTTCATTTTCTCACACTAGAGAAACTATTTGGTATTTACACATGTATGTCCTATTTATTTCACTTAAGAGTATGTCCTTAATATGTATCCATTTAGCTATAAATGTCTCTAGTTTCTCATTCTTTATGGCTGAGTAGTACTCCATTTTATTAAAAAACCACATCTTCTTTATCCAGTTTCCAGTTGATGAGCACTTGGGCAGTTTCCAAGCTTTAGCTATTACAAACTGTGCCAGTATAAACATGGGTGCACATATATTGCTGTGGTATGATTTTTAAAATTCTTTGGGGAAGATACCCAGCAGGGGAATAGCTGGGTCAAATGGGACCTCTAGTCCTATTTTTTTGAGGTATCTCCATACTGATTTCCACAGTGGTTGCACCAGTTGACACTCCCACCAAAATGGAGAAGGGTTCCTTTC
This sequence comes from Heterocephalus glaber, assembly GCF_053883595.1. Classification (NCBI taxonomy): domain Eukaryota; kingdom Metazoa; phylum Chordata; class Mammalia; order Rodentia; family Bathyergidae; genus Heterocephalus; species Heterocephalus glaber. Next base: position 32,258,482 of record NW_028258153.1, on the reverse strand, counting down.
TCCCCACACCCCCACCAGCATTTGTTATTGGTTGATTTTTTGATAGCCGTCATTCTTTTTGGGGTGAGGTGGAATCTCAGGGTTGTTTTCATATGCATCTCTCAAATGACCAGTGATGTTGAATATTTTTTCATATGTTTATTTGCTGCTTTTACTTCTTTGAGAAATGTTTGTTCATTTCAGATACCTATTTTTGAATTGGGTCTTTGAATTTGGGCGGTCTGATTTTTTTTTGAGTTCTTTATATATTCTACATAGTAGTCCTTTGTCTGAGGTACAGCTGCTAAATTTTTTTTCCCACATTGTAGGATGTCTCTTAGAAGCCCTATTTTATTTTGAGAATAGGGTCTCACTAAGGTGCTAAGTTGCCCAGGCTGCATTTGAACTTGTAATCCTCCTGGCTCCCCTCCTAGTGTGCTAAGATTCCAGGTGTGTACCACCACAGCTATGAAAATGATTTTGATTTCATTTCATCCTTTCTTAAAAGGATCTTGGAAATTCTCAGGTCTCTCTGGGCCACACTTCGAGAGCCACTGTACTGGAGAAAATGCATTATTCTCTAACTGTGGTGAAGCACTAGGGGAAAGTAGAATTTGGAAGTGGTAGTTCTAAGCCTTGGAGAGAGAGAGTAGCTTGAAGTCTATGGATCTCCATAAGTGAAGCAAGGATCTGTATTCTTTAAGCCCAAGTAACACACCAATGTCTCCACTATTTGGGTAATTCAGGTAATTTTTCCATATGACTCTAAAATTTCTTGACAATGTTGTACTTCATTGTATCTGTGTGGCTACTAGTAGTGAGAGATGTTTAGGCACTGGAAAGTGAGAGAGCTAGGGAAAGAATGAGGACAGGAAGAAAGAGGAAAGTGGGAATGTCACTGAGCCAGGTCTTGCCTTCAGATCCAGAGTATCTACTTTCTGGGACAGAAGCATTCATATCCTTGGGGATGTGCTGTGGACACAGAAGAGGTCACCTAAGAAACAGTCTCTCTGGGCTGTGGAACCTGTTTCTATGAATTTCCTCAAGTTGCCACAGTGATCTAAGAATTTCTGGGTGGGAGGAGTGAGCTCACTGAATATTTATACATTTTCAATGCTCCTAGGAGGATGTAAAATAAAATTATTAAGCCATTTGCCTGTTTATCATTGAAGTTTTCAAGTGGTTTACTTTTCATTTTATTTTCAAGCAGTGCTTTTTTGGTGTGTGTGTGCTGGAGATTGATCCCAGTACCTCACACATGTACTCTACTACTGAGATAGTTCCCTAGGCAATGATTCTTTTTAAATCTATTGCAAAGCAAAAGTCTTTTCTCCAAGAAAACATAAATGTACATATCAAGAAGCTAACTACTGCTCAAGCTAATATACATTGTCCTTGATTTATGATGATTTGACTTCTTACTTTTGTCCTTATGATGGAGTAAAAGTGATTTGCATTCAGCAGAAATCATACTTCATATTTTGAATGTTGAACTTTTCCCAGGCTAAGGCTGTGGCAAGATCTTCTCTTTTGATGCTGGAGGTGTCAGAAATGGGCAGCTCCTAGTAAGCCAGGAGAGGTGAAGCCACTGGTGGTCTGCAGTGTACTGTGTTGCAGTGATGGTTAGGTATTGTGTTTTATTTTCATATCCTGCCATGTATACAACATTCTCATGGGTGTCTCCCATACTCATCCAACTGTTTTGGTTTTCACTTTCAGTATAACATTTGCTATAATTTGTATCTGGAACACCCCCCAAAGGCCCATGTGTTCAAGCTGGTCCCCAGCACGGTGACACTGGGAAATAGTGGAAACTTTGGTAAGTGGGGCCTGGTGCGAAGTCTTCAAGCCACTGGGGGTGAGCCCTTGAAGAGGATGGCAGACCCTGGCCACCTTATCTTTCTCTTCCTTTCATCTTCCAGACACAAGGTGAGTTTTGCTCCTCCACATATTCTGGCCATACTGTGCCACTGTTCTGGAATCATGGAAAGAAATGTACGGAGACACAGAAGTTGGGTAAAAAAACAAAGCCTTTACTTGCCAGCAGGGCGGGACTGCCAGAAAGTCATCTGATCAATGTCTGCAGTGCTCTTTGTTCTAACATTTCCTTTTATATCTTCTTTTAGCCATTACCTCATTCCTGGTGGTCTTAGTCAGTAAAATTTCTGTTTCTCTTTTACAACTAGTTCCTGTTAATGGTTAAAGTCACAGACATATAACAAACAGATGGTGCTTAAAACACATACATTGTAAACTACCATTGTAAACTAACATTTATACTTTGCTTTTCACCAGGTTAAATGTTATCTACAGCTAGGTTACAGGTCAAATGTTCAGTTATCCATCACCTTAAACAATAAGAGTTACGGGAAAGGTAAGTCTTAAAGAAATGTGTTACTTATTCTACTTCAGCTACCTTAATAACTAACTTATAGTTCAAAGTTTCTCTATCACCACTAATACAGTTAGAGACAGTGGAGCTGAGTGAGTCACTCCTTTTCCTCCATTTAATTCTAAACAGTACCCTGTGGTTATTTCTGCTTCTGTTGTCCTCAGAGAGGTGGGGAATAAAATAACAAAAGCTTAGGAGATATTGGATGCTCCAGGTGAAAGCACAGGGTATTGCATCTCCTAACCTGAACTTCTGGTCGCCTTTACCCTATTCTCACCTCATTACAGGCTCATAGATATGCACTACATCTCATAAATATAATTAAGGTCAGAGGGAGTTCTGGGACAGGCATGTATGTTGAGAGCCCTTGAGATGACTCAACACCCTGTCAATCATTCTTGTCAATCACACCTAGAAATTTAATGGGAGGTACCTAAAGCAGAGGTATCTGGCCTTTAAATTCTGAAAGCCTAATTTATTCACTCCTTTATGTTGCTGTTGCTACTTTTTGTGTGCTTTTGATGCGTGTTCAGTGCTTTTCTATCACCCTGGCACCTTCTTGGTGTGTGCTATGTCTTTTATTGGCGTAGACTTGCCCTGAGAACAACTTCCTGTGATCTTCAATTAATGTAGCTGGTTTCTACTTACTACTGGGTGAACACTTGGTAATTCTTTCCTTGTCATTCACAAGAACCTGGACTATTATTGGCCCATTTCACTGTGACTACCAAAGCATGGAGTCAATAGATCATATACTGAAACCTCTAAAACTATGAGCCAAATAAACCTTTTATCCTTAGAAGTTGAATTTTTCCCTCAGGTATTTGTTATAGTGTTGGAAAGCTAACACATTTTAAAAAATTAAATGGATATTCAGAACTTTATAATAAAATAGGCTTTGTGTGAGATGATTTTGCCCACCTTCAGGCTAATGTGAGTATTCTGTGCATGTTTCAGGTAGGGGAGGCCAAGCTATGTCATTTGGTAAGTTGTGTTTTAAATGCATTTTTGAGTTAAGATATCTTGACTTAGGATATTTCTGATCAAAGCCTTTGTTTGGAATCAGAGTCCTCTAAAAGATCAACTTTTTTTTTTTTTTTTAACCAAAGCCCTGGCCCAGTTTTCAGAAATATTTTGGAAAAGTACCAGCTTGTGACACCAGGCATGCAGACACATTGCCACTGTTTTTGTGATCATTACTTTTTCATTGAAATTTCATGGAATGAAAATAACATCATGGTCAGTTTTTCCCTCAAATAAACTTTTTAAAGTCAACATGACTTTCATTAAAATTAAAATTATGCACAATATTTATTTTATGTCTTTCTTGATTTTAAGTGTTGCATATTTATTGTATTAAAATTGAACAATATAGGACATTAAAATATCACCTATAAGCCTACTACCACCTAAACATGCCATTTTAGTATGTGTCCTTCTAATTATATTATAAGCATATATATGCATGGATATATGACATATATGTATATATGATTTTTAAACACAATTGAGTATTAGATTACAGTCTGGTGTGTGTGTGTGTGTGCGTGTGTGTGTGTGTGTGCATGTGTGTGTTACTGGGGGTTGAAGCAGGGCCTTGCACATGCTAGGCAAATGCTTTACTGCTGAGCTCCACCCCAGCCCCATAAATCAAAATCTTCATGAACACAGGGCACCAATTTGTAGCACCTCAGTGAGCTGAAATTTCTGGCTTGAGGGGAGAAGCTGGCTCGTGACCCCGTGTGTGCTCTGGGTTGAGGAGTGAGTTAGGTTACTCTTGTAGCTGGGCCTACACAATAGTTTCCTTTCAGGGAAGAGACATGGGTCTGGGAGAGAAAGTGGACATGAGTGTCAGTGTGTCAGTACGGTGTGGGGCGAGGTGGGGTTTGGACATTAGGTGTCACTGAGCCTCAGCCTGGAGGAGCAGGTGCCCTGTGGTATGAGTGTCTTGCTAATCCCCTCTCTCACACCCGGGACCGCACATCATGTTGAGGCATCCTGTTGCCTTGGTCTTCTCTTGGTCTGGGATGGTTCCTCAGTCTTCTTGTAAGCTTTTATGGCCTTGACTCATTGGAAGATAGTGTTCAGTTATTTCATTGTGCATCCCTCAAAAAGGGCTCTTTGATGTTTCTGCAGGCACAGATGTAACTCCTGCATTTTTGGCAGGAGCACAATGGAAGAATCGCCTTATTGGCCAGGAGGCTCACTGCAGCAGTTTCTCCTGTCGCTGGTGATGGCCATATGGCCAGTTTGAGGAAATTGTCTGTTAGGTTCTTCACTGTGAAGTTATTTTGAGACTCTTTGTGGGACTGTTGGATTGATAGCCCGACTAGTCACCAGGGTATGCTTGGTTGCCTGATGAGGGGACAGCAGGGGATGAGATAATATAAAAAGAACAAGAAATAGAGAGTAAAGAATGAATGGTACTTTATTACCTGGGGGGCCTTCTCTCTTGGGCTCTCCCAGCCCAGCCCACTCTTCTGCACTCCAGCATGCTGCTGCAGTCTGCTCAACATCCCACTCACATCTCACATGCATCTCAAAGGAACTGTGTCCTTGTGGTGGGCTGAATTGTGTGCCCCTAAATTCAGAGGGGAAGCTCCAATCCCTAGTGTCTCTGAACATGACTGCATTTGAAGGCAAGACCTTTAAAGAGGTGATTAAGGTAAAATGAGGCCACCTGAGTGAGGCCCAGTCCAATCTGGCTGGTGTGATGACGAGAGGAGGAGATTAGGATGTAGTGGACACACAGAGAAAGATGACCACGCGAAGACACCGTGAGGATGCCACCCACAACCACAGAGAGGGCAAAACCAGAAAGCAGCATTTATTTAAAGCAGAAGCAAAAAGCTCCCAGGCAAACGAACTTGGGAGGGGGCCCAAAAATTGTTGCCAAAGGGACTTTTTGTGTAGCAGGTTTTATACACAAAAATGACTACATCTCAGCCAGGTTGAGATAAGCATATGGGTTGCAATGAGGAGAGTTTGACATAGAAGTGGGTGTATGGAAGCTTGGGGTATGTAGGTGTACTCTTGTAGGCACCATTAAATGTAACTTGAAACAGCCAATCTAAGGAGACCTTTGTCTACTGAGCCTCCAGGTGCCAAGGCCTTGGTCACCAATTCGTCTTTCACTGACTCTGAGTCCCTTTTTGGCTAGGCTCCTCCAGGTGCCCTGGCTGCCTGTTCATCTGTGGACCTCCCGCTTCCAGAACACTTCCCACACTCCCCTCCCTGATGGGCCAGTGTTACTCTGAGAAATCGCACCTTCCACAGGGCCCTGCTCATCTTTAGCGTTCCTGTTGGAAGCCTCTTGTTAGGTTAGGAAAATGATACCCAAACCTTAGAAAACAGGACCTAAGCCCAAACATGCCAGCATAGAGGATTCCTGATTCATCCTCTCTAAGTCTTTTGTTGTCTTTCTGCTCAGTGATGGTTCTGCCTAGCACATCCCTTAACAGAACTCCTGCCTTCCCTCTGCCTGCGTTTCTTCTTAATGTGTCCTACCTGGGGACTTGGCACCACCATGGGCCCAGCTGTTTTTTTGGTACCGGGGATCGAACTCGGGTCGTTGCACTTGCATGGCAGGTGGCAAAACTACTGAGCTAAATTCCTGGTGGGCCCAGCTGTTTTTGTCTGTCCATTCCTTCTTGTCTTCATCTTAAAGCTGGAAAAATTCTATAAAGGAAAACTTTCTTTGCTGACATTTTGTTATTTGGAAGCCTCATGACAGGCAGAATAAAAATTCTTGACTCTGTCTCTGGATTTGCCAGTTTTAAAAATAAATGAGTCGATATCTTTGTATACTCTAAATGTGACAAAGGAATTTAAAAACTATTATGAACTCATGCGAATAAACGTATCGCATGTATTTCAAACTATGGCAGTCATTCACTGGTGCTCACATTTTCCCATTTTTGGTGAATAGGAAGTTGACAAGTGGCCTCCTGAACTCATTTGGCCTTTGTGAGGCCTCTTGTTTTCTACGAGATATCTGGGGCTCATCATGTATACTTCTAGGCCAAACTTCAAGGTGGCCATTTATTTCAGATTCTCAGTCTTTTTTGGGAATTGGTATTTAGAGACCATTCAGGTACTAGTGGATGTTCACTGCTGTTGTACTGATTTTGTTATTTGGACTTTTCAGTAGACAGAGCTAGAAAATGCAAAGATAAAATGTAAAGATATGCACAACATAAATCCATACTGCCACTTCAAATTTAAATTCAAGATGATTCATTCTCTCTCTCTGTCCGCTCCCCCCCCCCCGCCCCCCAGGGATTGAACCTTTTATTCAGCTACAACCCCAGCCCCTTTTATTTTGCTAAGTGGCACAGATTGGTCTTGAACTTGTGATCCTCCTGTTTTAGCCTCACATAGGGCTGGGATTACAGGTGTGCACCACCATTCTTGGCTCCTCTCCTGTTTTTATTTTTTTGGTACTGGGGATCAAACTCAGATCTTTGCACTTATGCAGCAGGCACTGAAACCACTGAGCTAAATCCCCAGCCCCTCCTGTCCTGTTTTTAAGAGTGGCAAAGTATATATAGAATAAAATTTGCCATTTAAAGCATTTTAATTTAACTTCTTCCTTTCCTATCCTTATTACTTTTATTTCCTTTTCTTGTCCAATTGCTTTGGCTAACATTTCCAGAACTATATTGAATAAGAGTGGTGGCAATGGACATCATTGTCTTGTTCCTGATTTTAGAAGGAAAGCTTTCACTTTTTCTCCATTTAATATAATGTTGGCTCTTGGTTTGTCATAGCTGGCTTTCATTAGATTGAAATAAAGACTATATATTTCAATTTTTGTAGGCTTTTTATCATGAATGGGTGTTGGGCTTTGTGAATTACATGATATTCTCCATAGAAGACCCCAAATACTCTACCAAAAGACTTCTAGATTTTTTTTTTTTTTGCCTTTTTGACACAGGGTCTTGCTATTAGTTCAGGCTGGCCTTGAACTCACCATGTAGCCCAGGCTGGCCTTGAACTCATAGCAATCCTCCTGCCTCAGGATCCCAAGAGCTGGGATTACAGGTGTGTGCCATCATGTCCTGCAAGACTTTTAGACTTAATAACCAAATTTAGTAGTGTACCTGGATACAAACTCAACAATCAAAAATCAATAAGATTCCTGAATACAAATAACAAACTCACTGAGAAAGTAGGGAAACATCTTTCACAATAGCATCCAAAAATTGAAATACCTAGGAATCAATCTAATGAAGAAAGTAAAAGACTTTTACATTGAAAATTATAGTACTCCAAAAAAAAGTATAGAAGATATTAGAAAATGGAAAGATATCCCTTGTTCTTGGTAGGAAGAACCAATATAGTAAAACTGGCCATACTTCTAAAATTGTTATACAGATTTAATGCAATCCTGATCAAAATACCAATAGTACATCTCACAGAATTAGAGAAAAACAATATTAAAATTCATTTGGAACTGGAAGAGACCTAGAATAGTGAAAGCAATTCTGGGTAACAAAGGCAAGCCAGAGAGCATCACAATCCCTGACTTGAAATTATACTACAAAGCTACTGTGATAAAACAGCATAGTACTGTTAAAAAAAAAATAGAATCAAGGATCAGTGGAACAAATTAGAAGATGCAGAAAGAACTCCAAGCACTCTCGGCCACCTCATCTTTTTTTTTGAGCTGTAACCCCTTTTATTTTCTGTTTAAAATCAGACAAAACAAACATCAACTCTGTTATACACTAACATCTTCAAAGTACATCATTTGTACAAGAGAAGGACTAGGAACAAAAACGTGTTGACAGAGATCCAAACACGGGTAAGAGTGCCTCACACTGTTTTCCAGTGGTACTCAGGAGGGGCCACTTCATAATCACTGGCACTAAACAAATTTGCCAAATTTTTCACCAGATACTTGAGGAAATTATGAAGATAATTCAGTAATAAAGCAAGGCTCTTCTCATCCAGAGGTGAATAGGCCAACATTGCTCCAATTCATACAAATAGTCTCAGTAGCTATGGGGCTCCACACACCGGGGACATGGGCGCATAGGGTGATCAGCAAGGATCTGTGGTCTCTCAAATTTGTAGAAGAGCTGAATGCCCAGCATCATATTGAAGTGTTCTTTTATCCCTGGTACAACCTCATTAACAGCATACTCCTTATTACCCATGTTTCCTTGAGACTTCTTATAATTTGCATAGTCCTCTAGAATGGAATCCACATTCTTCTTTTCTTTTATTTTTTTTTTTGGTACTGGGGATCGAACTTAGGTCCTTGTGCTTGCGCAGCAGGCGACGAAACCACTGTGCTAAATCCCCAGCCTTCCACATTCTTCTTGACGTGAAGGTAAAAGAGCTGCATCTGTCTGGTAATTAAGTCCTAGTCATCAACAAGCCATGGTTTTAGCTCTTCAGGGATCTTTTTACCTTAACTTCAACTCTGTTCATAAATGTTTCTTCATTTTTAACAGTAGGATCTACCCGGGCCCTCTTCTTCCCAGGAGGCTGAGGTGTCTCACTGGTACTGCCACTGTCTCCATTACCAGGGGATTTTTGTTTGTCCTTTTTTGTTTTTGTTTCAACAGTTTCCTGCTGCAGACCAGATGTCTTCTTTCCTGGAGCAGCCCTTCTCATCTTTCCCTCTGCATATTGCTCCCGATTGGCTTTTTGAAGTTCTCACTGTTTCTGTAGATTGGTGTCCACATGCTTGAGTCCACACATTTGCTTTCTGGAACCCATTCATTCCAATTTTTATTCCAATCACTGTAATGTATAAAGTATTTTACTTGTTTGTCCTTTATAGCAACCTTTACACATGTTGCTTCATAAAAAGGCCCATGAAAGCATAGTGCTCATTCACCTTCCTGGAACTTGGGCGGTCCTGCTTGGGTGCCATTTATAAGTGAATCGCCTCCTCCTTCTCCCACCATCCCTGACTACTGACCCCTACTTTCTACCCCACGCGAGCTCACATCAGATGCGCTGTCAGGCACAGCTGCTCTACATCCTGGGCCCAATTTGCCAGCACCTGCAGACCTCACAGTTTGGATTTTTTTTTTCTGGGATCAGGGATCGAATTCAGGACCTTGTGCTTGTGAGGCAGTGCAACACCACTGAGCTAAATCCTCAGCCCCAACCTTATCTTTGACAAAGAAGCTAAACATCTTCACTGGAAGAAAAATAGCCTCTTTAATAAATGGTGCTGGAAAAACTGGCTTTCCACATGGTGAGAATTAAAACTAGACCCATATCTCTCACTGTGCACTAAACTAAAATTGAAATGGATCAAATATCTAAATATCAAAGCAGAAACACTAAATCTGCTAGAAGAAAGAATAGGTAAGACTCTTGAAGACACAGGTGTAGGCAAAGACTTTATGAACAAAACCCAGCTGCACAGGAAATATCACAAAGAATCAACAACCAAGATCTCATTAAAAAGCTTATTAAAAAGCTTTTGCTGTGCAAAAGAAACCACCAACATAAATAGGACACACATGAGTAAATACCGAACAGTTTCTCTAGTGTGAGAAACTGAAAATGTAAATAAGGACTAAAAGGTATAATAGTTAATGTGAAATAGGAAGAAAAGGGGCAAAGAGGAAGGGAAAGTGGGAAGGGTAGGGGAGAAGAAAGAAGGGAATGGAATTAATGTGAGAAAATGAAAAACTGGAAGCAAAGTCTTTGTAAATAGGGAGGGATGGAGGGGTTGAAGGGAGGGCAGGGGAAGGAGGAAAAATAAGAACCAAGATGGATTATGTAAAGGTAAAAATTTCCAATTATGAATGTCATTATATTGTATAGCTAAAATGTACCAATAAAATTAATTAAAAAAAACCCAAACCAAAATAATATGGTTGTAGTTGTGTGTTACATTGTATAAAATTATACCGTTGTATAAATTAATTTTTTCATTTCTTCGATTCTCCGTTTCTTTATTTTTTGTTTTGTTTTGTTTTGAGATTCTGCTTAGGGCTGGGGATTTAGCTCAGTGGTGGCTCACCTGCCTAGCAAGCACAAGGTCCTGAGTTCAATCCTCGGTACCGCCAAAAAAAAAAAAAGATTCTGCTTAACCTGAAGGGAATCCAATTCTATATTTTGGTTATAGTGAACAGGGCTGCAATACACATATCTTCTTGGTGTACAAGTTCCTCTCTTTTAAGACTATATCCAATAGGGCTGGGGATTTAGCTCAGTGGTGCTGCCGCCTGCCTCACAAGTGGAAGGGCCTGAATTCAATCCCCAGTACCCCCAACACCGTAAGAGTATATCCAATATTCCAATATTTTTTTCTTTCCCTTTTTCCTTTCCACTTCCCCCTCTTCCTACTTCCCCTTCTTCTTTGGACCTTTAATTCCTATTAGCAAGGGGTGCAGAGGTGGAAGGGAGGGAAAAGGAATGGGGAAAAAACAAGAACCAAGATATATCATATACAGGTACAAATTCCCAATGATGGATGTGATTATAATCTATACCTAAAATGTATCAATAAACTTAATAAATAAAAAATGGTATATCCAATAGTGGAACTGCTGGGTCATATGGTAGTTTTATTTTTATCATTTTATGGGGAAAAAAAGAAACCACCAACAGAGCGAAGGCACAACTCACAGAATGGGAAAAATTTTTGCTAGCTGTTCCTCAAAGGACTAATCTCTAGAATATATAAAGAGCTCAAAAAAATCAGACCCCCTCAAATTTAAAGACCCAATAAAAAAACAAGCATCTGAAATGAATAGATACTTCTTAGATGAAGAAGTACAGATGACAACTAAATATATGAAAAAATATTCAACATCGTTGGTCAATTGAGAGATGCAAATCAAAACAACACTGAGATTCCATTTCACTCCAGGAAGAATGGCTACCATCAGGAAATCAACTAATAACAAATGTAGGTGGGGTGATGGGGGTAAAAAGAACCCTTCTCCACTGTTGGGAGTGTAGGCTGCTGCAACCACGGTGGAAGTCAGTGTTTGAGATTCCTCAAAAAACTAAATCTAGAGAGGTTCCATTTGACCTGGCTGTTCCCCTCCTATGGACACCCATGTTCATAGAAGCAAAAAGATAATAGCTAAATCTTCGAAACAGTCCAAATGCTCATCAACTGATGAATGGATAAAGAAGACATCTAAAAATAAAAATACAATGGAGTACCATTCTGCCATAAAGAAGGATAAGCTCGAGATATTTCTAGCTAAATGGATGCACCTTGAGATCATACTCTTTTTTGGGGTACCGGGGATCAGAGACCATACTCTTAAGTGAAATAAATCAGATATACATGTTTAAATGCAGCATTGTTTCTCTGGCGTGAGAAATTGAAAGTTTAAATATGGACCAAAATGTAAAAAAGATATTGAGAAATCAGAAGAAAATGTTCAAATGAGAAGGGAAACAAGGGGGGAGGGTAGGGGGAAAGGAAAGAAGAGACAAGAAAAAAAGAATAGAAGCAAAAAATGGAAACAGCTTTCGTAAGTAAGGAGGGGAGAGGTATCGAAGGGAGGGGAGGGGAAAGGGAAAGAAAGAATAAGCAAGATATATTGTGTAAAGGTACAAATTCCCTATGATGAGTGCTATCATTTTGTATATCTAGTGGCATTATTTACATTTGTGATGTTATGTAATCGCCGCCACAATCCGTTTCTAAATTTTTCATCATTCCAAACAGAAACTTTGCACTCGTTAAGCAATAAGTTTTCCATTTCCCCATTCCCTAGCATTTGGTAACCTATAATCTATTTTCTGTCTTTATGAGTTGCCTACTCTAGATACTCCATATAAGTGAGATCACATAGTATTTGTCATTATCACCTGGCTTATTTCACTTAGTGAATGTTTTCAAGGTTCATCTGTGCTGTAGGATTTATCTGAATTTCATTCCTTTTTTGGGGGGCCGCTAAATACTGTTCCATTGTATGTACAAATTACATATTGTTTACCCATTCATTGCTGATGGACCCTTGAGTTGGTTCTACCTTTTAGCTATTATGACTAGAGCTGCAGTGATGATTGGAGCTGGGTTCTGTGTTAGATGGCAATTCTGTCTGGCTCTTTGAAAAGCCACCAAGCTTTCCCAGTGCCGCACCATTTTACAGTCCCACAAGTGCTGCCCAAGGGTTACAACTTCTTCACATCCTCCTTTCCAACATTTGCTATTTTTTCTTAGTAATTCCAATAGATATGAGTAGCATCTAGTTGTGGTTTTGATTTGCATTTCCTTAATGATTAGTGATGTTGAACATTTTATGTGCTTATTGGCCACTTATATAGCTTCTTTGGCATTATCTATTCATGTCCTTTGATAATTTTTGGATTGAATTGTTTGAGTACTTTATATATTTCCAAATTCTCAGTTGAATTTTGAATGATCCAGATTTTTTATTAAATAAATAGCAAAGAAATATATACATAAAATCCACATATATACCTTACTAGAGATCTCTTTTACAGATATTTTCACATACTCTATAAGATCTTTTCCTCCTTCTGTATAATGTACCTTGATGCACCAAAGTTTTAAATCATGATAAAATCCAATTTATCTATTTTTAATTTGGTTGCTGATATTTTGATGTTATATCTAAGAATCCATCACCAAATTCAAGGTCATGAAGATGTAATTTTATGTTGTCTTCTACAAGTTTTTTTAGATTGCTCAAGTTGTAGTTTTCTATGGTATAAATCAGGATAGATATTTGCAATGACAAACTCTGGAATCTTAATAAATATATAGTTATATAGAATAAGAAAGACCTATGAGAGATGTTTTTAAAGCTTTTGCCTGGAAATGTATAATTGTTAGTCATTTTCCATTGGCTGGAACTCAGTCACATGACCTTAACCTGACTGGAATTGAAGCTGGGAAATGTAGCCTTCTCTGCCCAGAAATTCAAACTGGTATCTCTGCCATATTCTCTCAGCTGCTTGCTGTGTTCTCTCAATTACTAAGTGTGTATATTGAGCAACATGTGAAATAGGCAAAACTGTATATTTTAAATGAATAAGTAATTAGAAAACATCATTTAATCCAGCATTGTATGTTTTTTTCTTTGACTCCTTTAAGGCCTTAAAATAATAGTTCAATCCAGTCATATTACAAATACAAAGCAAATTACAAGTGTTACTTTAAATATTTCATAATTCATGTGCATTGCCATTGCCTGGGGAAGACAAGTGCTCATTTGGACTGATACTGTTCTGTAATTAGGGCTCAGCAATCACTTCCTGAAGGCAGAGCCTGTGAAATCTCTATAATGCCCTTGAGATGGCAGCCTGCTACCATGGAGAATGGGAAACAGTCTTATTGCTTTGGCTCAGGTGGCAGCTTTTTGTAAAGATGGTTTAAAAACTGGAAACCAAATAAAAGCAAAGAAGAGAAGAGTGACAGGAGGGAAAGAAAGAAAAGAACAGAGAAGCAGGGAAAGAAAAGAAGCAGAGAGAAGAGGGGCGAGCCTTTGGACTGCGTGAGGTGCAGCTCATGTACCATTGGCCCAGTTCCAACTCAGCCAGAGAGAGGAGGACAGCATTGAGGTCAGCATGGCACCACACAGGTCAAAAGAAAGCTAGACTAGACATTGACACCCTTATAACAGCACTTCCCTCATTTCTAAAATAGGTCAACCTTAAGAGGTCTTTTTTGTTTTTTGAGACAGGGTCTCACTATGTAGTCCAGGCTGGCCTTGAACTCACTATGTAGCTCAGACTGGCCTTGAATTCATCGTGATTCTCCTGCCTTAGTCTCCCAAGTGTGGAGAGTACAGGTGTGTGCCATCATGCCTGGCTAGGAGGCCTTGATCAGTATAAAATAACCCCAGAACCAGGTAGGAATCTAGTGGCCTCATTTAGAGGGAAGATGGAGCTGTGCATCTTTTAACACCAAGACAAACAATGTCTCCATTGGAAACAGAAAGCAAATCACCGTACAGTCCTGGCCACATTCACACAGAAGAGTTTCCCTGTCTTGGATGTGAAGCTGTGGAAGCAATGGCCACCGTAGGGAATTAGCATTTACTGAAGATCGACCCATTTATGCAACAGGAACATTTCATTGAGAAATCACCCTGGCTCTCAACTTTCCACCATGGTGAAATTAGTACAAAATGGGGTGAAAAGCTATGTGTCAAAGGCAAGAGAAACAGCCCTACTTTCCTGATTTTTTTTGCAAGCTTAGATTCCTGGTGTCTCTAGCCTTCAGGTGTTCACAAGGTCAGACTTCTCATGACAAATATTTTCTTTGGTCCTAACATGTGCCTACATAATGCAGACCCTTAAGAGGGTGACTGGTCATGGACTCTACTATGGCTTCTGTCTCCTACAATCATTGAATTTTGCCCCCTGAGAAGCCCTTTGAAAGCATGACTATCTCCTAGGAGAAAACTGATGCTGGGGTAACTTCCCAGATCAGGCTCACTCAGTGATCTTGTACATCTAGGTGCCATCTCACAAATCTATTCAAGCCAATAGAATTGCTTGACTCTCCCACCTGCTCATTTGATTCTTCTTGGCATTTGGAATTCTGGCTAAATCCCAGGGATAATCCCATTATATGCATGCAATTAGCACATTCTTAGTTTGGAGGACTCTGGATTCTGTATCTTCTTGCAATGTAAACCAAACTCAAGTGGTTTCTGATCTTCCCTGAAACCACTGATGCCAACATCATTCATCTAGTGAGGCTGCTTGACAAAATTTTGCTCTGGGCACATGGTGGAGAATATTGGGGAGCTGGATTGCCCCTTCCCCATGGACATTTCCTTTGCCTGCCACTCAGATGAGGGAACAAAGGCATGAGTAGGTGACAGTATGAAGGGTCAAGGATCACCCTACTTTTGGTGTCTCAGACCAGCTACTGCTTTCCATCTGCTCCCACCCTGTTTAGCACCACACTTATTTCAAGAAAACTATGGCAGCTTCCTAAGCTGTCCACTGCTTCTTGTCTAAAGCCTCACATTATGGTTTAGATCTGGGGTATCCCACTGAAAGCCTCATGTGTTTGGAAGGTGATTGGATCAGAAGGGTGATGGTCCACTGATGAATTCATAGCTGACTTGTTTTTAGGAGGTGGGACTTGGTCAGAAGTGGACCACTACAAGTGTGACCTGGAAGGATGTTTCTCCCTCACTGACTTCTTTTTCTCTCTGCTTTCTGACCCCCATGATGTGAGCAGCTTTCTTCTGAGCCAGGCCTTCCATCATGCCATTTCCGGGTTTGTGCCTGACAACCATGGACTGAAACTTCTCAAACCATGAGCCAAAAAAAAACCCCACTCCAAGTTGTGAGTGCCAGGTATTTTGTTCCAGTCATGAGAAAGTGATAAAGACAACCTTCTCATGTTGGTGCTACTTCTGTAGGTTTTCAGAATAGAAGGGTGTCTGCATACTATCAGAGCAATCACTAGGTTCACATGAATCCCTTTCTAAAGGTAAAGGGAGGATTATTTTCACAGAATGAATACATTTCTTACTGATATATTCATAAATATACATTCTTTTTAGAATCCTGGATGCTGTTTGTAGAACCTTTGGAAAGGAAGCTATTTATGAACTTGTGGCTGGCAAGGACTCTAGTGAGTCTTTCCTGATATTTGCCCAGGAATTCCCTCAAACACTCAGTCATGAAGGAGCTTATTCCAAAGGCCCTGTTCAACCATCATCAAACTCTATTGTGCATCCAACTCACCAGTGTGGCTTGTGAAAAACAGATTCATTGGGCCAACACTCAGAGTTTCTGATTCAGTAGTCTTCAGGGAGCTTGATATTATTTTTCTCCACCAAGAACTTGGTGATGCTAATGTTGCTGGCCCAGGGACCACAGTGTGGGAACCACTAGTTAATCGGGTTTTTGCATAGCTAAGAAGTGAACTCCTTGGATTTGACATAAAACTCTGCCTCTTTCTAGTGACATAACTACTTTTCTACACTTGTTTCCTTATCTGGGTCTTGGCAAGGGTTAGCATGAGGGGTATTTGTTAAGCATTAGGACAGATGCACAATGAGCATAATATACAAACTTTTATAAATAAGAAGATAAATTCTGCATGCCTAGATATGCTATAATTCTTAGTGTACAGTGGGACAGATAATGCATTCAGTTCATTCTTGGAGAACACTAGTAAAATTCAATGAGATGCCTGTAATCCCAGCACTCGGGGAGGCTGAGGCAGTAGATCACAAGTTTGAGCCCAGCTTGGGCAATTTAGCAACTTAGAGAGACAACACCTCAAAATTTAAAAATAAAATAAAAATGGGCTGGGTTCAATCCATAGTAATCCCTGCCCTACCCATTGATGGACTATCAGGATGGAAATCTTCAACAGCTTGGGAGCAGATCCAAGCTCAGGTTCATCTGGACCTTCTCAATTCAGGAAAATGCCCTGTGAGACCACCCACTGTGTGAATTTGTGTATTTCATCTACTGCCTGGCTCCCCATGATCTTGTCTGCCCCTAAGCAGGGAGTGGCCTCTGGAATGAGGCAGTTGATAAGGGGAAGAGAGCTGACTCATCCATGTGCGATAGCTGTGGGCAAGTTGTCCCCAATTGTAGAAGCCACAGTGTTTCTGAAGCAGATGGAAACCTGCCTCTTCTGGTTCCTGGTTGACCTCAAGGCAGTAGTGGTATATCAAGAGGCAATGTGGGGAGGAAATGATCCGTGAGAGACCCTGTCATCCAAGTTTAAGACCTCTCCTGCCCCCAGATCCCTTAGCAATAAGCAAGGCCTGGCTCACCAACACATTCCATTTCTGAATTTCTTCTTTTAAAGGCTCACGTCCTCATGGAGAAGGGTGAGTGAGACATGAGCAGTCATTCTTGCTTTTTAAAAACCATATTATCAGCAGTTATTTAAAACACCCGTAAGTTGAGGTTTTTAAACATTTTTTGTTTCCCTTTTATTGTTAGTGTCTATCATCTTTATAAAATACTTGGTTTTCATGTGTATGAAATAGTTGATCATAGCCACCCCCACTATTATCTTCCTTTACACTCCTTACCCCTTATTACTTTCCACTCATCTAATATTAGTTTCCCTTTGACTTTCGTGTCATCTTTTTTAGATTATACGTACTAGGATGAGCATGAGATATTTGTATTTCTGAATGGCTTGTTTCATGCAACACGATGATCTCCAGTTCTATTCATTTACCTGCAAATAACAAAATTTCATTATTCTAATTATATATACAGAGTACATTTAAAAAAATCCATTCATCTGTTGATGGACACTTAGGCTACTTCCATGGCTTGGCTATTGTGAATTGTACTGCAATAATTATGGATACTAGGTATTCTATATATCCTATACTAGGTATAGGTATCCCTGTAGTGTCTGACTCTGATTTCTTTGGGTTTATACCAAGTGGTATGGCTGGATCAAATGGTAGCTCCATTTTATGGTTTTTTTGGTACCATTGATTGAACTCGGGACCTTGTGCTTGCAAGGCAGGTGCCAGAACCACTGAACTAAATCCCTGGCCATTTTATGTTTTTTGAGGAACTCTCATACTCATTTCCACAGGTGCTATACTAATTTACATTATTACTAGCAGGATAGAAGCATTTCTTTTTTCCCACATCCTTGTCAACATTTATTTTTTTTATTTTTTATTTTTTATTTTTGGTATTGGGGATTGAACTCGGGACCTTGCACTTGTAAAGCAGGTGGCGACACCACTGAGCTAAATCCCCGGCCCAACATTTATTGTTTTTTGTACCCTGAATGATAGCCATTCTGATTGAGATGGAATCTCAGTGTAGTTTTGATTTGCGTTTCCCTGATGGTTAACGATGTTGAACATTTTTTCATGTAGTTATTGGCCATTTATACTTCTTTTGAGAACTATCTGTCCAATTCATTTGCCCATTTACTGATTGGGGTATTTGATTTTTTGGTGTTAGGTATTTTGAGTTCTTTATAGATGTTAATCCTCTATGAGAAGAGTAGCTGGTAAAGATTTTCTTCCATTCTGTAGGCTGTCTCTTCACTGTTCCTTATTTGCTTTGCTGGGCAGAAACTTTTTAATATGATCCAGTCCCATTTGTTGATTCTTGTTCTTATTTACTGTGCTACTGGAGTCTTATTTGGGAAATCTTTGCCTGTGCTATCATTTCACATGTTTCCTCTATGTTTTCTTTTAGCAATTTCAAAGTTCCAGGTCTTATAACTCCATCTTTGATCAATTTTGAATTGATTTTTACACTATGAGAGACAGGGTTCTAGTTTCAATTTTCTCCAGGCATATATCTAGTTTTTCCAGCACTATTTGTTAAAGAGACTGTCTTTTCTCCAACATATATTTTTGGCTTCTGTGATAGGTTAGATTTAAAATGTTCTACAAATGTCTCATGTTCAGAGGTGGGACTTCTGGAATGTGATTGGATAATGGGGATGCTATACTCATCCAGTGATGAGTTCATTGCTGAATGTGCTATGTGCTATTAGAAGGTGGGGCCTGGTTAAAGGAGGTGGGGTCACCAAGGGTATTACCTGGAAGAAGGTATTCTTGTTCCTGACTTTTTCCTTCTTTCTCTGCTTCTTGGCTGTCATGGGATGAGTGGCATTCCTTCACCCAGGCCCGTCTACCTTGCCATTTCTGCCTTGGACCCAATCAACCTGGACTGAATCTTCTGAAACTTGAGCCAAAGTAAAGTTCTCTTTTAAGTTGCACATGTTGAATATTTTGCCTCAATACAGAAAAGTTATTAATACAGAAAATTGTAAAAAGAAGTAAGGTCATTGCTGTGAATGTACCTGGTCATGTGGTATAAAAATAATTGGAACTGGGTCCCGCCACTCCCAGCCCAGAGGTAGGGGCTTCTGAGCCACCGTCTCACTGCTCCTGGTCCAGAGGAAGGGGCTTCCCAGCCACCATCCCTCCCACCGCTCCCAGCCCAGAGGAAGGGGGTTTTGGGCTGCCTTCTGTCCCACCACTCCTAGGCCAGAGGAAGGGGCTTCTGAGCCACCATCCCACTGCTCCTGGTCCAGAGGAAGGGGCTTCCTGGCCACCATCCCTACCGCTGCTCCCAGCCCCTGTCCCACCTCTCCCAGCTCAGAGGAGGTGATCCATGCAGGTGCCAACAGCACCCCCCCCCACCCCCCTAGTTGAAATGAGAAAACAAATAAGTCTCAAAACCAGACTTCCAGATCACCTACAGCAACCCCAAAGGGAAATGAGATGGAACACTCTGATACTCAACCACCTGGACCCACTGAACTGGCAACAAAAGGGGATCTGGAAAAAAAGGAAATCAGAAATAATTTCTCAGATAACAGGAGAAATTGTGCTCCTAGTGAAAGACAAGATTAATAAGCCTAGAGGGGAGCTGAGGAACATGATGAAATCCCAACATAGGAAACAAATGGAATCCATAAAACAGATGCAAATAGATTTCCAGGACATGAAAAACTCCATTGAAAGTCTACACAGCAGAATGAGCCACTGTGAAGACAGAATTTCAGATATAGAAGATAAGATTGCAATTAATGACCAGGAAAAGAAAAACTGCTTCAAAATTATAAGAGAACATGAGAAATCAATTGAGCAGCTGCTAGACGATGCAAAGAAGAATAACATAAGACTGATTGGAGTCAAGGAAGAAACAGGAGAGAGTGCAAATGACATAAAAAACTCTTCACAGAAGTAATGGCAGAAAACTTCCCAAGCAGGGGAAAAGAACTTGACATACAGATAAATGAGGCATATAGGACTCCAAATAGCCTTGATCAAAAAAAATCTACACATAGGCATATAATTGTTAAGATTCCAGACACTCAACAGAAGAACAAAGTTCTACAAGCAGTCAGAGAAAAGAAACAAATCACATACAAAGGAAAGCCAATCAGAATCACAGCAGACTTCTCAACACAAATCATCAAGGCAAGAAGAGCTTGGAGGGACATATTCCAAGCCCTAAAAGAAAACAGCCTCCAACCCAGATTGATGTACCCTGTAAAATTATCTTTCAAAATTGATGGAGAAATAAGATACTTTCATGACAAAGAGCATCTTAGGAACTTTGTGAATACCAAACCAGCATTCCAAAGAATTTTACACAATATCCTAGGAACAGACATTGAGGATCACAACCCCAGGAAGCAAAGCAGAATGAACCCATCTGGCATGACAAGAAATTAAATGTAAAGGGGGAGAACCCAACAAAAAGAAAAAGTCATGGCAATGACAAGTCAATACGTTTCAGTTATAAAAGTTGATGGTCTCAATTCACCAGTCAAAAGAAATAGACTAGCAGAATGGGTCAAGAAGCAAAATCCAACAATATGTTGCATACAAGAAACACACTTAATTCAAAAGGAAACTCATAGACTGAAAGTTAAAGGGTGGAAAACAGTACTCCATGTGATGGGAACCTGAAAAAAAGCAGGAGTAGCTATCCTCTTTGCAGATCAAGTAGATTTCAAACCAACACTGATTAAGAGAGATGAAGAAGGACACTACATCCTTGTAAAGGGAAGAATCCAAGAAGAAGAGATGTCAATCATAAATATATATGCACCAAACACTAGTGCACCCAACTATATAAAACAAATATTAACGAACATGAAAAGTCATATATGCATTAATACAATTGTAGTGGGGGACCTCAACACCCCACTGTCACAAATAGATAGATCAACTAGACAAAAAAAAAGTTATGAAATACTAGAACTCAATCGAACTCTTGAACAAATGAACTTAACAGATGTTTACAGAGTGTTCCACCCCACAAAATCAGAATACACATTCTTCTCAGCTGCACACAGGTGGTTCTCCAAAACAGACCACATACTTGCTCATAGAACATGTTTAAGTGAGTTCAAAGGAATTGAAGTTATCCCCTGTATATTATCAGACCATAGTGCGATGAAATTGGAGATCCATAGCAAAAGAAACTCAAAAAATTTCATAAACATGTGGAAATTGAACAACACACTTCTGAATAACCAATGGGTCAAAGAGGAAATTAAAGAGGAAATCAGACAGTTCCTTCAATTAAATGACAATGACAATACAACACATCGGAATCTATGGGACACAATGAAAGCAGTCTTACGAGGGAAATTCATAGCAGTGAATTCGTATATTAGGAAAACAGAATGAGCCCAATTAAACAACCTGATGCTGAACTTCAAGCTTCTAGAAAAAGAAGAGTGGGACAACCTCAGAGCTCATACAAGGGAGAAAATTATAAAGATCAGAGGAGAAATCAATGCAATGGAGACTAAGAGAATGATAGAAAAAATTAATGAAGCCAAGAGTTGGTTCTTCGAAAGAATCAACAAAATTGACAAATCTTTAGCCAACCTTGTCAGAAAAATGAAAGAAAAGGCCCAAATCCATGCAATTAGGAATGAAAAGGGTGAAATTACAACAGACCCAGCAGAAATACAGAGGATCATCAATACCTACTTCCAGAACCTATATGCCATTAAGATGGACAACACAGAAGAAATGGACAGATTCCTAGATACATATGAATTACCAAAGTTGAACGAAGAAGACCTAAAAATTCTGAACAACCCAATATCAACCAATGAAATTGAAAATGTAATTAAAAACTTATCAACTAAGAAAAGTCTGGGCCCTGATGACTTCACTGCTGAATTCTACAAGACATTTAGAGAGGAACTGCTGCCACTACTGTTTAAACTCTTTAATGAAATTGAAAGGGAAGCAATACTCCCAAATTCATTCCTGGAAGCAAGCATCACCTTGATCCCCAAAGCAGAGATAGACCTAACCAAAAAAGAGAACTATAGGCCAATCTCACTAATGATCATAGATGCAAAAATCCTTAATAAGATACTGGCAAATAGAATGCAGAAGATCATCAAGAAGATCATACACCCTGATCAAGTGGGATTCATACCAGGGATGCAGGGATGGTTCAATATATGCAAATCAATCAATGTAATACATTATATCAGTAGAGCCAAGGACAAAAACCATATGATTATCTCCATAGGCACAGAAAAAGCATTTGACAAAATCCAACATGCATTTATGATAAAAACCCTACAAAAATTGGAATAGATGGTCTCTACCTCAAACTGATAGAAGCTATCTATGAAAAACCAACAGCTAATATCATACTAAATGGTCAAAAACTGAAGTCCTTCACATTCAAATCAGGAACAAGACAAGGATGTCCACTATCACCACTCTTGTTCAATATAGTTCTGGAAACATTAGCCACGGCAATTAGACAAGAGGAAGAAATAAAAGGAATAAAGATAGGAAATGAAGAAGTCAAATTGTCATTATTTGCAGATGACATGATACTCTATCTAGAAGACCCCAAGAACTCCACCAAAAGTCTTCTAGACTTAATAACCAAATCCAGTCAAGTAGCTGGTTACAAGGTCAACACACAAAAATCAATAGCTTTCCTCTACACCAATGACAGACTCACTGAGAGAGAAATAGGGCAAATAATTCCTTTCACAACAGCATTCAAAAAATTGAAATACCCAGGAATCAACCTAACAAAAGAAATCAAAGACCTCTTCTCTGAAAACTATGGCACTCTGAAAAGGGAGATTGAAGATGATATCAGAAAATGGAAAGACATCCCCTGCTCCTGGGTAGGAAGGATTAATATAGTGAAAATGGCCATACTTCCAAAACTGCTATATAGATTTAATGCAATTCCAATTGAGATCCCAGCAGCATACTTCACAGACCTTGAGAAAACAATCCATAAATTCATTTGGAACGAGAAGAGACCCAGAATAGCAAAAGCAATTCTAGGTAACAGAGACATGGCAGGGGGTATCACAATCCCCAACCTGCAACTCTACTACAAAGCTACTGTGATAAACACAGCATGGTACTGGCAAAGAAACAGACCTGAGGACCAGTGGAACAGATTAGAAGATGCAGAAACAACTCCAGACACACTCAGCCATCTCATTTTTTACAAAGGAGCCAAACACCCTCACTGGAAGAAAGATAGCCTCTTTAATAAATGGTGCTGGAAAAATTGGGCTTCAACTTGCCAAAGATTAAAACTAGACCTATATCTCTCACCATGCACTAAACTAAAATGGAAATGGATTAAAGATCTAAATATTAAAATAGAAACTCTGAACCAGTTGGAACAGAGGTTAGGTAGAACCCTTGAAGACATTGGTGTAGGAAAAGATATTATGAACAAAACCTCAGTTGCCCATGTACTAGCACAAACAATCAACAAGTGGGATCTCTTCTTATTAAAAAGCTTCTGCACAGCAAGAGAAACCACCAGCAGTGTGAAGAAACAACCCACAATGTGGGAAAAAATCTTCACCTGCTCTTCCTCAGATAAAGGTCTACTATCTAGTATCTATAAAGAACTTAAAAAGATCAGATGGCCCAAATTTAAAGACCCAATCCAAAAATGCGCATCTGAAATGAACAGACATTTCTCAGACAAAGAGGTAGAAATAACAAATAAATACATGAAAAAATGTTCAACTTCCCTGGTCATTCGAGAGATGCAAATGAAAACAAGGCTGAGATTCCACCTCACTCCAGAAAGAATGGCTGCTATCATGAAATCAAGGAATAACAAATGCTGGTGGGGCTGTGGGGAAAGAGGAACCCTGCTCTACTGCTAGTGGGAGTGTAGACTGGTGCACCCACTGTGGAAATCAGCATGGAGATACCTCAAAGAACTAGTACTGGAAGTCCCATTTGACCCCACTATTCCACTGCTGGAGATCTTCCCTAAAGAATTAAAAGAATCATAATACAGTGATATATGTGCACCCATGTTCATAGCAGCACAGTTTGAAATAGCTAAAATTTGGAAGCAGCCCAAATGCCCATCAACTGGAGGCTGGAAAAAGCAAATGTGGTGTTTTTTTAATAAAATGGAGTACTACTCAGCCTTACGAAATGAGCAATTAGAGACATTTATAGCTAAATGGATGCACATTGAGGCAATACTCTTAAGTGAAATAAATAGGACACATATGTATAAATACTGAACAGTTTCTCTGGTGTGAGAAACTGAAAGTGTAAATAAGGACTAAATGTATAATAGGTAATGTGAAATAGAAAAGGGGCAAAGGGGAAGGAAGTGGGAGGGCTAGGGGAAAGGATATTAGGGAATGGGATTAATATGAGAAAATGGAAAAATAGGAACAAAATCTTTGTAAATAAGGAGGACTGGAGGGGTTGAATGGAGGGCTGGGCAAGGGTGAAAAATAAGAACCAAGAGAGACTATGTAAAGGTGCAAATTTCCAATGATGAATGTCATTATATTGTATACCTAAAATGTACCAATGATTAGAATGAATAATCGATAATATAAAATAGGAAGAAAAGGTCCAAAGGGGTAGGGGTAGTCTGAGGGGCAGGGGAAAGGAAAAAAGGGAAAGGAAAAATGATGAGAAATGGAAAAAATGGAAATAAAGTCTTTGTAAAAAGGGAAGGTTGGAGGGGGTGAAGGGAGGGCTAGGAATGGGGAAAAAATAAGAACCAAGATGCATTATGTAAAGGTACAATTCCCATTGAGAAATGTAATTGTGTTGTATACCTAAAATGTACCAATAAAAGAATTTAACAACAACAACAAAAATAAATCATTGGAACTGGTTTTTGGAAGGAATTTGGAAAGGCTTGGAGATGCTGGCTAGAGAAGTTTTAGACCTCTGTAGGCAGAGTTTGATGGGGAATTCTGATTGATGTTCAGAAGAACAGAATGTTGGCAGGAATGCAGGTGTCAGGCTCAGGGATTTTCAACTGGGTATAAAGACTCCATTGGCAGTGAAATTAGGCACATTGTGTGCTATACTGGCAAAAATTTATCTTCATTTTGCCCATGTCTCAGACTTTGTAGGAGACTGAGATCAAGGGCAGTGCACTAATTAATCTAACAGAGGAAATTTCTAGACAGTCCAACATCTAGGATGTGGCTTGGGTACTCTTAGCTCCTTTTAGCCAGATTTATAGTGAGAGTAAAGGGCTAAAGACAGAGCAGAAAAATTAGAAAAACTGAAATTTTGCTACAGAAGGAACCACATGTAAAGTTGGGGCCAAAAGAGCTATAGCTATTCAAGAGATTAATGCCATTTAAAAGGAACCAAGTACTTTGTACAGGGACAAAAAGAAAGATGCTTAGAGGGCATCTCATGAATTGGCAAAATCCAACCCATCACAGGCTCAAAGGATCAAGAATGTAAATCTTTCATTTGAAAAGAAAGTCCCTAGGTCTCCTGCTCAAGGATCAACCTAATGTGTTGGTTTCCCAGGATTCATTTCACCATTCTCAGCCAACCAGGCATAAAGAGGCTGCTGCAGCCTTGGTGGAAGGAGGTCTGACTACTGCCCATCCTGGTGGCAGGCATCAGCTTTATTCACATGATGCTGGTCTTACCTACATGAAGAATGCAGGAGTTGTGGGGTCTGGAAGGCTTCCATTCAAATTTGAAAGGATAGTCTGAGAAGCCAGGTAATGTGTCCTTGAGAGAATGATTTGAGAGTGAAGACCCCAGGAAGTTGGAGATGCTAGGATTGTGTATCATCTTCTGAGGAAAGCTGCAGGCAGGGAGCAAAAGAACAGCCATGTTGGCTGCAACCTGCAAGGCCATCGGGGGAGGACTGTCTAAGACCTTTGGAGTTTATGTCTGGCCACAATCTGCCTTGAGTGCTGGACATGCAGCTACAAGGTTTAATGTTTGCCTTGCTAGATTTTGATTTTCCTTTGGTTTGGTTCTTTCATACCCATATATCTCCTACTGGAAAAGGAATGTTTGTACTGTGCCATGGTACATTGAAATATTTCACTTTCTTTTTGATTTTTACAGTTGCTTATAGCTGTGAGTTTGCCTTATGTCTCAGAGGAGACTTTGGACTTGGACTTTTCAGCAATGCTGGAATTATTAAAACTTTGGTGACTCTTAGTGATAGACTGAATGTATTTTCATAATGAGATAGACATGAATCTTTAGAGGCTAGAATGTTCTAGGGGCTAGAAAATTACAGTTTAGCTCTAAAATGTACTCTGAAAGTCTCATGTTCAGAGATGTGGCTTTTGGGATGTGTTTGGGTCATGGGTCTGATGTGTTCATAGCTGAATGGACTGTTAGGAGGTGGGGCCTGGTTAAAGGAGGTGGCTCAATGAGAAACAATCATTATGTACTGCAAACATGTACCAATACAAATCAAATATTAACCAGAAAAAAAGGAAATGAGACTCTGGGGGTGCTACCTGGAACAGGGTATTCTTGTCCCTGGTTCCTACCTTCTCTCTCTGCTTCCTGGCTGCCACAAAGTAAGTGGCTTTCCTCTGCCAAGGCCTTTGAGACAACCAATCATGGACTAAATCCTCTGGAAACCATAAATGAAAATTAACCTCTCCTCCTTGGAGTTGCAAGTGTTGAGTATTTTGTTCCAATGATGTCAAAGCTGTATTAACAGCTCTTTTGTCCAGAATCAGATGGATATAATTGCATGGGTTTCTTTCTTTCCTTTCTTTTTTTTTTTGGTACCAGGGATCGAACTTGGGTCCTTGTGCTTGCACAGCAAGCAGCGAAACCACTGAGCTAAATCCCTGGCCCCTGCATGGGCTTATTTCTGTTTCCTCTGTTCCATTGGTCTATGTGTCTATTTTTGTGCCAGTACCATGTTATTTTTGTTATGATGGCTTTAGCAGAATTTGAAATTGAATATTGTGTTGCCTCCCAGCCTTACTCTTTTTGCTTAGGATTGCTTTGGCTACTCTGGGTCTTTTGTGTTTCCATATGAATTTTAGGGTTTTTTTTCCAGTTCTTTGAAGAATGTCATAGGTAATTTGATGGGTGATTGGACTGAATCTGCAGGCCACCTTTGGTAGCATGTCTATTTTGGATTTTAATTCTGCTGATCCATGAACATGGGAGGCCTTTCCAGTCTCTGGTGTCTCTTCAATTTCTTTCTTCCATGTTCTGAAATTTTCATTGTAAAAGTCTGTTACCGCCTTGGTTAGATTGATCCCCAGAAATTTTATTATTTTGAAGTTATCGTGAATGGAATTGTTTTCCTGATTTCTTCTTCACTTAATTATTGGTATTTAGAAAAACTCAATTTTTTTCCTTTCTCTTTTTTTGGTACCAGGGATCGAACTCAGGACCTTGAGCTTGAGAAGCAGGCACGGTGCCACTGAGCTAAATCCCCAGCCCCAGAAAAACTTAATTTTTTGATGTTGATTTTATATCCTGCTACTTAGCTGAAGTTGTTTATCAGCTCTAAAAAGTCCTTTGGTAGAGTCTTTAGGATGTTCTAAGAGACCTAAATTGGGATAGTAAATACAGAAACATAAAACATATTTAAACTCTTTAAAGATATGATTGAATATATTGTTTCCATTAAGTTTATTGGTACATTTTAGGTATAAAATACAGTTACATTCATCATTGGGATCTTGTACCATTACATGAGTATCTTGGTTCTTATTTTTTCCCCTTCCCCTGCCCTCCTTTCAGCCCCTCCACCCTTCCCTATTTGCAAAGACTTTGTTTCCATTTTTTCCCTTTTCTCATATTTTTTCTTTTCCCTTCTTTCCTTTCCCCTACCCCTCACACTTCCCCTACTCCTTTAGACCTTTTCTTCCTATTACACAATATCAATTATACATTTTTAAAATTGTAATATCAAAATTTAGAGGACATTACTACAGATTTTACAGAGTTTAAAAGGACATAGAAAGATCATTACAAAAATCTTTTTTGAAATAAATTTAACAACTTCTAAGAAGCACCTTGGAAGACAAATTAATGAAACTGACTCTGGAGGAAATATAAAATTTGAATAGCACCTATTAAAGAAAGTACATTCCTAGCTTGAAAACCTACCTATATGACAACAACAGGCTCAAGATATGAGTGAATAGTTTGACTCAAGCTTTAAATCTAATTTTGAAAGGAGATCAAAATCAGAGCATTAGGGAGAGACATTAATTAGGAAAGTATGACAGAGCAAGGCAGGAACAATTCTGAATAGTTTTTTGGTTTTTTGGTACCAGGGATGGAACTTAGGACCTTGCATTTGTGAGGCAGTTGCAGCACTGCTGAGCTAAATCCCCAGCTGGACAATTCTGAATAAATAATTTTGGCACCTGGTACAATAAATTCAAAGCAGGTAGATTAACAAGAAGTTGCATGGATTGCCACTTGAATAAGACACAGATGAGGTTAGTTTTTTTCATTCCCTCAATCATATTTCTCATACAAGGCTGAAAAATGCTCTCTCATAATTTTCTTTTGATGATTTTTCTGTTCTGCATGGCTTGGCCATTGCAATATGAACAAAGCAACTTTTTCCATCCTATTTTAGCTCTCAAAGTGTATTGACTTTTAATTGCCTGGAGCCAATTTTCTACTCAACAATATTTTATTCAGCTTGAGAGGTAGAGCTCATTTAAAACATTTATAGACTTGTTTCTCCAGGGAAAATCACAAGCTAAAAAGAAAAACTAGAATTTTATTTGATGAGAGTCAAATGGTGTTTGGGGGTTTGAATGCAGAAGTGTTTTACTTTCCAGAGCAGTTACTGGAAGTCCATTTAGGAAATTTTTTTCTACACTTCGGAGAGAGGACATTTTCTGAAGAATCAAAATGAGTGGGAATTTGCCATGATTTTGTAAGAGACAAGAAAGAGGAAATAACATATAAAGTTTTGCCTTTGTACATGCAAGCATTAATACATTAATGAATCTTTTTTTTTTTGGTACCAGGGATTGAACTCAGGACCTTACACTTGCAAGGCAAGTGCGGCACCACTGAGCTAAATCCCTGGCCCAATACATTAATGAATCTTATCACAATGTTGTTTTTCAAGAATTTTCTTTTTGTTTTCACTTGTTTCCTTCCTTTTCCTTCCCAGACTCCCTCCCTGCTTTGACACAGGTAGATCATGATGACTGGATGTGACCTGCATTTTTTATTGCATGCATGCTCATGGGCATGTGTGTGTGCACACACACAAACACACAGAAGTTTTCTTCACTCTTTCAAAAATGGGACAATAAAATAGATGCTTTTCTGTATTTGGCTTTATTTGTAACTGCTCATAGACTTCTCCCAAAGTCATCAATATGGTTCCAATTCATTCCTTTTGATGACTGTGTAACAGAGTGTGATATTAGTGGATCAGAATGTATGTGGCCATTTCTCTCTCCATAGGCATTTATTTGAATTCCAATGTTTTGCTACTAGGTACAATGCTGCTATAAAAGCTTATATTCTCATTGTTTTCATTTTGATGGGGTAGATGAAGGTGGATGGAAAAGTTCAAGTTTTGTTTGAACGCCCTTTTGCTCATCTTGACCTGATGTATGGTCTGGAAAGGGAAAAACTTACTTTTCTGCACCTTCCTAGTGGGGATGGGCTGTGAGGCCCAGGTTAAGGAGAAGTAGACCTGGGATGCACCCCTCTCCTACCTCCTTCTTCCTGATGAGAATGTAGCTGTTTCTAAAAGTAGCAGGGTATGGGGGCCAGGGATTTAGCTCAGTGGTTTTGCTGCCTGCTGCGCAAGTGCAAGGACCTGAGTTCGATCCCCGGTACCAAAAAAAAAAAAAAAAAAAGTGGTAGGGTGGGGGTTGGGGGAGGGAAAGAGAGAGAATGAGTCCGGGACCTGCGATTTAGCCATATTTCAACGAGTGTGTGTTGAGTATTTACTATGTTCTAGTGAAAGATGTAGATATAGAACAAGGAGATACAGTCCCTGTCTGTGAAATATGTAAATGCTTTGTAGGAACGTCATGAAACAGTGTGAAGCTGTGATACAGAGGGGCTAGGCTGGTCTGGGGGGAATGACCACTGAACCTCCAAAGAGGACAAGCAGTTGGCCTGGGATGAGAGGGAAGGACCCTCCTCAACAGAAGAAGTCCTGTGGCAAGGAGGGACGTGCCTTGTTTTTTGGAACAGAGGAAGGGCCAACATGACCAAAGCTTAGCCCTGGAGACACATGCCATGTTGAGCTTCATTCCACCATCTTGCAAGGACTTTGAATTTGACTGTTGGTTAGGAAGGGAGGCAGGAGTTTCAGGAGGTCAGAGTGAGAGAACTGTTGTATATACTGGTAGGTGATGGTGGTGTCCTAGATCAACAAGGTGGATTTGGATTTAGAGAAAAGCTGATAGTTCTGAGATGATAATTTTAAAGGTTATTATACAATGCTGTAATTAAAACTTCTTTGAAGATGTCATTTTTTCTTTTCTTTTTTTTAGTACCGGGGATTGAACTTGGGACCTTGCGCTTGCCAGGCAGGTGGTGGAACTACTGAGCTAAATCCCCGGCCCTCAAGATGTCATCTTAAAAGCAACATGAGGGCAGGGGGTGCAGCTCAGAGGTAGAGCCCTCACCTAGAGTGTTCAAGGCCCTGGGTTCCATCCCCAGCACTGCACCAATAACAATAAACTGTGAAATAGCAGGGGTGAGGAATAATTTTTATATAAATTATTCAACATGAGTTTAGTTTATCTTCTCAGTGGGTGAGATGTCCAAAGGAGACAAGGTTAGGGTTTATATGGAGAATGCCCTCAAAGGCCACCTATGCTCCTAGGTGGGGCTTTTGGAAGAGGATTGGATTGGGGGGTGTGATACAGCAGACTTGCTGTTAGGAGGTGGGACCTGAGTAGGGGATGACTGTCACTGGGGGCACGACCTGGAAGGGTATGTGTCTCCTTCCTTTCCTCCCTCCTTCTCTCTGCTTCCTGTCACCATGATGTGAGCAGCCTTTCCTCCACTGTATCCCTCGGTTATGCCATTTTTGCCTTGCAGCCAGCTGAGCCTGAACTAACTGAGTCAAAATAAACTTTTCCTTTAAATTGTGGGAGGTCGGTACTGTATCTCCATGATGAGGAAAGTGACCAAGACAGATAGTGAAAATACTGATGTGTGACCTTGATTACCCACCTCTACAGTAGGCACTTGCTAGATCCTGGGCACTGTAGGATACATGAACACATTTCCCTCCTCAAGTTAATTCTGAAGTATGCTACGAGTTAGTAATGCAAAACTTGAGCATAAACACAGAAACTAGGAAATACTAATACAAACTTCCAAGCTAAGCCAATCTCTGACCCCTCTACAGTCCTAGTTCTCTCTGTTGACAATCACCACTCATGGTCACCTGAAATACTAAGTGGTCAATATAGACCAAGATGGGCTGGGGATGTAGCTCAGTGGCGGGCGCCTGCCTGACAAATGCAAGGTCCTGAGTTTGAATCCTAGTACTGGAAAAACACACACACACACACACACACACACACACACACACACACACACACACACCCCTAATATCAGTTAATACAAATGAGAAAGGTTTCTAGAAAATAAATAAATTTCTTTCTTTCAAGAAAAGAGTTTTTATTTCTTTATAGTTTTAGAGAAAATTCTTTGAGGTCCGAACACCATTTTTGAGAGTTGGATCCAATGAGATTCAGTGTTTTCCCCACCATGGCCCTGGTCCCCTGAGAGGCACAGGGGGACATCCCACTGAAACTATGTCTGCAAACATTCTCCATGAAACAGCGATCCCTTTGGCGTCTTCCTCTTTGGTGGGCCTTGAAACTAATGAGAAATCGGCCACGTGGTCTCACACAGAGCAGGCATGGTCACGATCGCAAATGCTTGTGCTTTCGGAGAAAGCGACATGTTTATTAATGACCTTGGAAATACTAAACTAGTTCATCATGTGCTCTGGGGACTTTGTGATTGCTCCAAAAACACAGCATACGAAAGAAAGAAACGTTTCTGGCCAGCTCGCAGTGTCATTCGGTCAGCAGTTGGAATTGCTGGTCAAGGGTTTACGCACTCTGTGTCCCAGTGGGTGGGTGTGCAGTGCATCAGCCAGACAACCTGCCGCAAAGCAACAGAGGAGAGGCCTCCTGGGGCCTCAGTGTGGGCGAAGGAGAGCATGGACCATCACCTAGGTGCTTGCTGCCAGGCATGCCGACATGGACGGGGAGTGGCCCGGCAGGGGCTGGGCAGTAGAGGCAAGAAAGGAAATCTCCCGGGGAGGGGCGAAAAAGCACAGCGCTCCTTCCCAGGAAGGTCGGTAATCCAAGCTTCCACGCCATTCGAGTAACACACCACTTTGAGAGTCAAAGGGAAATAAGACCAAGAGTTTGGTTTGAATATTTTCCTTCTCAAAGTACCTACGTTACATGTTTTGACCATTTCTCTGCCTATTGCCTATCTCTCTTACTGAGTTAATAGTTCTTTACAGATTCTGGAGAGAATCCTTTGTCACACACATACAAAACCTGTTATGAGCAATTCGGTGTTTTCTCTCAGAATTGTTCTCTGTATATGCATACGTATTTATGTATTTATGCATACGTATGTAAAAGAGTCCTCATGCACACACAAATACATGTCTTTGTATATTTTACAAAGTGGAAGGATACATGAACACATTTCTCTGCAGATCATTCTGCAGAGAATTCTTCAACTGCACATCATTCTTCAACTTAAAAAAATTCTCATCCATATATTTGGGCAATCTTCCAGGCCATTATGTGTATTTTTTTCATTCTTAGTATTGAACAGTATTGCATGGAATGAATGAACCACAATTCTAAAAGGAGTCCTTTTGGATGAACATTGAAGTCATCTCCATACTGCTGCCTTTATAAACAAGTAAGAGATTCCTACCTACATCTTCAAAACCTGTGTAAATATTCCTGAATATTCCATGCCCAGAGGCAAGTCACTGCAAAAATTTTCAAAGGTTGCTTTGACTTACATTCCACCCTTCCTTCACTCTTCTTAATGATACATACCACAGTATCCCATCTTCCTGTCAATGTTGCCAAAGAAAATGATCTTATTGCTTTAGTGTATGTTCTCTGATCACTGTTATCCTTTTACCTTTCTTCTGTGAATTACCTGCCAACTTTTTGGATGACTTTTAACAAAAAATATCTGAGAACACTCTTTATTGGATCATGGCTGTTTGGTGGGCATGTCAGGGACTTCCGGTTTACTGCTGAACAGTATGGCTCTTTTCTAAGGTTAGCACTTACCAAACATGTATTAAGTGGTTGGTATAAGACATGGTGCTCCCCTGCCTCATTTCAGTTAATGCTCACAATTCTTAGGTGAACTTCAATGAGAAACTGACACATGGCAAGTTTAATTTACTGTTCCAAGGTTAATATGCCAATAGGACTATCTACTAGGTTTACGAGTGTACATCAAAAGTTAACATGTTGCATAATGAATAAGGTTGAAGAGTGAGTGATAAAAATGACTACTAGTGTTTCTGGATAATTTATTAACATGTACTTTTAGGTTTGATCCTTGTTTCATCTCAAAAAGACCTTGCTTCTGGCTGCTTCCTGGTGTTTGTGTGTGTGTGTGTGTGTGTGTGTGTGTGTGTGGTGTTGTGTGTGTGAATATGTAAGCATGGGGTGTGTGTAGTCTGTAACTTAGTGTGTGTGGTGTGGTATGCATAGTGAGTGGCATGTGTGGTGTGTGCAGTATATGGTGTATGTTGTGTATGTGTGTTGTGTTACATATGTGGTATAGGTATAGTGTGTGATGTGTGTGTGTGCTTGCTATGTGGTGTCATGTGAGTATGGTGTACATGAATGTGTAAGCATGGTGTGCAGGTCTGTTGTATGCTTGGAATCAGGTCTGTGGTGTAAGTTGTATAGGTGTGGTGTGTATGTGTGATTGTGATATGCGTGTAATATGTGTGTATGGTGTGACTATGTTGTGGTATGTATATGACATGTATACAGTACAGTGTATGTAGTGTATATATGTGTATAGTGTGGTGTATATGGTGTTGTGTGCATGTGGTGTGCACACATAAATATGCATACTGGTGGTGTGTATGTGGTATGTGTGGTGCATGGTGTATATATGGTGTGTGTGGTGTGTAGGTAGTGTGTGTGTGTGTGCATGGGGTTTGTGTGGGTGTACATGTGGTGTGTGGTTTATGTGTGGTGTGTGTGCAGTGTGTGGATGTTGCTCACGACATTTAGAGAGGAGGTGACTTGCCAGACTCTTGGAAGTGTGGGGGAGGCTGCAAGCTCAGCAATGGTTTCCTGGGACAGGGGAGGCAGCTGTGACTCTGAGAAGTGTCATTTCTCCAGACCAGGGGACCCAGGTCCTTCCTCCTGCACCCGGTGGCCTGTGCATCCCAGCGCAAGGCATGTGCCAAGCAGACTGAGACCTATCTGGGCATTCTGCTGGGGATGAGGCCCCCAGGACTGCAGAGAGCAGTGTGGAGTTTCTCAGCATGCTGGAGACTGAAGGTCACATCAGCTGCGTGGGATGATGACTCAACTTAGATTCCATTTGCTTTTGGAGAAATGATGAGGTATTATTTCCCACATTAGTGTTTGGAAGTTTATTGTCATGGGGCATATCTCAGGCATATACTGCTAGCATATTCAGAGTATTAATGAACAAAAAATGCAGAATGAATAAAATATTTTGAGCTCAGTGAGAAGGATAAATGGATACCAGACCACCAATGAAAATTGGACTGAAGCTTTGCATCTGGTTGCTATTAACCAAATTTAAGAAGGAATAGCCACTCAAGGTTTCCTGTTGCTTAATTTAAGAAGCAATTTGGATTTCATGGGCCTCAGCTGAAGTTTGGTTTCAGCAATCCCATAGGCATGAAACCACAAGAAACCATAATGAGCTAGGCAGGCTCATAATTTCTTTTCTGTGTTGTAAAAGCAATAAAAACTGCTTTTCAGAATATTTGGAAAAATCAATAACAGTTACTCAAAACTCTCTCCCAGATACAACTTTTATCATCTTATTGGGCATTCTTTCAGTGGAACTAGAAAGAATGTTATATACATGCCTATGTATACATCTTTATATGAACATGAAAATATCTATACAATCAAAAATGATGTGCATTCTGCCACTTCACAATGTATTTTGAAATGCTTCTATGTTTTTAATTTTTATTTATTTATTTTTGGTACTGGGGATGGAACTCAGGACCTTGTGCTTGCGAGGCAGGTGGCAGAACCACTGAGCTAAATCCCTGGCCCACTTCTATGTTTTCATATGGTCCTTCTGATCATTATTTTTCTTTTCATTTATGGTCCATCAGATGTACAACTAAGTTCCTTAACTATTCCCCGATAGCAGCTCACCTCTAATCTTTTCTATTGTTGGAAATAACATAGCTAAGGGCCGGCATGTAGCTCAGTGGTTCTGCGCCTGCCTGCCAAGCTCAGGGTCCTGAGTTTGAGTCCCTGTAATACACACACACACACACACACACACACACCCACACACCCACAGAGAAATAATATAGCTAGAACCTTGGTGCAGAAAGCTGAGAGTCAGAAGGTGGGACCTTCCAAGGCTGGGTATTGGCCATGCATCACCAAATCTTCCTCCCAGTAGGATTGTACCCAGCAAATCCTATTCTAGCACACTGCATTCATTGACCCTTCATATATGGTTATAATCCTATAACCATATCAGCCCTGTCCAGTGCACTTGGAAAGCGCTTGGGAGGCTCTATCACTTCTCATCCCAGGACCAGAAAGGGGTCCTCAGGAGCTGCACCAGGCTCTGGGTTCCCGTGATGCTCAATGTGCCGTCACCTCCTGTGGTCTTCTATAGGAGCTGAGACAGAAACTCTTTGGCCACAGCTCTCCCTCAACCCCTTTGTGATGGTTAGGTTTGTTGTGTCAACTTCAGTGGCCATAGTCTCTAGTTATTCAATCACACTAATCTAGAGGTTGCTGTGAAGGTGCTTTGTAGATAGGAATAAAGTCCATCATGAGTCAACTTTAAGTAAGGGAGATTATTTCAGATGACCTGGGTGGGCCTGGTGCAATCAGTTAAAAGACCTCAAAGTCAGAGTGGAGGCTTCCTAGAGGAAGAAGACGTTGACACCCAACTCCTTAAGTACATCAGCAGAACTTAACCTTTGTTTTGAAGCTTATTTGGGGGATGAAAATTTCACATGATGAAATCCTCTTAAGTATATAATTTGATGAATTGTGATAAATGCTCCCCAAACTTCATCAATAGTACATTCACATTGCCTCAAAGATCTCCTTCTCAGCCAACACGTGTTTCCTTTTAGTAGAAGGAACCACTGATCAGATTTTTTTCTTGCATGAGTTAGTTTTGTTTGTTCAATAAATTCTTTTTCTTTTCTTTCTTTCTTTCTTTCTTTCTTTCTTTCTTTCTTTCTTTCTTTCTTTCTTTCTTTTTTTTTTTTCAGATCCAGGGACTGAACTCAGAACCTTGTGCTTGTGAGGCAGGTGAGACGCCACTGAGCTACATCTCCAACCCTTGTTAAATAAATTCTCAAAGATAGATTCATGGCTTATGGTATGCACTCCTTTGTGTCTGCTTCTCTTATTCAGTGCAGTTTTTTGTGTGTGTGTGTGTGTGTGTGTGTGTGTGTGTGTGTGTGTGTGTGTTATTGGACCAAACCTAGGGCTATATCCCCAGCTCTTTTCATATTTTTTATTTTGAGGCAGGGTCTTGCTAAGTCGCTAAGTTGCTCAGGCTGGCTCACATTTGTGATCCTTCTGCCTCAGTTTCCTGGAGTGCTGGGATTACAGGTGTACATTGCTGCATGCAGTGTGAAATGTTTTTAAGATTCACCTATGCTCCTATGAACATCTGTTGCTTCCATTTTTCACCAGAGACACATTTCATCATAGATATACCAGTTTGTGTGCTCTTCTCCTGTTGATGGATATCTGAGTTTTTTTGGTCTATTTTGAATACAGATGCTATGAATGTTTATGTGCATATATTTTTGTATAAATTTTTCCTAAGGTCTCGATTAATACCTGGGATTGAAATTTCTGTGTCATATGGTAGGTACATGTTTAGTTATATATGAAGCCGCCAGATAGTTTCTCAAAGTTGGCTGCACTACTTTACACTTCCATCTGCTGGAGGAGGGTTGGTGGCTCTAAATCCTCAGCTACTTGGCATGGTCATTTTTTTATTTTTAGCTATTCTCAGGGATTTGTGGCCATATCTCATTTGGTTTTTTCCTCCCAAATTGTTTATTTTTGCTTTAGTTTATTAGTACATGTGTGTAGAACATAATGTTCACATTCCTTGTAGGAAGTTGATACATGTATATAACACATCCTAATTCCTTTTTCGTCCCCTTTCCCTTCCCTCCATTTGGTTTTAACTTGTATTTTCCTCATAACTAATGACACTGAGCTCTTTTTCATGGTAACATTGCCTTTTGATCACATGTTAAAAATCCTTGAGTCATTCTCTACCTCCAGCTTTGTAGTGGATGGGTGAGGGAATGAATGATCCTGAGGAACTCAGGAAGCTATGGAGAGTGAAGAGCAGGGATGCAAGATTCCCAGGGAGGAACCTTTCAAGTCAAATAGGGTGATTACTCATAGTACCTTCAAAATTCTGTGGTGGGGCAGCAGGGCTGCTGTGAGACCAGGGAGGAGGGCATGGGCACTGAGCACACACAAGAGGTCTGTGGGCCCCTGCCCTTGATCTAGATGTCATGTCTCCTGGGCCTGTCTTTGCATTGTGACTTGTACACCACCCCCTTTCTTCTGGCCTAGACATTCTGCTATACCAAGGTTTTAAAAAAGCAAGCAAGAATCGTCATAAAGCACTCAGTTTCTTTCTGATCTGTGACTAAATTTGTGCCTTTTCCCATTATCACTTTGCCCATGCAAGACCACAGTCCAGAGAGACCTTACAGCATTTGAGCCTTAGAGTCCATCCTGCCATTACCCACCTCCAATCTTGGCAAATAATTGTCCCATATGCTCAAAGAAAAAAAATGATGCATCTACTTGCTAAATCACAGAAAGACAGGTTTTCACAATAGGCATAGTGATTACTGCCATGGCTTCCCTCAGTGGGAAAAGAGCAATTGGGCTCAACCAAATACAATGAGAAAAAGTGGGAATCAATAGCCATGGAGCAAGTAGGGTTATTGGATGGAAAATGACCAAGAGGGGACATTAAGAGGAAGGAGAGACTCTGGCTAAGCCCACCTAACAGGATTCTTGCTGCAGACAAGAAAGAATCAGACATCATTTGGGGACAGTGTAGGATGAACCTGATCAGATATAGAGGGTGGGGGAGTCTGGCTAAACTGAGTTAGCAGGATTCCTGCTAAAAGTGGGCAATGCAGAGACACACATGGAAGTCCAGAAATCAGACCTGGTTGGAAAAGACATCAGGAAAGCCTCGTCCAGAAGAGATTCTTTGGGGGTTTCTTATAGCTTAAATGAGTGAGTTGAAGTAGATAATATCAGCGACACATATTCTAGAACTTCTGTGGTCCTTTTCTTGTCCCCTTAAAATTTCCTTTCTGCATTTCTTGTTTCATCAACTTGAATGTGGCTTTTTCAGGGCAAGGACTATGACATTGCCCATGGTTTAAGGGCACCAATAAAAGGGCCCTCACTTGCATTTCTACTGGATTCAGATGCATCATGGCTTACCATGAGCTACTGGGATGATAGGAAAGCTTCCTAGACTTTTGTTTCTGCTAAAATTGAGTAAATGATTGGCGGGGTACAGCTCAGCCTGGATGAAAGCCAGAAGTGTCCTGAAAGAAGCAAATTTGGGTCACCAGTCAGTGTGGAGAACTGGTTTAGATTCAAGCCTTTGGACTCACACTTGGAAATATATCTGTAGCTCTTGCCCCTAAAATTCAGCTGCCTAGTTTCAGTCAGATGCAGAAGTAGAGAGAATATTTCTGCCAAGGTAGAAGCCATGGTGCTCTGCCCATAAACCCTGGTCTCTAGAGGTCCGTAGAGGAGCCCCTTGGTGCCCCTTGGTGGGAGGCAGCTACAACTCAGGGCAGGCCAGAGGACACAGGAGCCTACATTAATTAGCTGGCTGTGAGGGGCAGTAGTTTATTGACAAAGACTCTTCCTCCCTTATCCTTGAGGGATGGCTGTTACATGTTCCACAGTCTCACAGAGTGTCCCCAGGTACCCACTCATTAACTCTCACTGCTGTTTTTCTCCCCTTCCCTATCTCACTTCCTGTCTTCCTCATGTACTTCCCGGTCACTTCCCAATTTCTGTTTCAAAGTCAGCTTTGATACCACCAGTCTAGAGTCAGAAATTTTCAAGATTGTGCCACACTTGTTTCATCTTTCCCCTTTTCTCTTCTGAAATATTGGAAAACAAATCTCAGGCATGATGAAATAATATTACATTTACGAATCTATGCCAGGGGGAAAATAGCACCATCCCTAGAGATCTAGAGATCTCTTCCCACACACATTGCCACAGGCTTGTTCACCTTCCCCACCCTCTCTGTTGTCCAACATAAGTCCAGATTCCTGTGTGTACCATCTGGAGACATCCTGGGTGCATGCTAGTCTGTTTAACTCTATTTTTCTCTATATGTACAAATGTAGACTCTAAACTGTACACAGATGTGACACATTACGGGAATATTCACTTTAAGAGAAAAGGGATCTTTCATTAGACAAAATATGGAGAGTTGGGGAAGAGAATCATCAGCAAGCCAAATTCAAAGTACAGCCTGAGAAAGGAGAGCAGCTTGCTGTTAAAGACACATCACAAAGACATCACATGACACCAGTATTGCTTTAAAGAGTATTGTCTTGGGAGGGCTGATCCCCTCAGTTACCTGCATTAACACATGTTATGTAATATTGTCACTTTGCCTTTACCTAGCAATCCTCCTCTTTCTGTAAGGCTCAATCTAGGTTCTATGAGGGTAAAGCATGGTGGCTTTCTCTTTCTTTCAGTGACTCAAGTAGTCAGTTTCTGAGGGAAACTTGGCATTTTGTCTTGAGACTTGCTTCTGCCACCTACTTTGGTAATGAGAGGGGGTGTGTTAAAGCCCTCAGAAAGTTTTGATAAATATCACGAACATACCTCTCAGCAGCCTTGTCTCGTACCTGGTAGAACTGAGCACAGGGATGTTGGTCTTCATGGCTGCATTGGGATTTAATGTTTGAACTCTGAGCAGAAACCTGTTCTTGATATGGCAGTGGCAGATGAGAAGGAAGTGGCATTGTTATGTGGATCTGATAGTGGACATTTTCTTGTAGACATAACTCTGTCTTTTGGGCATGGGGGAGGCAGAGTTTGAGACAGGTTCTCTCTGTGTAGTTCAGGCTGGACTTGAATTCACTATGTAGCCCAGGTGCCCTGGAACTCACAGTGAACCTCTTGGCTCAACTTCCCAGGTGCTGGGATTACAGGTGTACACCACCATACCTGGCAGTTCCTGCCTTCAGGTTAAACAAAACTGTATTTACCACCTGGATCCAACCAGGACCCCTGTGTTGCTGACCCCTCTTGACCTAGAGATTATGCCCGTGGTGGGGTGAGGAGCTGGTTATCACGAGGGTTACACACAGGGGATGCCTGGGTCCTTTCAGCTAAGATGCCTGCTTATTGTGAGTTGATGATAAATAAGTGGTTTCTTCTCTCAGAGAGCCACCAAAGATATCAGCAAGAAAGCAGGCCCAGACATATGTTCCCTTTTATAGTAGTCCTTCCTTATCCGTAAGGACACATTCCAAGACCCCCAGTGGATGCTTGAAGCTGTGGATGCATATATACCTATGGTAAAGTTTAATTTATAAATTAGACAGAGTAAAATATTGCTAACAATAATAAGTAAAAACAATGATAACAATATGTGTTAATAAAAGTTAGACAAATGAAATCTCTCATCTGCCACAGGTGGGTAGGGCATGCAATGCTGGACAAATAGGTAGCTAACATCCTAGGTCGGACAGAGCAGGATTGGGCAAGGTTTCATCAAACTACTCAGAAGGGCACACAATTGAAAACTTATTAATTATTTCTGGAGTTTTCTATTTCCTATATTGGACCACAGTTGACGGAGGGTTATGAAACCATGGAAAGCAGAACCATGGAGAATGAGTGACTATGGCATTTTTCACATAAGTCAGGGTGCAGATAGAAAGTGAAAGGACATATGCTTGGAACCTCTGATTTACAGTTGGAGAAACTGAGCTTCTCAGCCGGTCCCAGCACCCAGAAGGAAGCTCCCCATCTGCCATCCCAGGCTCCTAGGGCAGAGAAGGTGAGCCAGTCCCAGCACCCAGAAGGAAGCTCTCCAGCTCCATCTCAGGCTCCTAGGGCAGAGAAGGTGAGCCGCGTGGGCGCCAGAAGCACCCCCCCCCCAAATGAGAAGACACAGAAACAAGCCTCAAAAACAGACTTCCATATCACCTACACCAACCCCAAAGGGAAACGAGATGGAACACTTGGATACTCAACCACCTGGACTCTCTGAACTGGCAACAAAAGAGGATCTGGGAAAAATGAAATCAGAAATAATTACTCAGATAACAGCAAAGATTGTGCTCATGGTGCAAGACATGATTAATAAATCTAGAGGGGACACAGATAAAAAAATAGAGGATCTGAGGAACATGATGGAATCCCAACATAGGAAACAAATGGAATTCATAAAACAGATGCAAACAGATTTCCAAGAGATTAAAAACTCCATCAAGGGCCAGGGATTTAGCTCAGTGGTTTCGCCGCCTGCTGCGCAAGCACAAGGACCCAAGTTCGATCCCCGGTTTCAAAAAAAAAACAAAAAAAACTCCATCGAAAGTCTGCACAGCAGAATGAACCAATGTGAGGATGGAATTTCACATATAGAAGATAAGATTGCAATTAGTGAGGAGGAAAAGAAAAATTGCTTTAAAATTGTGAGGGAACATGAGAACTCAATCCAGCAGCTGCTAGACGATGCAAAGAAGAATAACATAAGACTGATTGGAGTCAATGAAGAAAGAGGAGAGAGTGCAGATGACATAAAAAAACTCTTCACAGAAGTGATGGCAGAAAACTTCTCAAGGAGGGGAAAGAACTTGACATACAGATAAGTGAGGCATATAGGGCTCCAGCTAACCTTAATCAAAAAAATCTACACATAGGCATATAATAGTTAGGATTCCAGAAATCCAACAGAAGAATAAAATTCTACAAGCAGTGAAAGAAAAGAAACAAATCACATACAAAGGAAAGCCCATCAGAATCACAGCAGACTTCTCAATGCAAACCCTCAAGGCAAGAAGAGCTTGGAGTGATGTATTTCAAGCCCTAAAGGAAAACAGCCTCCAACTCAGATTGATGTACCCTGCAAAACTATCTTTCAAAATTGATGGAGAAATAAGATGCTTTCGTGATAAAGAGCACCTCAGGAACTTCATGAATATCAAACCAGCACTCCAAAAAATTTTAGACAATACCCTAGGAAAAGACAATGAGGATCACAACCCCAGGAAACCCAGCAGAATGAATCCACTGGGCGTGACAAATTAAACGCAAAGGGGCAGAATCCAACAAAAAGAAAAAGTCATGACAAGGCTTTTCAAACTTTTAACTTCATCTCCCTAATGAGTGTATAATTCAATCTTATTATTGTACTGATTAGTATTTTTCTGATTCTAGAATTGCACACAATTCCTTGTGCTATACTGGCTGTTTATCATCTTCTTATGTCTACATTTTAATTGGGTTGTCTATTAATGAGCTCTAAGAATTCTTTATATATTCTGGTCATAGGTTATATGCATTGTAAATATGGTCTGTTTAAGGACTACTTTTCGTTTTAATGATGTCATTTAAAGTTCGAAATTTTGATGGAATCTCATCAATTTTTTTTCTTTTATACATCATGGTTTTTGTATCCTAGGTAGTTCTTGCCTACCCTGAATCCATAAATACTTTCCCTTATAATTTCTTCTTAAAGTTTTATACTTTTAGGCTTTCATATTTAGGTTCATAGATCCCTTCAAGTTATTCTTATGTATGGAAAAAAAGGGTTGAGGTTAATTTTTTATATACGGATACCAGGTGTTCTAGTGCCATTTGCTGAAAACACTATCTCTCCCTCGGCTCTTGAATCGAGTTTATATTCTATAAAATGCTAATGTTAAATAATCTTTCAAAACTCAGTGGACCATATATGTGTGGTTCTATTTCTAGATTCTCTGTTTTATTCAAATGATCTATATGTCTTTCCTTACACCAACACTGCCTTGATTACTGTAGCTTTAGAACAAGTCCTAAAATTGGGTGCTAAACGACTTCCAACACTATTTTTGTTTTGTTTTGTTTTTTGGCTTTTCTGAGTCCTTTGTACTCCTATGTAACTTTAAAATTTCAATATCCAGTTCTTCATT
Organism: Heterocephalus glaber; assembly: GCF_053883595.1. Lineage (NCBI taxonomy): Eukaryota > Metazoa > Chordata > Mammalia > Rodentia > Bathyergidae > Heterocephalus > Heterocephalus glaber. The sequence goes on along the minus strand of NW_028258153.1, from coordinate 32,214,996 downwards.
TATAGCAAGTATACACAGACCTGAATTTTTATATATACCTTGTGTTTTCTAATCCTGCTAAATTCAAGTACAAGTTCTAGGGGCTCCTGGAGATTTCTTAGTATTTTCTCTGTAGGTGATCATTTCATCTACATATAAAGATTTTGCTTCTGCGGTGCCAATCCTGTCCTAGTTTTGTCATTTTATTGCCAGACTATTTTGGTTTAGACCTATGTTTCAAAGTCTAATGGACAGATGAAGAGCAGGCATATATGCCCTTGTTCTCCACTTTAGGGAGAAAGCATTGTATCATCTCCATTCATAGAAGGAGTTTTGTTGGAAGTATGGAGTACATGTCTTTAATCTGTTGAGAAGTTTCTGTTCTACTTCTCGTCTCCTGATAGCTTTTACCATGAACAGCTGTAGAATTTAGTCCAATACTTTTTCTCCAACTAGTGACAGGATCATATGGCTTTCTCCTTTCCTCTGTTAAAATGATGACTTTTGGGGGTGGATCTTCCAATGCTGAACCAACACTGCCATCCCTATAATAAAACCACTTTCTACATCTTGCCAGATCTGACTTCTAATAGTTTGTTTTGTGAAACAAATTTCTATCTATGTTCATACTTTTTTCTTCTATTATCTTTATCCAATTTTAGGATTAGCACAATGTTGATTTCCTAAAATGAGGGGAGAAGTGTTCCTTCTTTTTTCTGCTTTAAATGTTTGATATAATTTATCAGTTAAAATGTTTATGAGCCTGCTGTTGTCATATAGATAGGTTTTCAAGCTAGGAATATACTTTCTTTAATAGGTGCTATTCAAATTTTATATTTCCTCCAGAGTTAGTTTCATTAATTTGTCTTCTAAGTTACTTCTTAGAAGTTGTCAAATGTATTTCAAAAAAGATTTTTGTAATATGCTTTCTATATCCTTATAAATTCTGTAAAATCTGTGGTAATGTCTCCTAGATCTTAATATTGTAATTTACAAAATGTATAACTGATATTGTGTAACAGGAAGAAAAGGTCTAAAAGAGCAGGGGAATTGGGAGGGGTAGGGGAAGGGATAAAAGGGAAAGGAAAAAATATGAGAAGAGGAAAAAATGGAAACAAGGTCTTTGCAAATAGGGAAGGGTGGAGGGGGTGAAGGGAGGGCAAGGGAAGGGGAAAAAAATAAGAACCAAGAGACTCATGTAATGGTACAAGATCCCAATGATGAATGTAACTGTATTTTATACCTAAAATGTACCAATAAAGTTAATGGGGGGGGGGAAGAAACTGAGCTTCTTAGTGGGGACTGACTTAGGTACAGGGCTGGAAGGCCATGTGTGGCAACCTTCTATAAATCTGAAATGTCAGCTCTTGGAATAGTCTTCCCTTACTTAGCAGCCAGCAGAGGGACTGGTGGCCTGTCCTGAGGTCACTGTGTGGTGACTTGGGATGCCTGTGCTCCTGCCTTGTAGTGAACACCGGGAGAATTTTGCACTGGCCCTGGTGTCATGCGCCAGGCCTTTCCTGTAGATATCTCTTTAGAGAGGTGCCACTGGAGGTGGGTACTGAGTGGAGGGGCTGTGCCCTGCTATTTAGGGGCTGATGGTGGCACTTCATGTGGTCCACAGTGCCCTGTGGGGGAGGCCATCCAAGCATGACTCCCGGCACACAGCAGCTTAATGACAAAGGCAGTCTTGGTGGCTGGGAATCTGGGAAGCTATGCCGGTGTCAGAGCAAGGTCTGAAGCTTTGGTGGGTGACAGCCCTGACTGCCAGGGAGCGGCCGTGAGCAGAGCCCCCTCCTAAATGCCTGACTCTGGGTCCTTTCAATTCCTCCCACAGGTGCTGTCCCACAGCAGGAAGGATCCAGGTCACACATCAGTTTGGAACAACGTAGGAAAAAAATCATCAACAACAAACAGCACAAGAAACTGCAGAGGCAAATTGATATTTAAGAAAGCTTCCATTCCATTGGGTTTCATTCAAACCACTTAGGAGGCGGTTAGCTCTTTGAAAATGAAAGCAAAACAGTCATAAGGAAACAAGCTACAGCTGGGCCTGTGTAAAACAAAGTGAGATGAACTTTTATCACCTCTAAGGACCCAAAAAGTGGCGTACTTGCCTTGATTTATAGACAAAGCCTGAGAGGGTGAATGTGTGGCTTAAGACCATGGAGCCTCGCTCTGTGCACAGCCCATGCTGTACAAGACTCTTAGGCATCCTGAAGCTGTGGGCGAGAGCCCTTGGACCCGAGGAAGGCCTAGGAGCACATCCCCACACCTCTCCCTGGCTCCCAAGAGTCACTACTTCCTTTATTTATTCTGTGTTCTTCAGATTTAAATAGACCACTCTGTCAATTGCCATTCTGATATGTTTAAGAGCCACCATCTCTGGAGTGACAAATGCCATCAGTAATGGGATGAACAGAATTTTCCCAAAATTTCTATGTTGGAGTCCTAAACTCTAGGGTTTCAGAGTGACTGTATTTGGAGAGAGGGCTTTGAAAGAGGCCATTAAGGTAAAATGACATCACACGGGTGAGTCTGAGTCCAACAGGACTGGTGTCTTTATAAGAGAGTTAGGACACACACATGCTCATAGAGGCAACCGTGTGAGGATGCAGGAGAGATGGCTGTCAACAAGCCAAGGAGAGAGACCTCAGGGGCAGCCAATCTGGTGACTACTATGTCACCAGAGACTGTGTAAATGCGTGCCCTGAGGCAGCTCTGCCTTCTCCATAATGCAGAAAAGTGGGACAGCAGGACGCCCAAATCTTCCTGACCTGGCCATGGCCGCTGCCGACTCCTTTTTATCATTCCCATGCATTATTAGTTAATAATGAGTTTTCTCTTTTTATAACTAGTAATCAGACTCTGGAGCACCATGGTGATGTCCTTAGTTTTGCATGTCAAATTGATAAAGAGGACTTAATAGTTTGGTCTGCAACCTTAGTGGTGAAACTATGAATTCCATTAGATTTCTTGAGGATAGCACAAGGGTACTTTTAAAAATTATTTACTTTTATCAGTGTGTGTTTGCAGCACACAATGCTTACAGTCCTTGTGTGGAGCTGGCACCAGTACATGCCACGTCTTAGTTCCTTTTTACCCCCCTCCCTCCCCACCTTTCCTCTGCCTCCCTCTCTTGGCCCCTTCCCATTTGAGACAGATCCATACCCTCACTTCCTGTTATCTGTCTTTTATTTTGTCTTTTAGTGATACATTGGGTGGCTCATATAAAAGAAAGCATGTGATAGTTAAGCTTTTCTGTCTGATTTATTTCACCTAACATGGTCTCAAGGTGCATCCATTTTTCTACAAATGATCCAAGTTTATCTCTCTTTATGGCAGAGTAGTAGTCCATTGTGTGTAAAGATCACGTTTTCTTTATCCACTTTACTGTCTTTCTGATTTCCAATCTGTCTAGGGACTGATTATTTTATGCCAGACAAGGGAAAACCAAAGAAAAATAAGAAACAGAAAAGCACACTCCTGCCTTGTCTAATCATGTCAAGTTGCTCCTAAGAACCAAGTCAATAAGATAAAATACTTCCATTAATGCGAATGATAATCGAAAGGGGCTCCATGCCAACCCATGTGCTGAAACAGTTTCACAGATAGCAAGATAGATCAGTTGAATCATGAAAATGGGGTGTAAAAGTAATTGACCACCCTTTGAAAAGAACTCAATAGAGTCTGTGCCTAAAGCACAGTTTAAAGAAGACTCATTTCTCTCGAGAGAAAGTAAAGCCCTTTTGCGGTGGAGCTGGGGGAGCGTGTGGGGCGGTCTCCGGGGATGTATAGGCTTCCTTGTCAGTCTTTTTTGAAAAACACTTTTGGTGCATGGTTATCTTTCACTCAGATTGTGCTTAAAAAATAAGGTTACAGCACACAAATACACATGAAGGCAAAATAAAAGGTGTAGCAAACCAGAGACCTGACATCAGGTGGAAAGAGTAGCAAGTCTGACAAATGAAAATGCGTCCGGGGACCTCGAGTCCTGGGGTTCACGCACGAAGCAAAAGCTTTGGAATCAGCCTCCGAGCTATCTCCAGAACCATTTCCGTGCAACAATCTGACTGGAAACTGGCGTCAACCCACTGAGGGGCGTGATGTGTCTTCTTAGCGCAAGATAATCCATGGATCACTGTGATATGTTTTAAGGCGCAAATGTCATCATGGCAAAAAAGAAGCTAATATTTGTATGGCGATCTCGTGTTCTGAGAGTTGCACCTGAGCAGCTGCGCTGTGGCTTGTCTGTGTGGCCGAGGGGTAGCCAGCCGAGAGGGGATGGGTATGTGCAGGCCAAGTACCAGTGAGCTCATGGTGCAGTAGTGTTGAAGTGGACCCCTGGGACTTGGTGTCTAACTCCAACTGGAGATGCCTGCTTCTCACCCTTGGCAAATTTCACTTCTTTTAAATATTAGGTAGGCTTTGGCTTCTGGGTCCTTCTATGCTTATAACTTGCTGGTTTTCCTTGGCCCACAGCGAACTAAGAATTTACCTGGGTCCACTTGGCGGCTGAGGACAAGCTGCCTTGCCCATGAAGCATTTCAGCTTTAGGTTCCCTCCATCCCTTGGCCCTTCATTTTCCCACCTTCTTAACTCCTTCCTCTTGGGTCCATCCCATTATGTTGAATATATTTCCTTAAGCCTCTTCAATTCTGTTTGGAATAAGGCAGAACAGAAAGAGAAAAAGCATTTTGTTGCTTGTTTGTGAGGAAAAAAAAATTTAAAAAGCAAACATTTTATTCTTGTTTTGGAAGGTTCTATTTCTTAGTAGGTTTAAAGAATAGCATCCTTTTGGGTTTTTTTGGTACCAGGAATTGAACTCAGGGCCTCTCTCTTGCCAGGCAGGCACAGTGCTGCTGAATTACATCCCCGGCAGCATCTTTTAAAATCATTTGTATGTATTTTTCCCCCCAACATTTGGTCATCTGTCCAGTTATGATGTATGTACAGGATTAGAAATGAGTTTGCTGGGGCCGGGGATTTAGCTCAGTGGCTCTGCCACCTGCCTCACAAGCGCAAGGTCCCGAGTTCAATCCCCGGTACCAAAAAAAAAAGAAAGAAAGAAAGGAGCAACTTTCCTTCTCTAGAAATGAATTTGCTCAAGGTCTGAAAGTGAAAGCATATGAACAAATGTTCAGGGACCTGAAGATAGAGTCCAGACCCTATCAGGGGTAAGAGGAGGATGAGGTGGGTGGTAACCCTGGGCTAGAGGAAAAATCCCAGACTGCTGAATGGTGAAGGCTCATCAGAACGTCCTGGGAATGCTTGCCAGAAATGACTGACATTGCCTTGTCTAATGCGACCTCCAATGACGTATTCATCCGGGCCAAGATGGCAAGGGAAACTATGCAGCTACAAAACATCTGTGGGGCTGTGGTTGTGGTTCTCAAACCTGAGACAGACAGACAGACAGACAGAGAGACAGACAGACAGACAGACACACACACACACAGCCCTGTGGTGCTTTCTATGGCACAGGTTGTTGGACAACACCCAGGGCTTCTGACTCAGCAGGTTCAGGGTGGGGTAGGCCGTTTATGCTTACATGAAGTGTGATAAAAAAATATGGTTGTGTCTAAATGTAAAAACTTTATTATAGTAAAAGACACTGTCATTATTCCACCTCAGAATACTTTCCTTGTTTTGAACACCTTAGTTCCATTGTTCTTGTCCTTTCTGAAGCAGTTCTGGAAGTCCTTTTGTGAGTGTCTTTAGTTGCCCTGTCATGGCTTCCTGGATGTCCTGAATCAATTCAAAAAGTTTACCTTTCATGGTCATTTTGTTTTTTCAGGGAAGAGTCAGAACTTGTATGGTGCCAGACTCAGTGAATGAGGTGGATGAAGACACAACGATACTTTTATGAGCCGTCCTTCACCAGCCTGGATGGTACCTGGCAGCAGCTTTCACAGGATTTTTTTTTTTTTTTTTGGTACCAGGGATCGAACTTGGGACCCTACACTTGCTAGGCAGGCGGCCTTTCACAGGATTTTTAATCACAACTTATAAAGGCATGAAAGAGGAGTTCCAGAACTGCTTCAGAAAGTGGCAGGAAAGATGAGATAAAATGAATTTAACATAAGGGAGGGTATTTTGAAGGGTATAAATGGTAATATGTTTTTTACTATAATCATTTTTTAAATTAAACAATCACCATTGATCACGTCTTGTGTCAAGTTCCTAGTGGTGCTGAAGCTGCTGGTCTGGGGAACACACTTTGAGATCAGTCTGGTGTGTTTCCATGCAGGGTATGACAGCTCTGCCATGAAGAACACATGCTCTCTCCATACATGAGCCTCCAGCCTCCTGGCATCAATGGTGGGTGGCCCAACCAGGATAGTTCTCCCTTCTGCTCCTCAATAGTATCCCTGGGCACCATGCAAAAGCCAAAAAGCCACTTTTCTAAAACCTGTAGGGTTTGCAAAGAGGAGAAGATCAGTGAATGTGAAGACCAGTGAAACAGACTAAGACTTGTCAAGAAGTCTGCTTCTAGGGAGAAATCTTGTCTCAATTAGAAAAGTTACTTTTGCTTATACAGATGGTCCCCCAACTAATGGTAATGGTTCCACTTAAATTTTTTTTTTTTGCTTTTCAATAATGTGAACATGACCTACGTTCAGTAGAATATGTACTTACAATTTTGAATTTGGGTCTTTTCTCAGGCTAGTGATGTATACACAATCATCTCTTGAGATGTTGGACACTGGCCAAAGCTTCCTGTTAGCCACATGATCATAAGGGAAACCACTGATACTCTACAGGGTTCTGTATTGCTAAGGAATGAGGTTCCATGGCTTATGAGTATTCAGTACAGTTTTGATTTGTGATATTCTCAACTTACAGTGAGTTTATAAGGATGTAAGTTGAGGAACATCTGTATTACCTTTGCTTTTGGTGTCATATTAAAAAATCATGATCAAGACTAATGTCAAGATTTCCCCCTATGTGCTCTTCTAGGAGTTTTACAGTTTCAGGTGTTACATTTAAGTCTTTAATACATTTGAAGTTTTTGAATTTAAGTCTTTGTATCCATTTAATCCATTATATTATATTCTTATAATATAAAAATTAATTTTTACTCTTTTCTACAGTGAGGTACAGTTTTCCCAACACCATTTATTGAAGAGAATGTCCTTTCCTCATTTTGTATTTTGGCATCATTGTTGAAGTTTAGTTGACTATATATTTGTGGGTTTATTTCTGGCCTTCCTATTGTGTTCCATTGGTTTAGTATACGTGCTGCGGAAGCGAGCACTGTGTTCCATTGGTTTATAGATCTGGTTTTATGCCAGCACCATACTGTTCTGATTACCATAGCTTTGTAATACAGTATAGTTTAAAGTAAGGCAATATGAGGTCTCTAGTTTTGTACTTTTTTCTCAGGATGCTTTGGCTACTTGGAGTCTTTTGGGATTCCATATGAATGTTTGGATTTTTTCATTGCAGCACTATTCACAATAGCTAAGATATGCAATCAACCTAAGTATATGGCAACAGATAATGGATAAAGAAAATGTGGCATATGTACATAGCATAATATTATCTATCCATGAAAAGAAGGAAATTCTGCCAGTTGCAACAACATCCATGAACCTGGAGGGTACTATGCTAAGCTAACCAAGCCAGACACAGAAAGCAAATACTGCAGTATGCAACATATATGGAATCTAAAAAATGTGAATTCATAGAAGCAGAGAGTAGGATGGTGGTTACCAGTGGCTAAGGGCAGGTCAAAATGGAGAGAGGGTGGCCACTGGGTACAGACTTTCAGCTATAAGATAAATAAGTTCTGTGGATCTAATGTGCAACATGTGACTACTAACAATGCCATATTGTATATTTGAAGTTTGTTAAGAGTGTAGATCTTCAGAGCCCTCCACCATATATGCATACAATGGTAGCTACGTGAGGCGATGGCTGTGTCTGTTTTATTGTGGTGATCAATTCACAGTGTATGTGTGCACCATGGAGAAAAGCTGTGTGGCAGACAGGAAGCAGAGAGGAGAGGAGGAGGAGGGAAGTAACCCTTCCAGACCACACCCTCAGTGATGTGCCTCTTTCTCCAAGTCCCCGCCACCCATCAGCAAGTCAACTCTAAGCCTCATAATTCAGTCACCTTTCAGATCCCTGCCTATGAGGGCATGAGGCTCTTGGGAGACATCTAGATATAAACCATGACACCTGGGGATGAAGAGGTAATATCACCAAGGTAAGAAGAAAGGAAGGGAAATAGCAAAGCACAGCAGCTTCTCCTAGCTGGCTTCAGGAAACCAGAGTTTGCACTGGAGATTATGGAGTCAGACTGTATCTGTAAAGAACTGGGAAAAATTCTCACTGTGCAGGATTGAAGCTTTTCTTTATCCTTGGTCTTATTGGCAAAACAGTCTCAATTTTCTCCTTGATGAATAGTCTGTGGTACCCACTTACCAGCACAACCAAAACAGCCTAGTGAGAAAACAAACGATGTATTATTCCCAGAACTTGTCTTTAACCCAGGAACTTAATGTTGGCATGTGCTCTATTTTACCAATGTCAACTTTTCTTTCCCCAGAAGCATATGTGCCATATCCATTTGAACTTTGCTGTGCTCTGTCATCCTCGGAGGATTGAGGGTTGCCCTAAGTTCCACAGGACCTCATGGGAATGCATCCCAGTATGTTGAATGGGAGGAGAAAAAGGTCTTGGGAAACCATGAAGATCAGTGGGAGAAACTGGGGAAGTGCCACACGGAAAAGGGAATCATCATTTTAGACTGACCCCTTTGCTCTGCTCTTTGATGGCTTACTCTCCACAGATCGGCAAAGCAGTCCTGTTGGCCAGGAGCAGCAGAGTAAACACGGTCCCATGCAAGTTTCACTCTTGTGTGGTGTCAGTGTGGGATTAGAGACCCCAGCCCAGGCAGGAAGGTGTCATCTGGTCCAAGGGAGCTGGCTCAGGTGATGGTTCTGCACCCCATGCCATGGACCATCCTGGGATGTGGTACGAATCTTCCCCAGAATGTGTTCAGGTGAGTGTTGGTCACTGTCCACTGAGAGTCTTGTGAAGGAACTTCCTTCCTTCCTATAAGATGTGTTAAAATTCTTCCTAACTTGGATTTTAAATCTTAGTTCTATGTAAATATATCTATACTTACACAGAAAAACCCATCAAAACAATTTTAATGAAAGAAAAACGTGACAAAATTTTCATGAGAGCAGACAAAGAATATAAAACACAGGTAGGAACCAATGAAAAGATCACACTCAAAAGATAAACCCTTTTAAAAGAAATAGCTATGGGCCAGGGATTTAGCTCAGTGGTTCCGCTGCCTGCCTCACAAGTGCAATGTCCTGAGTTTGATCCTGGTACCAAAAAAAAAAAAAAAAAAGAAAGAAAAGAAATAGCTAGAAGTTGAGTATCAAAACTGAGGCTCTCTACCCTCCAGTGTGGATTTTGCCCAACTGAATGTAATTTCTGACAGGATTCCTAAACTTTTAATACAGTGTGTTCACTTTGTGATTTATTTTTGGTCAATTTCCTGGGGAAATTATAATTTTCCTTCCAAAGTAGCAACATTTTAAAGTCTAATTTTTGTTATAACTTGTGGTTAAAACTGTTTTCCATGGGAAAGAATTTCTGATTTTATCATGGAAATCAATGCATGGTTTGGTTCACAAAAAAGTCACTTTGCAGACTGGGGATCAAAGCCAATCCTCAAAGCCAGCTGGAAAATCCCCAGGGGGCACCAGCACACCATCCTCCAGATGTTCCACCCCAGCCTGGCCTCCTGTGCACCATGACTGGTATCTGGGTCATAGTTCCTTAGACCCTTAGAAAACATAGGCCTTGGAACCTACAAACAGCTTCCTCTACTCTTACAAAGCAGCAGGAATACCTGGATTTTCTTTTGGGCAATTTTGAGGGTGTTTGTTAAAGGAAAAAAGTGATTTGGAGAAAACAGGTAAAAAAAATCATTAAAAGACTCTAAATCCTTGTAAATTAATGCCATTCAGGATATGCTGGCTGGTATGTCCAGGAGGGAATCCCATCAAAAGTCCTCCCAAATTTAGGGAGGGAGCTACATAGGCAATACTCCTGGTTATGAGCCAAAGCACTTAAGATTCAGGTTTCCTCAGTGACTGTCCCTTGCCTGAACTTTTCTCTCTGGAATGTTTGGAAGTCAAGGGAAAGTCTAAGTGAGTTCACTCAGGAGGCATTCAGAGACACAGGGGCTGTCTTTCAAGCTCATTCTTCTTGGTTTTCACGAAAGGAACAGATTTCATATACATGAAGGATTTATTAGGCAGGTTTACAATGGCCACCTGTGGAATCAGGGCGGAAGAATGCAAAATGGCTGCCTCCATACTGAAGATCCAGTCAAAGTTTGAAGGCCTGGAGTTCACTGCAGAGTTCAGTGTGAGTCAGTGTTGGAAAGCTGAAGGGTCTGCATTGGAAGGCTGAAGAGTCTGTGCTGGAAGCCTGAAGGAACTAGAGATGAATGTCCAAAGGCAGTGGCAAAGATGAGCTCCTCCTCTGAAGGAAAGGGAAGATTTCCTTCTTCTTTCTCTCTTTATCCTGTCCAGGTTACAAGCCTGTTGGTTGGCACCACCCATAATGGTGGGTCTTCCCTTTTCAGTTTATGTCTACACCTCAGTCATCCACAAACACACTCACAGCTTCACTCATCTGCTAGGCAGCTCTTCTGTAGTCAAGTTGATACGCCACAATTAAAGATCATACCCCACTCCCCTGAGTGTGCCCTCACCACAAGCTCAGGTGACAGAGACCAGATAGGCCCATTGGATTGGCCAAGTTGTCACTGCCTCTGGGCTTTAGGGCTGGTCTGAACTAGCACCTCACTCTCTGGGAGCACTCAGTGTCCTGCTCAGGGGCAGCAGCCCATACCTGGGGCTCCCCCACTGCTGGCCACAGACAGCCTGCCTTGCTGTGGGCCATGGACTCTGGGTTCTGAGGGGCATGCAGTGGGCAACTTGTAGGCTGTAGCCTGCAAAGCAGAATGGAGATGGCCTAGGTCTGTCATATTGTTGCTTTATAATTTTTGTTTATTTGTTTCTTGTTAGAGAACAAATGTATGTCATGGTAAACATTCTTATAAAAGTAAAAATCTGAAAAGGAAGTGGGCCACAACTGGTTTGGCTGACTCTGATCACCTCATCAGCTCCCTGCTTCAACTTTGCAGCCCTACGGATGCTTCCCCCACAACAGCTGGGGCCATCATTAAAAAATGGTCATTTCTCAAGGGGGATGCTTAGGAAGGACATTCAGTCGTGACCGAAGTGTATTATGTGCACGTATGAATCTGCCAAAATGAAGCCCATTAATCTACTTAGCCAATATGCTCTAATAAAAATGAAGATGTAAAAACAGTGACCATTTACTTGCTACTCCTCTCCGTGCATTAGACTAAAACCCAAATCCCTTGGCCTAGCTGATGCAACCCGGACCCTCCCAATCCCTCCATTTGAATATTTTTCTCCCTGCTCTGTTTCCCCTGTGTTCTGGTCACATTCTTTTTTCTTGTCCCTCACATTCTCAAGTCGCCATGAGGCCATTGAGTGTGAAACGTTAATACTTAGGTCTTCATGCATTTGACTCCTGCCTGTGCTATGTAGAGAGGCTGTTCCATGTCCTTTGCTATACCACACACACTCTAGTCTCTGAGTCCGCCGTTATCTTTTATATCTGTTCACTGCCATGTCTCCAGCCCAGGCTCTGATTCCTCAACTAGAGCTTTAATGGTTCCGTGCTTTGTAGGTAAGATGGGTGAGTTGGTCAAGTCAACCTCTGGGTAAAAGGATGTAACAATTTCTGATAGGTATTGCTAAGTATTTGGCCACATGCTTCTCTCAGATGGCTGGGACTCCAAATGTGGTGTACAGTTTCTGCTTTAATTTTTACAGTATCGGGGGGGGGGCGGAGGGAGAGAGATCCTATTTTGCAGATGAAAACTCTGATGCCCAAGTCAGAAAGTTACTGTGGAATGCACAATTCAACCCTGAGAGTTTGATTCTAAACAAAACAATCACAAGTGCTGTCCTCAGGGAAGTAGAGAAGGAAGGACCTGTATTTGACAAATAATGATAAGCTTTACCACGGCAACCGTAATAAGTATAGACAGAGAAATACAGAGGGCCACTAAAATACAAAAGAGAGTTGAGAACCACTCTGGAGTGCCAAGAAAGATGTGAAGAGAGATAAATGGAGAGGAAACTGAGGCGGTTTGAACACCAAGCGGCTCCTGAGACCTTCCAGCCCAGTTCACCCACCAGCTTAGCTTAGGCACATGAATGACCCCAAACAAGACTAGCACAGGTTGAGCCCCTACCCCGGCAGGAAATGCAATCTGTTGTTTTTAAGCCACTAAGTTTTGGGGTGGTTTTATAAACAAGGACAAAGAGCCAAGATAGAGTCTAATGGCTGAACAGAAATGACCCCTGTAGTGCTTGCACTAAAATACTAAGGAAAGTCTGTCGCTTGCAGTCAGTTTGCAGGCAGGGTAAGACAGATTATAGAGTATTAGCAATTCACGGTCTCTACTGTAGAATGACTGCTTGTACTAGCACTGGGTAGATGAACAAAAAAAGAAGTTTGTGCAACATATGTCGACAAACCAGGGTCTTAAGATGTGTGTTAAATTAACTGTGTCTCTTGTTCCACTAGAGCAATGGTCACCAAGAATCAAAATCAAAGTTTGATCCAGCAGTTTGCCAAGTTACAATGATGATGGAGCTTGAAGGGCCCCATCCATGCTGGTTAAGCATCCGATGGGAGTAGTAATATTGGTCACTGTAATGGGGACATATGGGAGGATGCAAAAGAGACCCAGAGCACCTGCACTTGGTGGCTCTTGTAGATGCACACACCCTCATCCTATTTTCTGAAGATGCTGCAGTGTTCTGGCCGGAGACAATGGCCCTTGAAGAGGGTCAGATTTCAGGAGTCAAATCACACAGACAAAATCTTTCTGCAGTAGTTTACTGCCTATCTGCAGATGCCATGTAGCCTCCCTTTCAACCTTGCTGAGGCTCTGTGATGCTAGGTGACTTCTGAGGCCTGGTGAGTAGAGATCACACAGTTGGGCCTGCTTCTCTTGGCACACTTGCTCTGGAGACCTACCGCTGCCTTTTGGGAAGTCCTGCTTCCTGTGGTTGTCATGTGAAGAGACCACATGAAGGAATAGTCAAGGGCACCCTGCATACAGCTCCCCAGAGTCTGAGTCTTTCCAGCCCAGGAGCTAGATAAAAGAATGAAGAATCATGTCAAACATCTCAAACATGGTCCCGGCCACAGCTGCTGTCTGACTGTAACCATGTGAGAGATGCTGGGGAGAATTGTGACTTGGCAAACTCTTGTCTAGTTGAACGTAGTTAAACCATAGAATCAGGAAAGGTAGTAATACTACATGGTCATATTGTTTCAAGGCTGCTCTTTTGGGGGGCTTATTTTGCAGCCATAGAAGCTGGGATACACATCTACCAGATAAATTGTAAGACAATGCTGGTTTACACTGGGAATAACTTGGGAAGAGGTGTATGAGCCATGTGTAGGATGCAGAAAGCATCAAGCGGCCCAAAGGAGGAGGAAGAGAAACTGCATATGACTGTGGGATGGTTAATTTTATGTATCAGCCTTGCCAGACTCTGGTACCCAGCTGTTTGGTCAAACTGCAGTCTGGATCTTGCCCTGAGTGTATCTCACCTACAGGCGTAACATTTATCATCAGTTGATGTTAATCAAAGCAGGTTATTTTCCACAGTGTGGGTATGTTTCATTCAATCAGTTGGAAGGTCTTAAGAGCAATGAATGAGGTTTTTTGAGGAAAGAATTCTGCCTGCAGACTACAACCAAGAAACTCTGCCCTGACTTTCTAGCCTTTGAACTCAAGACCAACAGCAACCTGCTTCTCTAGCCTGCCCTTCTGCCCTGTGGATGTCAGGCTTTCCACCCCCACGGTCATGGGAGCCATTTCCTGAAGATTCTGCTCTCTCTAGATACAGATACGGCAATAGATGGAAATAGAGGTAGAGAAATAGATGAGATGTATAGAAATGTGTAGATATAGAAATAGAGTTGGTACAGAATTCAGACAAAGATATATAGAAGTAGAAATAGAAATAGATATAGATGGGGCCGGGGGTGTAGCTCAGTGGTTCTGCTGCCTGCCTCGCAAGCGCAAGGTCCCAAGTTCGATCCCCGAAATCAAAAAAAATAAAGAAATAGATATAGATAGACACAGAAATATATTAAATATTGATACAGATATTGAAATAGATTATATATAGATATGGATAGATACTAATATATAGAAGTAGATACAGAAATAGATTATATAGAGAAACATATTAATTACTGATACAGATAGATACATACATAGATTAGAGCTCGATTCCGATATTGAAATAGACTAGATATAGATACAGATATAGATAGCTACAACTGTATAGAAATAGATACAGAAGTAGATTGGATACAGATACATGCATAGATATAGAAACATTAAGTACAGACACAGACGTAAATATAGAGAAAGATATGGGTATGGGTATAGCTGTCTTACTGGCTCTGTGCCTTACGAAACAGTGATCTTGGCACCTGAAAAAACTTGATGAGGTCTAGACCAGCACATTGTCTCAAAAGGGAAGAATAATTTGCTTGTCCTTAAATCCCTATCACTAAGGAAATGACCGTTTGTTTCAAATGCAGTGGCAACACTCTTGTCTGGGCACATGTCTGGGCTGTCTGGTCGTTGCACGTGCTCCCCAGCTGGACCTGGTAACTCAGCAGCTCTGCTGGGAGCTTTGGAGACACTGCTTGTCCATGTGGCTTGGTGTCTGCGGCAGCCCTGTGGGGAATCCAGGGCACCTCTGGGGCATCTAGAGCACAGTGCAGCCCTGTAGTGAGTGTGATGGTGGCAGCTGAATTCTGCCAGCAGCCATGAGAGATTAGAAGAGGACCGGAGCCTCTTGTGAGATTCAGCCCTGCTGGTACCTTGATCGCAGGCCCATGAGACCTAGGCAGAGAAGATCCAGCCGAGCTGTGCTCCAACTTCCGACCCCCACAGACTGTGAGATAATAAGTGGGAATTTTAAACCATTGAGTTTGTAAGTGCTTGTTATGCAGCAGTGGAAAAATAATTCAAACTCCAATAATACAAACTCCATGGTCTTAGTTGCTGATTGAGAATCGTGCATTCTCTGATTCAGGTTCACTGAAGTCAGGAGTGTCACAGCACTGGTTAGGGCCCAAATTCAGGAGGTAGTTTGATCATATCCTGCAGGCCACGCTCCTCACTCATTCCTTCAATCACTCCTTGTAAGCACAATGTACAAGCTCCAGGCAGTTAGCTCCTCCCTGCTTCCCAGAAGCTAGGGTAGGGCACAAAATCTAGGCTGGCTACAGGAAAGGTCCGACCAGGGGCTCTCAACCAATGGTGCAAAGACACTGGGCCCTGACTTCTCTCTTCTGTTCTGTTTCTAAGCCTGCCTCTCCTGATTTCCTCTGGACTCTATGAGTTGCCTGTGAAATTTCCAACGTATTGCTTAAGCTAATTAGAATGTTTTTACATCCAAGAATCCTTACTGGTACCATGGATGAATGCTGCTTTCCTTGCTTCCTGTCTGGCCTTCAGTTTTGGTCTCTCTTGGTCTCCTTACTCTGAGCAGAATTAGGGTTAATCAGAGTTTATCCATGGTATCCAGTGAGGCTATCTGAACTGAATGCCAATTCAGAGCAGGAGCTGAGAGATTTCGGTGCTGGCAAAGACTGAGGGGAGTCTTTCCTTGGCCTCTCTGCACAGTGTAGTGGAGGCCATGGGTCCTTGCCTACCCCAGTGAGGCCTGATCATATATGCAAAGCAAGAAAACCCTCTTTCTGCTTATTGTTGCTTTTGTGCATCTGGACTTCAGGACTACATCTGAAGAATAAACACTATTTGACTCACAGAGCAACGTGGAATTTCTCTCTAAGAGGAACAATGGCGATATCCTCCATTTGGACTAGCCTATTCCTTGAATGATATTTCTTAAGGAAAAGAAATGTGTTTCCAGAAGGTGTCATTAAACATGTCTTCTTAATGAAAAGAAATTGCTAGTAGGTTTAGAACCAGATGAAATAGGAAGCCTTCAACACCGCCCCCCAGACCTCACTCTCTGCCTACATTAGCTACAAATTGGAGGGTGTCTCATGAACTCTAAATGGGCATCTGCTTCCAGGGGACCAGACACCAGGCTTTGACCCCACCAAGGACATGAAGGAAGATGTCTGAGGGACATGAGGGAGAAAACCTGACTTATTATGTCTATCAGGGCTTCAGGAAGTATTTGATTGATATCCTGTGAAGGGCCAGATAGTAACTATGTTAGACAAACAAAAGATTTTTTATTTGTGAGTTTAAATGATGTTAAATAACAGTCAGATTTGTCTTGGTATATTGTACATGCATATAACATAATCTTAGTAATTTCTTTTTAAAAAAATATATATTTGTTGGTACAGTTTAGGTATAAAATACATTTACATTTATCATTGGGTGTTTGTACCAGAACATGATGTATCTTAGTTCTTATTTTTTCTCCCATTACCTGTGCACCCTTCCCCCCCTCCACCCTTCCCTATCTACACAGAGTTTGATTCCATATTTTTTCCTCATAATTTTTTTCTTTCCCTTCTTCCCTTTCCCCTTTCCCTTCCACCATCCCCAAACCTTTGGACATTTTCTTATTTCAAGTTATCAATTATTCATTTTAATCATTTTCATCCTTATTTACACTTTCAATTTCTCATACCAGAGAAACTATTCAGTATTTACACATGTGTGTCCTATTTATTTCACTTAAGAGTATGGCCTCAATATGCATCCATTTAGCTATAAATGTCTCTAGTTTCTCATTCTTTTTTTTTTTGTTAAATTCTTTTATTGGTACATTTTAGGTATACAACACAATTACATTTCTCATTGGGAATTGTACCTTTACATAATGCATCTTGGTTCTTATTTTTTCCCCATTCCTAGCCCTCCCTTCACCCCCTCCACCTTTCCCTATTTACAAAGACTTTATTTCCATTTTTTCCATTTCTCAGCAATTTTCCCTTTCCCTTCTTTCCTTTCCCCTGCCCCTCCCACTACCCCTACTCCTTTGGACCTTTTCTTCCTATTTTGCATGATCGATTATTCATTCTTAGTTTCTCATTCTTTATGGCTGAGTAGTACTCCATTTTATAAAAAACCCACATCTTCTTTATCCAGTTTCCAGTAGATGGGCACTTGGGCTGTTTCCAAGCTTTAGCTATTACAAACTGTGCTGCTATAAACGTAGGTGCACATATATTGCTGTGGTATGATTCTTTTAATTCTTTGGGGAAGATACCCAGTAGGGGAATAGCTGGGTCAAATGGGACCTGTAGTCCTAGTTCTTTGAGGTATCTCCATACTGATTTCCACAGTGGTTGCACCAATCTACACTCCCACCAACAATGGAGAAGGGTTCCTTTCTCTCCACCCCCCCACCCCCCCCAGCATTTGTTATTGGTTGATTTCTTGATAGCAGCCATTCTTTGTGGGGTGAGGTGGAATCTCAGTGTTGTTTTCATCTGCATCTCTCAAATGACCAGTGATGTTGAACATTTTTTCATATATTTATTTGCTGTTTTTACTTCTTTGTCTGAGAAATGTCTGTTCATTTCGGATGCCCATTTTTGAATTGGGTCTTTGAATTTGGGGGGTCTGATTTTTTTCAGTTCTTTATATATTCTTGATAGTAGACCTTTGTCTGAGCTACAGCTGCTAAATATTTCTTCCCACATTGTAGACTGTCTCTTAGCTCTGTTGGTAGTTTCTCTTGCAGTGCAGAAGCTTTTTAATAAGATGAGATCCCAGTTGCTGATTCTTTGTGCTAGCTCCCATGCTACTGAAGATTTGTTCATAAAGTCTTTTCCTATGCCAATGTCATCAAGAGTTCTACGTAACTTATCTTCCAGCAAGTTTAGTGTTTCTGACTTAATAGTTATATCTTTAATCCACTTCAATCTTAGTTTACTGCATGGTGATAGGTATGGGTCTAGTTTTAATCTCTGACAGGTTGACATCCAGTTTTTCCAACACCATTTATTAAATAGGCTATCTTTCCTCCAATGAGGGTGGTTGGCTCCTTTTGCAAAGATGAGGTGACTGAGTATGTCTGGAGTTGTTTCTGCATCTTCTAATCTATTCCACTGATCTTTGGGTCTGTTTCTTTGCCAGTACCATGCTGTTTTAATCACAGTAGCTTTGTAGTATAGTTTCAAGTTGGGGATTGTGATACCCCCAGCCATGTCTCTGTTGCTTAGAATTGCTTTAGCTAGTCTAGGACTCTTATAGTTCCAATTGAATTTTTGGATTGTTTTCTCTAGTTCTGTGAAGTATATTATCGGAATTTCAATTGGCATTGCATTGATTATATATAGTAGTTTTGGAAGTATGGCCATTTTCACTATATTGGTGCTTCCTACCCAGGAACAAGAGATATCTTTCCATTTTCTTATATCCTCTTCAATTTCCTTCTTTAGAGTGCTGTAGTTTTCAGTGTAGAGGTCTTTTGCTTCCTTTCTTAGGTTGATTCCTAGATATTTCATTTTTTTAGATGCTATTGTAAAAGGAATTATTTCCCGAATTTCTCTCTCAATGGATCTGCTATTTGCATATAAAAAGCTATTGTTTTTTGAGTGTTGACCTTGTATCCAGCTACTCTACTGAATCTGTCAATTAGGTCTAGAAGACTTTTGACTGAATTTTTTGAGTCTTCTATGTAAAGTATCATATCATCAGCAAATAATGACAGTTTCACTTCTTCCTTTCCTATCTTTTTTTTGGGGGGGGAACCAGGGGTCGAACTTGCATCCTTGCGCTTGCACAGCAGGCGGCAAAACCACTAAGCTAAATCCCCGGCCCTCCTTTACTATCTTTATTCCTTTTATTTCTTTCTTTTGTCTAATTGCTATGGCTAATGTTTCCAGAACAATATTGAACAGGAGTGGTGATAGTGAGAATCCTTGTCTTGTTCCTGATTTTAGTGTGAAAGTTTTCAGTTTTTGACCATTTAGTATGATGTTGGCTGTTGGTTTTTCATACATAGCCTTAATCAGGTTTAGGTAAAGACCTCCTATTCCAGTTTTCTGTAGCATTTTTATCATGAATGGGTGCTGGATTTTGTCAAATGCTTTTTCTGCATCTATTGAGATGATCATATGGTTTTTGTCCTTGACTCTGTTAATATAGTGTATTACATTTATTGATTTATGGATGTTGAACCATCCTTGCATCCCTGGGATAAATCTGACTTGGTCAGGGTGTATGATCTTCTTGGTGACACTCTGTATTCTGTTTGCCAGTATCTTGTTGAGGATTTTTGCATCTATGTTCATTAGGGAGACTGGTCTGTAGTTCTCTTTTTGGCTTGGGTCTTTTCCTGGTTTTGGAATCAAAGTAACACTTGCTTCTAGGATTGAATTTGGAAGCCATGTTTCCCTTTTAATTTCCTTGATGAATTTTAAAGAGTAATGGTGATAGTTCTTCTTTAAATGTTTTGTAGAATTCAGCAGTGAAGCCATCAGGACCTGGGCTTTTCTTTGTTGGTAAGTTTTTTATTACATTTTCAATTTCACTCATTGTAATTGCATGTTTAGAATTTCTATATCTTCTTCATTTAACTTTGGTAATTTGTATGTATCTAGGAATCTGTCCATTTCTTCTGTGTTTTCCATTTTATTAGAGTACAGGTTCTCAAAGTAGGTATTGATGATCCTCTGGATTTCTGCTGGAGTTGTTGTGGCTTCACATTTTTCATTCTTAATTGCATGGATTTGAGCCTTTTCCTTCCTTTTTTTGATAAGGTTGGCTAAAGGTTTATCAATTTTATTTATTCTTTCAAAAAACCAACTCTGATTCATTGATTTTTTTGTATCATTCTCTTAGTCTTCATTGCATTGATTTCTGCTCGGATCTTTATAACTTCCTTTCTTGTATGAGCTTTGGGTTTGTTATGCTCTTCTTTTTCTAGGAGCTTGAGGTTCTGCATTAGGTTATCTAACTGAGTTCTCTCTGTTGTCCTAATATGGGCATTGACTGCTATGAATTTCCCATGTAGAACTGCTTTCATTGTGTTCCACAGATTCCTGTAGGTTGTACTGGTATTTTCATTTACTTGTAGAAACTGTCTAATTTCTTCTTTAATTTCCTTTGTGACCCATTGTTTGTTCAGGAGGGTATTGTTCAATTTCCATATGTTTGTGGGAGTTTTGCGGTTTCTTATGCTATTGATCTCCAATTGTATTGCACTATGGTCTGATAATATACAGGGGATAACTTCAATTCTTTTACATTGACTTAGACGTGTCCTATAAGCTAGCATGTGGTCTATTTTGGAGAATGACCCATGTACAGCTGAAAAGAATGTGTATTCTGATTTTGTGGGGTGGAACACTCTGTAAACATCTATTAAGTCCATTTGTTCAATAGCTTCATTTAGTTCTAGAATTTCATTATTAATTTTTTTCTAGTTGATCTGTCTATTTGTGATAGAGGGGTGTTGAGGTCCCCCACTACAATTGTATTAGTGCTTATTTGGGTTTTCGTGTCTATTAATATTTGTTTTGTGTAGTTGGGGGCATTTGTATTTGGTGCATATATATTTATGATTGTCATCTCTTCCTCTTGGATTGTTCCTTTCACAAGGATGTAGTGACCATCTTTGTCTCTCTTAATTAGTTTTGGTTTGAAATCTACTTTGTCTGCAAATAAGATTGCTACACCTGCTTTTTTCTGGGTTCCTCTTGCATGGAGAACTGTTTTCCATCCTTTTACTTTCAGTCTATGGATTTCCTTTTGAGTTAGGTGTGTTTCTTGTATACAGCACATTGCTGGGTTTTCCTTCTTAATCCATTCTGCCAGTCTATTTCTTTTGATTGGTGAATTGAGGCCATTAACTTTGATAGTTATAATTGACAGATATTGACTCATCCTTGTCATGATGTTTTACTCTTGTTGGTTCTTTTATTTCTTATTTTCCCCCCTTTCGCTTTAGTGTCTTACCTTGCATGGTGCCTTCTCTCTGTTAGGCCTCACGGAGTTGTGACCTTCATTGTCTTATTCTAGGATATTGCTTAAAATTTTTTGGAGTGCTGGTTTGGTGTTCATGAAATTTCTCAGGTGTTCTTTGTCATGGAAGTATCTAATTTCCCCATCGATTTTGAAAGATAATTTTGCTGGATACAACAGTCTAGGTTTGAAGTTATTTTCTTTTAGGGCTTGAAATACTTCACTCCAGGCTCTCCTTGATTTGAGGGTTTGTGTTGAGAAATCTGCCATGATTCTGATGGGCTTTCCTTTGTAGGTGATTTGTTTCTTTTCTCTAACTGCCTATAGAATTTTGTTCTTCTGTTGGGTTTCTGGGATCTTGACTATTATATATCTAGGTGTAGATTTTTTTTGGTCATGGCTGCATGGAGTTCTGTATGCCTCACTTATCTGTACATCCAACTCTCTACCTCTGTCTGGGAAGTTATTTACTGTTACTTCTGTGAACAGTTTTTTATGTCCATTGTACTTTCTCCTGTTTTTTCATGGACTCCTATGAGTCTTATGTTATTCTTCTTTGCATCATCTAGCAGCTGTTGGATTGATTTCTCATGGTCCCTTGCTATCTTTAAGAAAACTCTGTTTTCATGGTCCTTAACCACAATCCTGTCTTCTATATCTGATATTCTGTCTTCAGATTCTCTTAGTCTGCTCTGCATGCTTTCAATGGAGTTTTTAATCTCCTGAATATCTGTTTGAATCTGTTTCATGGATTCCATTCCTTTCTTATGTTGAGCGATCATGTTTTCCATTTCCTTCTTATGCTGGGCATTCATGGCTTCCAGCATGTTTCTGATCTCATCTATTTTCTTTATCTGTTTCTTCTCTAGAGCTTCTAATCATGTCTTTCACTCTGCTCACCATGTCTGTATTTATCTGGGAGATTATTTCTGTTTTGAAATTTTCTAGAGCCTCATTCATCTGCTTTGTTACTTCCTGTGCTATCAGTTCAGGGTGTCCAAGTGGTTGCTTATCAGACTTTTCCACCTCATTTCCCCAAGAATTTCCTTTTTGTGGCATGGAAGCCTGCGTTTGTGCCTTGCTTAAGTGTCTTCTCATTTTTGTTTTTGGTGCTGTCCTTGATTTAATTCCTGGGTTGATATTTCAAAGTTGCTTAATGTAGGTATCTTTGTTGCTTGTGTTTAAAACCCTTGCGGAATGATTGCTTTTCAGAGGTGTCTTCTAGATATGGCTTGTGATTGGGTTTTGAGACTCTAATGACTCTGAAGCTATTATATTTTTCTTACACCAGGAAGGAAAACTAATTAGATCAATCCAACATGTTAGCCCAAATGACATAGTCAGCAATACCATAGCATCAAGCCCAGCTTAGAAAATGACAATTTGTGGTAGTTATTAATCTATCACTTTTAACTATGTGAGTTAAATTAAAACCAAGGACCAACCCAACATAAGTTTATAATGAATAAACTCTTCAATATAGCATCTTTCCCCTTCAGGGTGGGGAGTTAAAAGGAGTTGGGGAGGGAGGGACAGGTAGAAAGAACAGGTAAGATTAGCGGTGAGGCCAGAAGCCACAGAAAGATCACACAAACTCTAAGAAGTTGTTAAAGGCAAGAGAAAATGGCAGAATAAAAGAACAAAGATGGGAATAGAATCACCTAACAGCAACAGGGAGGCTAGATACCAAATTTACTTTCCTTTAAACCTAATGATAATCAAGAGAAGGAAAAAAACAGTAAGGGAGAAATCCGAATTCAGTGCAGAAAGGAACAAATGGGGAGATGAGGAGCAATGTGGGACAGTGAGAGAATGAGACAGAGAGAGAAAGAAAAGATAAAAGAAAGAAAAGAAATAAAAGTAAAACTTTGAAGAGTAGAAAAAAAGTAAAAATTAAGAATTAAAAGTAAGAAAAATTTTTTTTCTTTTTGCAAATAGCAATAGAAATTATGGGCCTCCTTCAGGGTATGTCTCTGCTGTCCCAGTAGGCAACGTAGGAATCCCTGTGCATATACAAGTCAATGAGTCTCAGCAAGCCAGCAGCAGACCAAGTACAGTGGTCTGATGTGCCTTTATTGTAGAGATTCTTTTTACTTTTCTGCTGAGCTTCAGTTTTCTTTGAGGAGCCTGAGAAGCCCTCTTTCTGTTACTAACTTCTGCTCTATCTTGTGGAGCTTAGGACAAGAGTCTTTATAATCTCCTGTGCCTTTGTAGTGTGGGACCAGGTAGCAGAAAAGCCAGAAGGTAGGAGGCGCACGGGGTCGGGGGGTGGGGTGGGGGTGGGGACGATGACTGAGCTTTGGAGGCGCGGCTAAGCGGACCTCACTGTGTCGTGGGCTTGGCCCAGAACCGCCGCAGGAGGTTCAAGCTGCTTGTCTTGTCTCATGGGGGCCGGTCGCCGCAGCTTCTAGTCTGATTATTTTCATTCCAACTATCCTCTCCTTCTCCTTTACCTCTCCCTTACTCCCTTTCCCCTCTCTAAAAGTCTATCTTTTAGTTTCCTATAGTTTCTCATATTTATTAAATTTGTTTTTAGATTGCTCATATAAGAGAAAACATGTGATAACTTAACTTTCTGATACTGGGTTATTTCATTTAACATGATAGTTTCTGGTTTCATCCATTTTTCTGCAAATGACATAATGTTGTTCTGCTTTATGGCTGAACACAGTTCCATCATTCATATATACCACAGATTTTTTACCCATTCACTTGTTGATGGGCATCAAGGCCATTTCCAAAGTTTAGCCACTGTGGATTGTGCCACTATAAACATGGATATGCATGTATCACCCCAGTGTGCTGTCTTAACAAAAGGTCTTTCTAAGGGCATAACTGACATTGTATAGATGTGTTGTCTCAGGGTGAAATTAGAAAGAATTACATGAAGCACAATTCTGGTGAATTAGTGGAGTCCAGGGTGGGGCAGCACCCACAGAAAATGTTCATTTTGACTGTAATATGGGTAATAAAGGCTACATCCAAGCTCAGGTCAATCCCGCAAAAGGCAGGGACCAGGGATGGATTTTATTGAGGTACTGGGGATTGAACTCAAGGCATTCTACTGCTGAACTGCACCTGTGGCCTCTTTTTAGATTTTTGGCAGGGTCTCGCTAAGTTTCCCCGGCTGGTCTTGAACCAAGACACCCTGCTTTAGTCTCATGAGTAACTGAAATTGCAGGAGTGCACCACCATGTCCAGCAGAGATGGATTTTAGTGTATTGTTATTAAGTCACAAAATGCAGGAAACTTTCTATTACCTGCGCTTTGATTTTTGGATGAAAAAAACTAACACATAACTAAACTATCATAATAATGAAACTGAAACTAAACTATCATAATAACAGATAACAGATAACTAAACTATTATAATAATGAAAAAGAAAGGTTGATACAGCAGTTATTTCCCATCCAATTATTATGAGACACAGAATTCACATTAGAACATTAATCCTGCAGAAAATTTCATCTGGTAAAGTGAACACTGATAGGAAATAGGGATAAGCCCATTGTATTAGTTACTTTTCACACTGCTGGGACAAAATACCCAACACCCACAAGTTAAAAAAGGAAAGGTTTATTTTGGCTTACAGTTGTAGAGGTTTCAGCCCATAATCAGCTGGCTGTAAGACAGGGAGGCATGGCAGAGGGGCATCACAAAGGAGGAAGAGTCCATGGCAAAGTAGGCAGGAGGCAGTGAAGCAGCAAGCAGCAGCAGCAAGCCTCTTTTTCCCTTTTATCCCACCCAGGGTACAAGCCTTTTGGTTGGTGCCACCCACACCCAGTGTGGGCCTTCTGTTATTCACATGCAGAGGTATGCTAAATCAATCAGTGGACTAGTTTAGTTGTCACACCCCTAATCTACATTCACAACCCTAGATCAAGCCACCATTGAAAAGCCCCAGCTATGAGCACATGAGGCTATGGGAGGACATCTAGATGCAAGCCATAATAGCACAGAAAGGTGAATATAGCAAGGAAGGGTAGAAAATGGTTTGCTTTTGACGGGAGCCAAGCCTCTCAGAGCAAGGGACAGTGACACAACATACCATCCATGTGTTTCTGTGCCCTTCACTGGGTCTGAGATGACACCAAACATGGGGCAGGCTTGAAAAATGCCAGAAAGAGTGGTGAGGATGTGAAATGCATTGTTATTTTAGAGAAGGGAGTGATTGGAATAGATTGATGTTTAGAAAAAATTATACTGAAAGAATAGATGGGAATTAAATCATGAAATCTCAGAATCTCTGGGTCAAAGGCTCAGAAAACAGGGTCTACTTAGAGCACCATCTGGTGAATATTCAGTATATTATAAAAATAACTTCTAATTTACCAAGAAATCTTTCTTCCAGTACTATCACCTAGTGAAACTGGCTCTGTCTCTTGAAATCTATATGTAGGATGATGCTTCTGTATGACAATTATTTAAATAAGTAATGGCATTTCCCATTCCCATTTCCTCCCCGGGGCCAAGGTCTCTGGTTGTTTGGCACAAATGTATTTGTTTGCCACAGTGTTGAGACTCCTCAGGACCTCCTCGTGACCCCATGCTGGGAACCCCTCTCAATACCTAAAAATAAATGTGTGGTACAAGAGCTCTGACCATCAAGCATGAGGGACATTTATCTTTCATGGCCAGATGAGCAAATTGCAGTCTGTTGGCTCAGAATCAGTCCTGGCTCCCACCCCACCTCCAGCCCCAAGGTTCCTGGGGGAACCACTCTGGTGAGGCCAAACACTTAGTGCCTAAATATGTGGCTTTATCAGCCAAAGCTCACTGATAGCATCTCCTGAATTTACTGTTGGTA
The DNA here is from genome assembly GCF_053883595.1 of Heterocephalus glaber. Taxonomy (NCBI): domain Eukaryota; kingdom Metazoa; phylum Chordata; class Mammalia; order Rodentia; family Bathyergidae; genus Heterocephalus; species Heterocephalus glaber. The sequence goes on along the minus strand of NW_028258153.1, from coordinate 32,189,136 downwards.
AAATTCCCCATGTCAGTCTTTCAAGTGACAAAATGCAATTTCTACATCATTACTTTGCACTTCTGTGACTGCTTTATTGGACTATGAGAGGGATTGTTTTGGATGTCTTCTTGGAGCAATTGTTCTTCCCCACATTCTGGTGAGGCAGTGTATGTGAGCACCCTGGGAGCCCATTTGCGAGCAGGTCAAAGACCCAACATGCACGTGATAGGACACAGAACAAGAAACAAGGCCTCTCTTACCCCTTCCTGTTGGTGGTGGGTCTTGGGGATGGATGTTCATGTAGGGTTTGGTAGCTCTGAGTTCCTGCAAAAATGAGCAAACAGAAAATTCACAAAGGTGAGCCACCATAGTGCTCTGTGCAGTGACCAAAGTAATATGCATGTGTAAATATTGCCCTACATATTAAAAATCATTGTTTCATATGTAGTCATTGAAGTCTCTCTTCCATATAATAGAATACCTTCACTTGTGATTTTTTCATACATTTTACTGTATTTCTTTTCAAACTAGTATTTAGGACCTTGAGACCTATTTATCTTTCTTATTTATCTATGCATCATGTGTGAAATGCTACGATAACTTATTGCATTAGGGATCCTAAAAGGATTCACCCAAAAGACAAGAAATACTAAATCAAAGACTAGTTAAGTTGACCCGGAATAGTTTCCTGAACTTTGAGAATTGTTCTTGACTAAGGGGGAGGCTCTCGTGAAATTTTAATCTGTGAAAACTGAAAGAATCAATGATAAAGCATCTACCTCTGCCAGACCTTCTGCCAGGCTCTTCATGTCTGTTATTGATGCTTTAAGTGCCTAGTACAAGTTCTGCCAAAAAAAAAAAAAAAAATCCACAAGGAGCACGTGTGTTGAAAACTTTCTCTCTTTCAATTGGAATTTATATGTATACTTATTGGTTAAGTCTGGGAACCTTGGGGTTGTGCAGGTGCAGAAAGCTGTCCTCACTGGGGTTTGTTGTGTTGTCTAGTGAGGCGAAACCCACTCTTTGCTGGGATGCTGATTCCACTCCTGTGAGGCAGGGCTGGTCCATTTGTGAGGGAGATGGGGACATTCCGGGCACTGGGACAGGGGGACTCTTTTATGCTCTGGGACCTTTCTTCCCTCAAGGGGTCTTTGTCAGTGCAGTGCCTCATTTGCCACTTTAGAACTTCATGTCTGTTGACATTGCAAAACAGCAGGAGCATTCCACAGCAGGCATTTTCTGCGTGCTTATCATGAGTGGAAAAAGGACAGTCCCAAGTGGGTCAGCAGCTGCCCTGCAGAGTTTTCTGGGTGAGGAACCACATCTGTTTACCCAGCCTTTCCAGGACCTTTGCGCTGCCCGCCTCTGTCTGGTCACTTAGCGGACCCCAGTGGACAAAGGCAGTGTGGGTCCCTCCTGCCCCAGAATGACGCAAAGCTCTGGTCCTTGCCATGATGAGCACTGTGTAGGAGGCTTCATGGAATTGCCTCTGACGCCTTCTCTCTCTGTGGCATTTAGTAGTTTGCTCATTAATTGTCTGGAGTTCTGCCTCTTCAGTGCCTTAGATAAAGCATAAAAGTAGGAAAGACTCCACGCAGCTTTTGCCTTCCTCTCACCCCTGGCCAGGGAGAGGCCGTGGTCTGCACTGAGTTGATCTCTGCACCATGCTGGCTTGGGCAGCACTTCAGGCTTTGGCAGGGGATGAGCATCTACAGAGGAGTGGTGGTGGTGGGGGGCGCCCAGGACAGTCAGCCACTGCAGGGTTGGTGTGCCTGGAACAGGGCTGGGGCATACTCGCATCCCAGTGATCAAGGGACCAAGCCAGGGGAAGGGCCTGAAGACTCACAGTGCATGAAAGTAGTGCTTCATGCAGCAAGATCCCCAGCAAGGAATTTGCCCGGAAGAGAGTCCCTGGAGGTTGAGCTGCTCCACAGATTTGCCTACCAGCCACCCAGGCAACATTCCATTGTGGGCTCTTAGGTCAGAGCCTCAGCTTCTGTGGGAGGAGCCACAAAAGCCACTCTGCTTTGGTTTCCTTATACAAATTATAATTAACAATTCATTGCAATAAAGACATGACTAAGAAGTTCATGCCAAAAATGAAAACATGCAGGGACATAAGTCTCCTTGAAGTCGAATGAATGCACATTAAAACAAAATGTTACCTTGACAAATATTTCTTAAAGATTGTAATATTCAGAGGTAAGAATAAAGTAGTGAGAAAAGTTCTATATGATAGGGCTGGTGGGAGAATATTTGGTACAATCATTTTGAAGGGCAATTGGGTAGTATGTACCCCAAATCTTAAATGTATTTCTGCACTTCAACTTAACAGTTTTCCTTCTAGAAATGAAACCAAGAAAATAAATAAGAATGTGAACCAAGTTTTAACTACACAAAAGTTCCATGGCCAAAAAAAGTTGGAAAATTCCAGTGGTCAATATATTATCATATATTCATGGGCCAGGGATTTAGCTCAGTGGTTTGGCCGCCTGCTGAGCAAGCTCAAGGACCCAAGTTCGATCCCTGGTACCAAAAAAATATCACATAATGTGATATTTAAAATGATGTTTCATATATAGGAAAAGACTGTATTTGTAGAGAGCCAAGAGAATTCTGAGAAAGAAGATAAGGAAGAGGGGTCTATTGTATGAAGATATACTGCAAAGCCAGAGATTTAAACAATACGGTATTGATTTGGGAATGGTAAATACATAAATGAAATAGTAGAGAGTTTATATTTATAGCTATATAAATCTTGTTTGATCAAGAGATCTATCAAAATATCAGGAGAAGGTTTTGGGATAAGTGGTTATCCATTGAGATTCTTTTTTTAAAAAAATTTTATTTTATTGGTACATTTTAGGTATACAATATAATGACATTCATCATTGGAAATTTGCACCTTTACATAATCTCTCTTGGTTCTTATTTTTCCCCCTTCCCTTGCCCTCTCTTTAACCCCTCCACCCCTCCCTATTTACAAAGACTTTGTTTCCAGTTTTTCATTTTCTCATATTAATTCCATTCCTTTCTTTCCTTTCCCCTACCCTGCCCACTTCCTCTTCCCCTTCGCCCCTTTTCTTCCTATTCCACATTATCTATTACATCTTTTAGTCCTTATTTACACTTTCAGTTTCTCACACTAGAGAAACTATTCGGTATTTACACATCGGTGTCCTATTGATTTCACTTAAGAGTATTGCCTCAATGTGCATCCATTAAGCTATAAATGTCTCTAATTTCTCATTTTTTATGGCTGAGTAGTACTCCATTTTATAAAAGAACCACACTTTCTGTATCCAGTCAGCAGTTGATGGGCAACTGGGCTGCTTCCAAGTTTTAGCTATTACAAATTGTGCTGCTATGAACATGGGTGCACATATATCACTATGGTATGATTCTTTTAATTCTTTGGGGAAGATACCCAGCAGGGGAATAACGGGGTCAAATGGGACTTCCAGTCCTAGTTCTTTGAGGTGTCTCCATACTGATTTCCACAGTGCTTGCACCAGTCTATACTCCCACCAGCAGTGGAGCAGGGTTCCTCTTTCCCCACAGCCTCACCAGTATTTGTTATTGGTTGATTTCATGATAGCAGCCATTCTTTCTGGAGTGAGGTAGAATCTCAGCACTGTTTTCATTTGCATCTCGCGAATGACCAGTGATGTTGAACATTTTTTCATGTATTTATTTGCCATTTCTACTTCTTTGTCTGAGAAATGTTTGTTCATTTCAGATGCCCATTTTTGGATTGGGTCTTTAAATTTGGGAGGTCTGATTTTTTAAGTTCTTTATAGATTCGAGGTAGTAGACCTTTATCTGAGGAACAGCAGGTGAAGATTTTTTCCCACATTGTGGGTTGTCTCTTCACACTGTTGGTGGTTTCTCTTGTTGTGCAGAAGCTTTTTAGTAAGAAGAGATTTCACTTGTTGATTGTGCTATTTCATAAGCAACTGAGGTTTTGTTCATAAAATCTTTTCCTACACCAATGTCTTCAAGAGTTTTACCTAACCTCTGTTCCATCTGGTTCAGCCTTTCTTTTTAGTATTTAGATCTTTAACCCATTTCAATTTTAGTTTAGTGCATGGTGAGAGATACAGGTCTAGTTTTAATCTTTGGCAAGTTTAAATCCAAATTTTCCAGTATCATTCATTAGAGAGGCTATCTTTCCTCCAGTGAGGGTATTTGGCTCCTTTGTTGAAGATGAGGTGGCTGAGTGTGTCTGGAGTTGTTTCTGCATCGTCTAATCTATTCCTCTGATCCTCGGGTCTATTTCTTGGCCAGTACCATGCTGTTTTTAATCATAGTAGCTTTGTAGTATAGTTTCAGGTTGGGAGTTGTGATACCGCCTGCCATGTCTCTGTTACCTAGAATTGCTTTTGGTATTCTGGGTGTCTTCTTGTTCCAAATGAATTTTTGGATTATTTTCTCAAGGTCGGTGAAGTATGCTGCTGGGATTTCAATTGGGATTGCATTGAATCTATATAGCACTTTTGGAAGTATGGCCATTTTCACTATGTTGATTCTTCCTACCCAGGAGCAGGGGATGTCTTTCCATTTTCATTTTTGGTACCAGGGATTGAACTCGGGTCCTTGCGCTTTTGTAGCAGGTGGTGAAACCACTGAGCTAAATCCCCGGACCTCCATTTTCTGATATCATCTTCAATCTCTCTTTTCAGAGTGCTACAGTTTTCAGAGAAGATCTCTTTGATTTCTTTTGTTAGGTTGATTCCTAGGTAGTTCAGTTTTTTGGATGCTATTGTGAAAGGAATTGTTTGCCCTATTTCTGTCTCAGTGAGTCTGTTGTTCGTATAGAGGAAAGATACTGATTTTTGTGTTTTGACCTTGTATCCAGCTACACAACTGAATTTGGTTATTAAGTCTAGAAGACTTTTGGTGGAGTTCTTGGGGTCTCCTAGATAGAGTATCATGTCATCTGCAAATAATGACAATTTGACTTCTTCGTTTCTTATCTTTATTCCTTTTATTTCTTTCTCATGTCTATTTGCCGTGGCTAATGTTTCCAAAACTATATTGAACAGGAGTGGTGATAGTGGACATCCTTGTCTTGTTCCTGATTTGAGTGTGAAGGATTTCAGTTTTTGACCATTTAGTATGATGTTGGCTGTTGATTTTTCATAGATACCTTTTATCAGATTGAGGTAGAGACCACCTTTTCCAATTTTTGGTAGAGTTTTTATCATAAATGCCTGTTAGATTTTGTCAAATGCTTTTTCTGTATCGATTGAGATGATCATATAGTTTTTGTTTTTGGCTCTATTGATATAGTGTATTACATTGATTGATTTGTGTACATTGAACCATCCCTGCATCCTTGGGATGAATCCCACTTGGTCAAGTTGTATGATCTTCTTGATGATCTGCTGCATTCTATTTGCCAGTATCTTAGTAAAGATTTTTGCATCTATTGTTCATTAGTAAGATTGGCCTATAGTTCTCTTTTTTGGTTGGGTCTTTCTCTGCTTTGGGGATCAAGGTGATGCTTGCTTCCAGGAATGAATTTGGGAGTGTTGCTTCCTTTCAATTTCATTGAAGAGTTTAAACTGTAATGGGAGGGCCGGGGATTTAGCTTAGTGGTTCCGGTGCCTGCTTCGCAAGTGCAAGGTCCCAAGTTCGATCCCCAGTACCAAAAAAAATAAAAACAAAACAAAACTGTAGTGGCAATAGTTCCTCTCTAAATGTCTTGTAGAATTCAGCAGTGAAGCCATCAGGACCCGGGCTTCTCTTAGTTGGTAAGCTTTTAATTACGTTTTCAATTCCATTGCTTGATATTGGGTTGTTTAGAATTTTTAGGTCTTCTTTGTTCAACTTTGGTAATTCATACGTATCTTGGAATCTGTCCATTTCTTCTGTGTTTTCAATCTTATTGCCATATAGGTTCTTGAAACAGGCATTAATGATCCTGAGATTCTTATAGTATTCTCAAAATAACCTCCAGCTAGATTAAAGAGATCACCTGATCACCTGTAAGAATAATCAAAGGGAAGAGAGAAGAAATATTTTGAAGGTGTGAAAGAATTTCCTAAGGAAGAAACAAAGCCTGAATCTCTGGTAGACATAGGCATTATGTTCATCAGATTAAGCTCTGTTTCTCAGGGGGACACAGGATGATGACATTTTCCAGCACTCCCTGCATCTGGGCAGAAGTGTGCGGATGAGTTCTGGCTGGCAGGACCTGGGGAGAGGTGATGTGGCAATGCCCAGCCTGGCCCTTGATGACTTCTGAGTGGAGCTGCCTGCTCTGTGCTTCATGGTTGCAGTGAAGGGTGCTGGGATGGCAGGGACACTAATGCACCAACCTCAGATCCTGGAGTTACTGCCTGGAGGGAAGCAGCTAAGCAGGGTTGCTGGGGTAAAAATATCTGCCTGAGAGATAAAAGTAATGTGTAATGAAGTCACTGAGATTAGAGTTCACATGTGAACCCTCAGTCAGCACAAACAACAGATATCACAAGTGAAGGGAGGACTGGATTTAGAACTCACAGAGAGCAAAAATAGACCGTAAGCAAAGTTAAAAATCAAGTAGAAGGTTGGTAGATCATATTTTCAACATATTTAAAAGGTGAAATATTGGTAAACAAAAATTAAACTTGTAAATCAATAATGAAAGCTAAAACAATTCAATTTAAAAATAGACAAAGAGTGAGACAAATATATTCACAGAAGAAAATGTCAAGGACAAACATGGAAAGATGCCTACTCTCATTTCTAACTAAAATGCAAATGCAATTCACAATATACCAGCATTTGCTCATTCAATTGGGGTTTTAAAAAATTGATTATCTTCAAAGGTTTGCAAATATATGGGGAAAGAGCCTTTTATATCTGCTTTTTTAATAAGTTGTTGTGGCAGTATGCTGTAATAGAAAATGTGCTACCCTTGAACATATCACTTCCTCTGCTCAGTCTCCAGTAAAGGAGAAGATGGAATAAATTTTGATGTCTCCACGCTCAGAATAGAATGGGTTGCATAAAACAATCAACTATAAGCAAAAGACAGAGTTCACTAACCCATGGTGTTAAATACCTTGATGCTATTTGTTTAGAATGGCTCGATTCATTTAAATGCTTCCCCGGTGTCTTTGGTTGGGTATACACACCTACATGAGTATGTAAGAAAATGCAGAGGGTATGGAGGAAAGCTCAGTGAGTGGAGGTGGCCGTGGCCAAGTGGAGGTAGTAGGGCCTACTACTATACTGGGCCAGACAAGGAGGGCTTCAAATGTTCATGATGAAATAGCATAAAAATACTAAACAATCAGGCAAATATATGACTTGTGGGTGCCATGGTCCATCTCAGAGACAACAGAGTAACCCCACAAAGAGTCTTTCCATCTACACTTGCAGGCCAACAGGGTAAAGAGTCCTAGTTGGGGAATTTGATCCCATGGTGGACACCCTTGACTGCACACATTTATATAGCAGAGTTTATATTTTTGCTTGACTTATTACTCTTTGCCCACTCAGTGAGAGTTTTTTTGAGCCTGATTTCCCTCCTAGTTTTAACTGAATCTTGTTATGGTGTATACCAAATGCAACCTTTTAGGGAATAAATCAAACTAAACAAAATGTTTACTTATATGGAACTCATTTTTGAGGACTGATTTGGATCCAACATTTTCCCCAGGTTTAGTAGGGAAAGAAAAGGCCTTCTTGAATCCTGGTCCTCTTCCAAGTGGTCACAATCTTTTGCTGCTGCCTACATTCTATCATTCTACCCCACTTGGGAAAACTGATGTCATTCTGATAAAAATATCGCATTTGAAAGTAAGTATTTCCCAGTTATGAGCAGTGTATTTCCTGAAGGCCTATTTCCTGGCAGGGGCTGAAATTGCCTGGTCTTTCTATTGATTGGAAGTATAGTGTGTAGGACAGAGAACATAGTAGAGGGCTTTCCAGTCTTGGCCCTGGTAACATTTTGGACCAAATGGTCTCTTATTGTGAAGGGCTTTCCTGTGCACTGTAGGATGTTTACTAGCACTTGGATCTCTACCTATTAGTTGCTCATAGCACCCCCAGGTCATGAAAATGAAAAGTGTCTCCTTGAGGGGCAAAATCTTCCCCGGTTGAGAACAACCAACATGATACCATTCCATAAACAATCTGCCTTGACTGATTTATTTGACAATCAACAACAGAAATGGCTAGATTCCAGTAATAACCCACAGATGAATTATTTATCGTATAACTTATTTATAGAATTTTGAGCATTCATATTTCCATTTCAGGTCAAAGGAGTGGAGTGTCTCTCTGGCACACCACCTTCAACTGGTGTTCCAAATACTGCTTTAGGAGAGAAGACACATGAGTCTCTTTATTTAATGATATTTTAAGCCTTTAAAGATTCCTAGGAATCCTTCATTCTGCCTCTGGAAAACATTCTGGAAAGGCTTCGTGAAGTAAATGGACTCTATCTGAAATAACTGACTGGAAGATATTTTTCCCATTATACCTTTAAAAATTCAAGATTATAGTTTTTAAAAATTTCAATTGTTCCCATGAGCAGTTAAATAAAGAAATGTAAGAAAAAAAGTATTTAGTACATTTTCTGATTCTTTTTTTTTTTTTTTTTGGTACTGGGGATCGAACTCAGGTCCTGGAGCTTGCGCAGCAGGCGGCAAAACCACTGAGCTAAGTCTCCAGCTGTTTCTGATTCTTAAACTAGTTTTTTTCCCCCTAGAAACAATAGATTCTTTAAAATATTTTGCTCTTTCTGATTGACTCTCTGTAAGTTTTCTAAGGGGCATGTATGGATTTGTGCCCTACAGAAGAAACATAGCAAGGGGTTGGTCATGGAAAAAAATCATGTTTATACATTAAACAGGCCTGAATCTTAGTTCTCAATTCCCTTATCTGTAAAATGCGGGGGGTAGGGGAGGTGTACTGCCCTCCTCGCAGTGCTCCTGTGAGCAATCAAGGAAGATGACTTGGTGATGTCATCACTGAACTTGTCCTACTTTTTATAGTAATAAACACATAACATAAATTTACCGTAATCACTTTAAGTGTGTAGTACAATGCTGTTAACTATGTGCACATTGTGAGGCAGGTCTTTTGAACTCTTTCATTTTCCATGACTAAAATTCTATACCTGCCATGTCAGTTTTCTGCCACTATAGCAAAATACCTGAGACCATCAACTTGTAAAGAGAAAAGGTTTATTTTGGATCATAGTTATGGAGGTTTCGGCCCATGTCTGATTAGGCCCCTTTGTTTGGGGCCTATGATGAGGCAGTACATCATGGCACGGAATTGTGGCAGAGCAAACCCCATAACCAGAAAGAAAAAGTGAGTGAGCAAGAAGGAGCCTGTGTTCCACAGTCCCCTCTGAGGGACACCCATTGACCTAAATACCTCCCACTAGACCTCACCTCTTAGAAGTTCCCACCACCTTCCATTAGTGCCACCCTGGGGACCAAGCCCTGGCCATTGGGGGACAGTCAGTGTCCAGACTGCAGCCCTTATTCAACAACTCCCAACTTCCTTTCCCTGCACAGACCTTGACAACTACAAATCTACTTTCTGCCCCCATGAATTTGACTATTTTAAACATTTCCTGTATGTGGAATCATGCAGTATTTATCATTTTGTGACTGACTTATTTCACTTAGCATAATATCCTTATGGTTCATCCATGTTGTAGATCACAACAAACTTTTCTTCCTTTTAAAATTGACTAACATTCCATAGTATTTGTAGATCACATTTTTTCACCCATTCATCTGTCAGTGTACATCTAATTTGCTTCCATTTCTTGGCTATTGTGAGTAATATTGCAATGAACATGAATGTGAAAATATCTACTTGTGATTCCATCTTCACTTCTTTTGGACATATTGCCCCTTGTTCTACTTTTTGACTCATCTTCTCCTTCTACACATTAGGATCATGAAGGTAGAACTGTGACAATTGCAGTATGTAAATATCATTCAATAACATGTTCTCCATTAGGTTTAGGTGAATCTCTTATGTTCAAAAATGAGGTTTTGCAATGTACAAATATAAATTCTGGTAAAAAGTAGCACTTTTATATGATCAGTGCCTTTTTCCAATGCACTCAGTGGGGTAGTAAACAAGAGAGAACCAAACATCAATATTCCAATCCTTACTGAAGAAGAAATTCACACAGCACCTTCTGAGCTAGTTTTTCTACTTGCTCACTGCCTCACAGTTAAGTGAGAGAGGGTCTGTATCCACTCATTCATTCACTCAGCCCTGAATTAGACACATTTTATTCAGCACTTCTCATGGTTTTTTTCCCAACCTCTGTTCTTATAAAATTTAGATATAAACGGAATGTGAACCATGTCTGAATGTTTTCCAGAAGATCTCTTGATGATTGACTAGTCATGTGGAATTCTCATCATATGGAATTGGTTTCTCCTTGGAATAGGATCAAAAATGTTTGAGAGAAGGAGAGCATTATGTACATTGTGTTTTTTCCCCCTCCATTTTGTCTTCATCTGGTTGTTTTATGTAACGTGGCACTGGTTGGTAGACCATTTGGTGTTCTGCCACCCTGGTATTTGTTTCAAATGTTTTAGCTTGTCCTGAATTAGCATGGTTTCTAACGTATGTAATTAAAGAACACCAGCACTAGTCTTTACCTGACCAGAGGCATGCCACAGATGGACGGGCCTTTGCAAATTACAACCTTGAACCTGAAGAACAGTGCTGGGCTCCTTTGATGGTGGCACAGAGGCAGTGCAGAAGTCAGCCATGAGTGTCTCATGTGAAACCAGGGCTGGTGAATTTTATAGAAAAAGCAAACTAGAAAATCCCCACACCCCAGGTTTGAGAATTTGCAGAATGATTCGCAGAACTCAGCAGAGCACCTTACTTATGTTTACTATAAAAGATACAGCACAGGAAGAGTGGGATGAAAGAGAAATATAGGGCAAGATCTGAGAGACAAGCTTGCATGCTACCTCTGGGCATGTCCCCTACCCAGTATGCTGATGTATTTACCACACATAGATCCTGTGAACCTGGTTCTTGAGGGACCACTTAACTTTGTGAAGGCTTTATTATGTTGGCCCAGCTGATTTAATCACTGGCCATTGGTGATTGGCTTAATCCTATCCCCTCTCCCAGAGACCAGGGCGTGGGACTGAAAAGTCTAATCCTCTAATCCTACAGTTGGCTCCTAATGCAACCATCCCCCATCTTGAATCTATCTAGGGTCCCCAGGCACCAGTCATCTCATTATTATGCAAAAGCCACTGTCATTCCTCAGTGGATGCTAACAGTCTTAGGAGCTGTGTGCCAGCAATCAGGAACAAAGACCAAACTTTTTTTCCTATTATCCTTACTTCCAATGAGTCCTAACAACACTGGTTCCTCTCTCCTAGTAGAGCACAATGCTAAGAACTGAACCCAGACATCCTGATGGCTCCTTGTTTTTCCTCCCAGGGCAAAAGATTGGGAAGGTAGAATCAAAGTCCTACATACCTACTCTTTTGAGCTCCAGCACCAAATACATATTTCTCATACACATTAAAGATGGTGACTGAATCCACATGGGTAAAGATTGCAGGGACAACATTAAGGGTTTCCTGTAATGATTCTTTATGTCCACAGGATGTGAAAAGCTGTGCAAAAGCCACATACACCGGTCCTCTTTGTTAGCCTAGTCTACATTTGGCTGTCACCAGAGAGTAGGGGGCTATTACGATTCCTGGAAAATAAGGTAGTACAATATCATAAGAAAATACTACTCATTCATGGATAAAGAAAATGTGGTACAGATATACAAGGGAGTACTAGTCAGCCTTAAAAATGAGACCGTACAGTTTGTGACAACTTGGATGGACACGGAAGGCATCATGCTAAGAGAAATAATCCAGTCATAGAAAGACAGACACTGCTCGATCTCACTTATATGTAGAAGCTAAAAGAAGTCCAACTCTTAGAAGCAGGGAGCAGAATAGTGGTTGCCAGAGAGGGTGAGAAGATGGAACAGTATTGGTCAAACGGCACGAGCTTTTAGTTAGGTAAGACGAATAAATTCTGGAGAGCTGTTCCACGTGATGAGGAGGGTAGTTAGCAAGACTGTATTGTGTGCTGGACATGATCTAAGAGTAGAGTTTAAATGTTAACGCTTTCCTGGGAAACATGTATTTAATGGTTTTGTGTGGGATCCACAGAGGAGGGGACCCCAGACCTTAGGAGTCCCTCTGGCAAGCAGCCCAGGGGTGGGAGGAGCTTTGTGCTGGTTTCCTACTTTGAGGTTTCATCTGTGAAATATACAAAATATAACATGCAGCAGGGGATTTAGCTCCACTGCACCTGCCTTGCAAGCACAAGGTCCTGAGTTCAATCTCCATTACAAGGAAAGAAAAAGAAAAAGAAAAAGAAAAGACATGCAGTCCAATTCCTTGCATGAAGTGTGTTCCTTGCATGAAGCTATTAAATTGTTTTTTGAAACTGAGTTTTTTCCCTGGAAGATTTTTCATAACTTTATTAACCCAGATCTGCCTTTTAATTCTTTTGAGTAGAAGAACAATAATAGTACCTGAATAGCGAACACTTTTTTTTTTTTTTAACTTGTAAGGCACAAACCCAAATAATGAAAAAAATTCAAGGAAAGTGAGAGATTGCCCCCTTCGTCTAACATTCATAATGGCTGAAGTGGTACCAAAAAGTATTTGGCTCAACTCTTTCCAAAATGCTGGTAGCGCCTTTGACTTGGAAGTTTTGTTAAAACTATTCTTTCCTTGCATACAGATAGCCAGAATGTTCATCTACATAGTCAAAACAATGGCAGGATATCTTCTCCAGGTGATACCAAATAAAGTTGTACTAAAATCTAAATTAATTATTTGACCACGATACAAGGGGTCAAAATGTGATGTTTAGTATTATACTTGTGTTTATCAAAATTCTCCAGGTAATTATTTTTAAGACTAATTTAAAAACACACACTAGAGAATTTTATAATTTTACACCACCTCTTAAAATTAATTGTTTAAACCAGACTAATATAAATGTCTGAATCAAGTTTTGCTTTTAAATTAAGCCTTCTCCAAATAAAAGACAGATAATAGGAAATAAGGAGCTAGGTTGTTTTCAGAGAGGAAGGGGATCAGGAAATGGAGAGAGGAGATGAAAAAAGAAATCGGGCTATGTTATGCACATGCACCAACTCTACACAAGGAACGTAAACATTATGAGCTGAAAACACATACAAAACATGGGGGAATCAAGGGCTGGGTGGAGGGTGGAAGGAGAAAGGACAGGGATGAAAAGAGGAGCTAAGGTGTGATATGCACAGGTACCAACTTCCCACTAGGAGTGTAAACATAATATAGTGCACACCTGTGCTAATAAAGTAAAATTTAAAAAAATTTCCCAGTATTATAATAAAAAATAAATGAAGCATTTGCTAAAGCTCCTAGGTAAAATACGAAGTATTTGAACTTTCAGTAATAATCACCATAATGGTACCTGAAAATTCAGAACAGGGGCCCAAAAGAAAAATTCCCCCCATTCTCTCTCTAGACATTCTTTGAATTTCTGTTGGGACTCAGCTTTGCCTCCCTGACTCTTATTTACTTTTCTACAGCTAATAAACATTTGTTAAGCATCAATCATATGCCAAGCCCCCATTACATCAAGCACTGAGGATAAGTATTAAATAGAGCAGATAAAATTCTTGGCTCAGAGTTTAGAAGCAGTTGAGAGAAAAATGATTGCGCAAGCAGTTTTAGATTGTGCACTATGAGAAATACGATGATGGGAAGAGCAGTGTACAGAAGGAATACAGAATGTCATGTGTCTTAGTTACTCTTCTTATTGCTGAGACAAAATACCCAACACCTAAAGTTAAAGGAGGAAAGGATTATTTGGCTCACAGTTTGTAGAGGTTTCAGTCCATAATCAGCTGGCTCCAAGGCAGGGTGGCATGGCAGGGGCGGTAGGAGACAGCAGAAGACAAGTAGCAGCAATACACAGCAGAGGCAGCAGCAGCAAGTGACAGCAGCAACCCTCTTTCTGTCCCTTATATTCTATCCAGCCCTTAGGGCAGGTAGCACTCACACCCAGGGTGGGGCACCCTTAATCCCAGCATCACATCCTTAATCACAGCATCACACACCCTAGATCCAGCCACCTCTGAAAGCCCCACCTATTACTGCATGAGGCTTTGGGGGGACATCTAGATACAAGCCATAATATCACAAAACATGGACATTTAGTCACCTATGGCAGGTGACTTAACATGTCATTTTCCCTGGTCTTTTGTGCAGTCTCTGAGAGAAAGATTGATTACCCAGGCTGTTAAGAAAGTATATGTGGATCTTTGATCTTCTGGCACTAATACTACCACCAGGAGGGAATCTAGCCTTTTTTTCTGCAAACAATAGACAAAAGGTGACAGTACAAGTCACTGCTCAGCCCTTGCGTGTAATCCATCCTAACTTTGAGCTCTTCATTTACATGAACCAATAAATGTCTTTTGCTATTTAATTTAAATTGGTTATCTGTGCTCATAATTGATAGCATGCTGACTGACTCATCAGAAGGGAGGTAGACAGAAAGGACTTTCTAGAGCCTGTGGAGAAACATGAAAAGGTCCACTGTGGTAAGAGAAGAGGAGCCATTGCATGGCTGGAGGATGGAGAGAGAGGGAGAGAGGAGCCCTGAGAGTTGGGGAGCACGCTGTCTGCCATCTCATCCTGGAGACCACTGAGAGGGAATCACTCAGGGCTTTCTTCAGGGAGGTTGAATAATGGCACCATCTTGCAAAAGAGCCACTTTCGCTGCAAGGGGGCTTAGAGAGAAGAAGGCTAGTTATAAGGCTGTTGCCATGAATCAAAGGTGCTCAAACACTTTGATCTCAGGAGCCCTTAAAACAGAAAAATTATTGAGGACGCCAAAGAACTTTTGTTTGTGTGTTACATCTACTAATGTTTGCCAGATCCAATACAATACAGCAGAAATTAAAAACATGATTTAATTCACTTAAAGGAGCATTGATCAATCCATTAGAGAAAAAGGTGACATTGTTTTACATTTTTGCAAATCTCTAATTTAAAGTCTGGCCCAATGGAAGCCAGGTGGTCTCTTCTGCCTTCCTTGTCAGTCTGCGATGAGTGATTTTGAAGAAAATCTGGGCTCACTCAAGTATTCAGCTGGGAAAGGGAGGTTATTTTAATAGTTTTTTCAGGTAAGTGTGCATGTTATTCTTTCACACTACTCCAACATTCAACTGGTGGTAGTTTCCAAAAGTTAATTGCAAAGGGGAATCTGAAATTATGTCAATAAATTTACATTTTATCATTCTAAAATCCACTGGTCTCTCTTGTAATTTGTATGGCTTTTCCCCAGGCAAGATCATGATCTTTCAGGCATCTTGAAAGCATGTTGGAGCTGCCCAGGGGCCCTTGGACTGCTGTTTGAGAATTTTTGCTGTAAATCAAAGAAGCTGTGACAAGACCCTAAATGATGGCAGTAAAAGTAAAAGTAGAAGTTTGTAGTAAGAGGTGGGTGAACATGACATTGTAGGGGATTGAGGATGGATGTGATTTAGGGGAAGAGGAAGAGATGCCTCCCAGATTCTGGGATAAGTGGATGATGGTGCACTCACAGATAGTAGAATGCAAGTTGACAACTGGGTTGAGCAAAACAAAGAAGATTCTTTCGGGATGTTAGAATTGTGGTGGTTATCAGACATCCCAGAGGAGATGGACCGGAGAATCTTGAGCTGAAAGCAATCCATGTGTATGAGCCTCCCCCCCGCCATCTTTCTTACCTTCTTTTGCCCATGGAGTGACTATTCACCCTACTGAATGAAGAAATATCAATGTGCTTGATTTGTGGTGTGGTCTCAGGCCTAACTGGAAGTATATATATATTATATCACCGCATTTAAAATCAAGGAACTTTTGAGTTCCTAAAAAAATCTACAAGGATTTCAGATAAGATATTGTGTATTTCAAACATGGGATTATTCATTTTACCCCAGTCAGAATGGCTATAATCAGGAACACAAAAAGCAATAAATGCTGGTGAGGATGTTGGGGGAAAAGGAATCCTTCTTCATTGTGGTGGGAATGTAAACTACTTGTTTTGTTTTGGATTTTTTGGTACTGGGGATTGAACTCAGGACCTTGCATTTGCAAGTCAGGAGTGGCACCATTGAGCTAAATCCCGAGCCCCAGGAATGTAAACTACTACAACCAAAGTGGAAATCAGTATGGATATTCCTCAAAAAACTAAAAATAGAAATTCCATTTGATCCCACCATACCCCTGCTGGATATAGTCTCCCTAAGAATTAAAGATATCATACTATAGTGATACAAGCATATCATGTTTATAGCAGCACAATTCACAATAGCTCAGCTCTGGAAACAGCCTAGATGCCCAAAAGCAGATGAATGGATAAAGAACAGGCAGTCTGTATACAAAATGAACTATTCAGGCATGAAGAAGAATGAAATCATGACGTTTACAGGAAAATTGATGGAACTTGAGACCATAATGTTAAGTGAAATAAGTCAGACACAGAAGTTAAATTGTGCCTGGTTTCTCTTATATGAGAAACATAAAGTATAAATAAAGCATTCAAGAAAAGAGAGATGGTAGGAAATAAAAAGGCAGACTTTGAAAATAGAGAAGAGGGTCAGCAGGAGGGGGAAAGAGGGAGGGTAAAAGAGTGGGGAGGGGAGATAAAGGGACTGACATGATCAAGATATGCTATATTCATATACCAATTGCCTAGAATAAATATAACTCTGATGTACTACAAACATACACTAAAATATATATCATAAAAAAAACAAAAAATGAAGTAATAAAATAAAGAAAAGTTAAGTAATATCTTTATATTCATGCATCCACATCATGCTACCACTCCAGATTATCTCCCTAGTAGGATGTCCAATACCAAGTAAAGTAGTTTATCCACCCACTCATCCATTTGCCTATCTATCCA
The DNA here is from genome assembly GCF_053883595.1 of Heterocephalus glaber. Classification (NCBI taxonomy): domain Eukaryota; kingdom Metazoa; phylum Chordata; class Mammalia; order Rodentia; family Bathyergidae; genus Heterocephalus; species Heterocephalus glaber. Next base: position 32,172,195 of record NW_028258153.1, on the reverse strand, counting down.
TCCATCCACCCATTCATCCATCCATCCATTCATCCGCCCATCCATTACCCACCTATCTACCACCCATCCACACATTTGTGGATAAATATCTATTCATCCATCCATCCATCTGTCCATGTGCCCATTTATCAACCCCAAAACATTTACTTGAGACTCCATATGTCCCAAGCTGTACGACAATGGTTTAAAATTACTGGGGAAATGGTGAAACTTTTTTTCTTAATAAACAGCCTTACAGAAAATATTGTTTTCATAGATGTTACTCAAGCAGTCTGAGAATCGAAGGGTTGTATGAATGCTGTCTGGACTGTTGCCCCATCAGATATTGGTCAGCAGGCCCCTCAAGTTCTCTTGTAATTTACCCAAGGGCAAGAAGCACATTTTGTCCCTTATGTTTTTTATATTATCCTCATGGGACCTATTTTAGTATTTGGATGCTTGTGGTTTCTTAAGAAAACAACTAGGAGGAATGGAATGATAGTTTTGCTTGGTACTGCAGGAGGTAGCAAGAGAGGCACAGAGCAGCTCAAATTCATTTCACATGGCAGCCTCCAAAGGGGTTGCAGAAATATTTCCCGAACAACAGAATAAGAGAAAGGATGCCTTAAAATATCATTGGAGAAAATGATGCTCAAAGGGAGAGAAAAGGCTATCACAAAGGAAAATATAAAAACAATACAACTAATGCCTAATTTCACCATTGCAGGGGGCCTGTGAGGCAGGGTCATAGGGCAGACAGTGCGTACAAGGGGTTAAAGTGCCACAACAGAAGTGACCCACTGGCTTGGCGCCAAGACACAAGTCCCACACTGTGTGGAGGGAACAACAGATGAGGACATTCAGAGTGGAGAAATTGAGGGCAAGGGTGAAATTGCATTTACTTCAGAGAACAGAATGACAGCTGTTCTGGAGACCTGGCCACAGAACTCAGATTGCCTGGGAAGTACCTGCTCCAATTCTGGGAACTTTGGCTGGATTTGCATGGAGAACTGGAACTGAAACTTTCCACAGCTGAAGCCTGGATGGAGAGATGTGTTTAGGGCTTGATCTGCTAATAACTTTACAAAGCTGATCTAACCTGAAGGTTCTAGAGATGACTGGGAGTTTTGGCTAGAGCACAATGCAAACTATTGTTGGAAGAAATAGCGTCAAACAGATGAAACCTTCGCTCCAGTGCTGATACCTCGACCGGTTTTTGATTCTTGGCCAGGAGCTTACCCTTAGAGCTGGCTCAGGGACAAGCACTGCTTGCATTGGAGGCTCTCTATCTTGGCCATATTGGACCCTGTGTCTACTGCAGGTCCCTACCTGGCAACAGTTCCTGGCTCAGCATCTCTGGTTTGTTGTGAGAGCACATTGCCATGTCCTGCGGTGTGAACAGGAAACAACCATGAACTTTAGGATCAGATTTTTATGTTAAAATTTGTTTTTAGCAGAAAACTTCTCTTCTGCCCCAAACAAAATCTAGGACCCAAATGAAATCCTTAAAACAGATAAAAGGATAGAGAAGAAGATTTTTAAGTGAAGGTTGAGCTGTGAAGAGGTAGGATATTGAGGTGGGGTAAGGGGATCCCAGCTCCACTCCATTTTCCATGCCCTGGGATTTGAGGGTGTGGTAAGTTAGTAGGTTACTATTTTGTGAGTATATGTGAGCATTCTTACTATGAAAATAATCAAGGATATGCTTTTATAATATGCATACACTTTTATGATATGTATGGTTTTTTGTACACTATTTGTGCTTCCACGACTGATGGAAAGATTTCATTTATTAAAAGAGCAAAAGTAAAGGTGGACATCAACTATGCATTCTCGTGTTGAATAAAACTAGAATATGTGTTTTCAGTACTATGGTTTAGGCCACACTCTATAGAAATAAGCATCACAGAGCTGAATCTGGTCAGTTGTATATGTTGTATCAAAAGACAAAATCATAACAAAGTGAGTCACGGATGTCATTGGCTTTTTATGATTCATGAATGAAAGCTGCTTCATTTTATGAGGTTGAGAGTTCTTCTGGGCCATGGCAGAGCAGTGGATTTTATGAGCTGTTGACCTGATTAGTCAATATCAGGTTTGTTTGTTTTGAGGCAGTCTTTTTAAAAAAGTTAATTTTATTGGTAGATTCTAGGTATACAATATAAAGACATTCATCATTGGAAATTTGTAACTTCACACAATCTATCTTGGTTCTTATTTTTTCCCCATTACACTCCCTTCAACCCCTCCACCTCTTCCTATTTACAAAGACTTTGTTTCCATTTTTCCATTTTCTCATATTAATTCCATTCCCTTCTTTCCTTTCCCTAATTGCTCCCACTTACCCTTCCCCTTTGGACCTTTTCTTCCTATTTCACAATATCTATTATACCTTTTGATCCTTATTTACACAAAGTCTTTCTATGTAGCCCAGGCTACCCTTGAACTTGCAATACTCCTGCCTCAGCCTCTCAAGTAGCTGGGATTACAGGTGTGCACCACCACGCCTGGGTTCATTTTTCTTTGGTGAGGGCTGAAGCAGAGAGGATTCCTTATGATGCTGATTCAAGTGCCAGAATCCCCTATTTTCAAGACAAGTCAGCCTGTTTTGGGATCTATCTACTTCCTTAAAGTTGCACTTTGATGACCTGACACATGAAGTGGTGATTTTGCTTTGGTCTAGCCTTGTCTGAAGGGGCCTGGTGCAGGATCTTGGCCCCAACACTGGCCATCCATCATATTTTTTAACCTTTGCCTAACAATTTTTGAGAAAAATTATTTTAAAAAATAAGTCATGTTTCTCTTATTCTGCAATATCTTTGGAGACTCTCCTCTAGCTCCACTTTGGAATAGAAGTTGAAAGGATTATTAAGAATTCACTACTTCTGTCCTCCTCCCTATCTTGAATTTAACAAATGTCTCCTGGCTGACAAGGAGAAATGGAACTTTACAATAAACACAAAGCACTGAAAGAAAGATCCAGTGACTAGATACACAAAGCCAGAGACTAAAGTTCACTTTCATTTCATCAAGCCCAGGAACTGAGGGAAGAGGAGGAAGAGCAGCACTGACTGGACAAGGACACTGGCTGCTGGACATTATTTATGTTAGGGAGCCCAGGAAGCAGGATCTTCTAATATTTGTGCTGCACCCACCCAAGGGGAAGGGCATTTTGTAAAGTGTGACTGCTTAGCCAGTGGTAGTGGTGCATGGCTGTAACCCCAGCACTCCGGGAGGCTGAGGCAGGGAGGTGGCAAGTTTGAGCCCCGGCTGGGCAACTTAATGACTTATCAAGGCCTTGTCTCAAAAAATAAAAAAGGGGCTTCTAGTATAGCTCAGTGTGAAGACTCTGGGCTTAATTACCAGTATTACAAAAAAAAAAAAGTGATTCCTTTAACAAACCATCTGTTGCTAGCCAGGACACACACATCCTGTTCTACCCCAAGGCTGTCCCTGAGAACACACTTGTGATGGGTGTCATCAGTTGATGACTAAGGTGAGATGTTTGCCAGAACTTCCTTTTACTGCTAGTATTGCTGAGTTATTGGAAATGTGGATTCTACCTATGTTGGACAATACAAAATCTTCACTATGCTAAGAATTTTACATAGATCATCTCATGTGTGTCTCACAAACTCTAGGATGTGGATATTACGATCATAAGGGAAGTCAAAGTTTAGAGACATTAACTAAATTGTCTAAGCTCACTCTAGGAATAGGAGGTAGAAGCAGAATTCTTCTTTCAGCCTGAATTAAAAGCCCAGGTTCTCTTAGTGACTTCACTAGCCACATAAATGAAAGTTTAGTATGGCAGGAGAAAAGAAACTATACACCATTCTAATTAGTCATTAGCATGTGTAGCTAATGACCTCATTAATTTGTAAACATTTGATGGGAAAAAATCCCACTAATAACATGTAGTTTTTAAAAAGTAGTTCATGATTTCATCAATGTATTAACTTGTTTTCTTGGAATGAGAATTCCAAATATATTAGCTTATTTTCTTGGAATGAAAATATGTATAATACTTTGGTTCAGTTACATAAGGAAACCAAAAGATTAATAGGCAGTAAAGATTCAAAAAAGATGACAACAGAATAGTAAAAAAAAAAAGAAAGAAATAAAACTCATTAAAACAGTAAAAGTTATCAAAGGACAACTGAGAGTTTAGTTTTCTTTTATAGAAATGAAGTCAACACACACACATACATGTATATAACAAAGTAGAAAAGAGATAAATAGGAAGTAGGGACAAGTTCAAATACTTCCCCAAATTACATATTCTGTTGTTTTAAAAATATTTCAATATATATGCTAATTGGTTTCATTCATATTAATACTTTAGTTTATTGAAAAGAAACTTTCTGTTATTATCTGCTTGTTTCTTTTTTGTAAGAATCTTTTTTATGTCTTGTACTGTCTTATATCTACTTTGAAGATAACAAAACAATGTAATAACTATTGTTGTTCTCTTATTATTTGGTTATGAAAATTGTTTTTTTCATAAACTAAAAAGAAATAAGATAGAAAACTTAAAAGTAAAAGAACTTAAAAGAAAAAAAAGCAATGCTGTTAGCAGTCTCGAGTCTCACTTCTACTTGCTTGCTCTGGAAGACACTTCTCAGAGCTATGAAGACGTCATTCTGTTATTTTCTGTTTTCAGAATTTCTGTAGAGAATCAGTTGAATCTGTGTCTTACAGTTGCCCCTTTAAAGTTAATGTCTTTTTAACTTTTTTCTTGGATGCTCTAAAGATTTCTCTTTTTATTGTCAGTTTTCCTTAATTTGTTTTGATGTTCTTTGGATGTCTTGGTTTCTATCTTGTTTAGGGTTCGTGGAGCTTCTCACTTCTGTGGGTGTCATGAGTTTTGACTTCCAGTATGACTTCCATGTAGACTCTTTTCTCTTCCCTCACAGCCCTTCAATCATTTGTATGTCAGACCATTTTATCATGTCACATTTATTTCTTAGGGACTTTTCTTTGGTGGGGTGCATTTTATACTCTTTTTCATTCTCTGCATTTTATTCTGGATATTCCTTCTGCTCTACCTTCCAGTTTCCCAATCTTTTCTTCATTTCTAATCAATCTGTTGTTAAATCCATCTATTCAGCTCTTAATTTGAGTCATTGCATTTTTCATCCTAGAATTTTCATTTATTGATATTAATCTGCTAAATCCCCATGTTGTCTTCTGATATCTTGAACATATGAATCACAGCTATTTAAAAATCTATGTCTAATTACTCTCATGTGTGGCTCTATTGCATTATCTGTTTTTCTCTTGTTCTATCCTTTAGTATGCCTGGACAGTTTTAATTGCATGGCAGACATTTATATAAGAGGCTGTGGAAACTTTAGTCACGCTGTGCTACAAAGGAGCTGTTGAATACTTGAAATGAAATGGAGTTGGTTTTGTGTCAAATACTCACTGGATTTTAAAGACCTGATACAATTAAAAAATAATGTAAACTAACTCTTTAATAATTTTATATCAAATATATACTGGTGGTAATATTTTATACATATTAAGTAAAACACATCACTTACATTAATTTTACCTGTTCTTACCTTTTTCATGAATTGTTCAGAAGATCTAAAATTACATATGCAGTCAAATTAATGTCTACTGGACAGCATTCCTTTGCATGGCAGTATCTTCAAAGGGTCACTAGCTACATTCTGGGGAGCTAAGAGGAGAAGATGACATCAATTCATGTATAGATTGAGTTGACTCGAGCATGGATTGGAGTTCAAAGCCTGGTAGACTGTGAGTGACCTTGTTTCTCTGGGATTCCTAGCCAAAAGCCTGGGAAGTTTACTGAGACTGTGCCCAGGGACACACACTGAGCTCAAATTCTTCATCCTTCTGAGTCTACCGAAAGTTTTGTTTATCTTGCTCACTCTCTGAATCATCTTAGGTTTCCATAACAGAATGCCTCAGACTAGGTGGTTTAAACAACAGAAATTCATTTCCTCACAGTTATTGAAACTAGAAGTTCAAGATCAAGGATCCAGCATGGTTGGCTCCTGGTGAGGTTTATATTCTTTGGTTGTGGATGGCCACCTTCTCACTATGTCCTCATGTAATAGAATGAGAAAGCTCACATGTGGGTTTTTAAAATAAGGACACTATGTTCCTTGGGGGCCTCATCCTCGTGACTTTATTCAAATCTAATAATACTCCAAACTCCATCTGCAAATACAGTCATGTTGGGGGTTGCTCTTAACATGTTAATTTTAGGAGGACACAATTCAATATGTAGCACTAACCAAGTGTTCAAAATCTGGAAACATCTCAAGAGAAAACTTGATTCTGAACATAAGGCTCTCTTCTCTGCAATTTTCTACTCTTCAGGAAATTGTTCTCATAAGTCCAGGGCTTTTGGTGGCACTGACTGACATATTTACATCTACAAACATGTGTGTCAATGATTGCTCAGGCTTTTTGGTTTGTGTGTGTGTGTGTGTGTGTGTGTGTGTGTGTTTTTCCAGTCCTGGGGATTGAACCCAGGATCTTCACATTGAACTATATCCCCAACCCTTTTTACTGTTTTGAATTTTAAGACTTAGTCTCCCTAAATTGCTCAATCTGGGATTAAACTTGCAATTCTCCTGTCTCAGCCTCCTAGAGTGCTGGGATTACGGGTGTGCAGTACTATGCCTACCCCCTTCATGTTTTCAATGAAGCCATGAATTCCTGGAGGGGCAAAGCTGTGTTGAATGCCCATCCTGCCTCGATGGTTTCTGTTTTCTCTGGGATCCTGGCTAGGTTCTGGCCTTCAGGTTTATATCATCTTTAGTTAGGTACTTTGCTATTTTATTCAGTTTTTCCAATAAGACTTCAGTAGGATTAACTGCTTCCAACTGGACTATTAGAGCAGAAGCAAGTATCCATGGCTAGCTATCTCTCTACTTCCATTTCCATAAATAATGGCCCATTTTATTTCCTCTTTGTTCATCTTTTGAACAACATCTACTAGAATCTACCCTCTAATGTGAAATTTTCTGCTACAGTTGGGTTTTAAATGTCCCCCAAAGGCCAACCACTGTCTTGTTGGGTCCCCAGAGAGGATCAACCTTGAGCTTTGCTGGAAGAGACAGGGATTCTGATATCAACAGCTACATTCTTGACTTTTGCTATACCTGCTTGAAATATTTTGAGACTAACCTCAAATTTATCTATGTTATAGAATTTTGGGAGCTCAAGTGAGTCTAAAATGAGTTGTTGACTATCTTTAGAATGTTCTTTTAACTCCATCATTTCTTCTAATGGCTCAGTGGTGACCATTCTCTCTGCTCAGGTTGACACTTAAACATTCATGGACAAGAGATGATTTTCAGCTCCAGCCATGGATTACAACCTTGAATTTAGTGCTGCTCAACATTTGACAAAAGTTCAACACCTGAGCAGGAATTAAATCAACAGTGTACACTGAGTATACTCTTCTAGGAACCAGGGAATCTGCACGGAATTTCACTTTGGCTGTAATCAGCAACTATAAGAGATGGTGAAACAGAGCAAAACAAAATGGAAAACTGATTTCACCTCTCAAGTGTTTCTTTTAATGAAGATAAATCTCATACTTTGAAGATACATGGAGAAATTTTCCTCTGGCCTTAGGAAAAAGAATGACTGGGTTGCTCTTTGGAAAAGATTTACTTCTATTTTGTAAACAATCTGAATTATGTAACTAATGGTATTTCCTTCTTGCATGGACCACTCAGTACCTCAGAGTCCTAGTTATAACTTTCTTCTAACAAGAGTGTGGGATGCCACCGTATGTATTTATTGTGCTCCTCCCATCTGGCCTTACGCTTCCCCTAACCTTGGGAACCTCTACTCACTTCTCACTGACATGCCCTGGGTCAGACTCATCTCTTGTCTTGCTTTGGCTACTGAAACTGTTATTTTATTGGCCTTCCTACTTTCAGTCTTACTTCCACTCCCAGTGTATTTACATGAGCCAAAGTAATCATCTGTATTGTTATCTAGTGCTGCATAATAAAGTAGCCTAAAACATACTGGTTTGAAATAGTAAGCATTTATTTTACTATTTTAATTGATCAGGGTTCTGGCAAGGATTGGCTGGGTGCCTTTAACTTGGGATCTTTTCCAAAAAAGCAGTGGAGATGTTGGCTGGGGCTGCAGTCATCTGGAGGGCCAGCTAGGAGTGAGTCCCCCTCCAAGCTCATTCACAGGGCTGTTGACGGGGCTTAAGTCCCAGCTGGCTGTTTGTCAGAGACATCAATTCTGTTATACAAAAAGTACTCTCAAGCTGGCAGCTGGTTTCCTTTAGAGGGAACAAGGGAGAGAGTGAGGGAAGGAATCCAGGGTGGAAGCACAGTCTTTCTGTAACCTAATCTTGGAAGTGACATTCCATCCCTCTTGCTGTTTTTTTTTATTCATTAAATTTATTGATACATTTTAGGTATACAATATGATTACATTCATTATTGGGAATTTGTACCTTTACATAATGTATTTTGGTTCTTATTTTTCCCCCACTCCTCTGCCCTCCCTTCAACCTCTCCACCCTTCCCTATTTACAAAGACTTTGTTCCTGTTCTTTCCTTTTCTCGCATTTATTCCTTTCCCTTTCCTCCTTCCCGCTATACCTCTCACTTCCCCTTTGCACGTTTCTTCCTATTTCACATTATCTATTACACCTTTTAGTCCTCATTTACACTTTCAGTTTCTCACACTAGAGAAACTATTCAGTATTTACACATGTGTGTCCTATTTATTTCACTTGAGTATGGCCTAGAAGCCTTCCAGGCCACTGTACCACCCCCCCCAGCACCAAGGAGCAGAGCTGCCCTCAGTGCCAAGGAGGAACCTTCTGGGCCACCGTACCCCCACCTCCAGCACACAAGGAGCAGAGCTGCCCCCAGAGCTGATGAGGTGAGCCACAAGGGTGCCAGCAGCACACCCCTCTGCCCCTGTTGAAATGAGAAGACACTTAAACAAGTCTCAAGACCAGACTTCTGGATCACCTAAAGCAACCCCAAAGGGAAACAAGATGGAACAATCTGACACTCAACCACCTGGACTCCCTGAACTGTCAACAAAAGAGGATCTGGAAAAAATGATATCAGAAATAATTTCTCAGGCCGGGGATTTAGCTCAGTGGTTCTGCCGCCTGCCTTGCAAGTGGAAGGACCTGAGTTCGATCCGTAGTACCAAAAAAAAAAAAAAAGAAATAATTTCTCAGATAACAGCAGAGATTGTGCCTATTGTACAAGACATGTAATAAATCTAGAGAGGACACAGATAAAAAAAATAGAGGATCTGAGGAACATGATGGAATCCCAACATAGGAAACAAATGGAATCCATAAAACAGATGCAAATAGATTTCCAGGAGATTAAAAAACTCCATTGAAAGTTTATGCAGCAGAATGAGCCAATGTGAGGATAGAATTTCAGATATAGAAGATAGGATTGGAATTAGTGACCAGAAAAAAAATTTCTTTAAAATAGTAAGGTACCATGAGAAATCAATCCAGCAGCTACTAGATGATGCAAAGAGGAATAACATGAAACTGATTGGAGTCAATGAACAAACAGGAGAGTGCAGAAGACATAAAAATAACTGTTCACAGAAGTGATGGCAGAAAACTTCCCAAGCAGGGGAAAAGAACTTGACATACAGATAAGTGAGGCATATAGGACTCCAGCTAGCCTTGATCAAAAAAATCTACACATAGTCATATAATTGTTAAGATTCCAGAAACATAACAAAAGAACAAAATTCTACAAGTAGTTAGAGAAAAGAAACAAATCACATACAAAGAAAAGCCCATCAGAATCACAGCACACTTCTGAATGCAAACCCTCAAGTCAAGAAGACCTTGGAGTGACATATCCCAAGCCCTAAAGGAAAACAGCCTCCAACCCAGATTGATGTACCCTGCAAAACTATCTTTCAAAATTGATGGAGAAATAAGATACTTTCATGACAAAGAGCACCGTAGGAACTTTATGAATACCAAACCAGCACTCCAAAAAATTTTAGACAATACTCTAGGAAAAGACAATGAGGGTCACAACCCCAGGAAGCACAGCAGAATGAGTCCATCAGGCACTACAAGAAATTAAACACAAAGGGGGAGAATCCAATAAAAAGAAAAAGTCATGAGAATGATGTCAATACGTTATCAGTTATAACCATCAATGTTAATGGTCTCAATTAACCAATCAAAAGAAATAGACTGACAGAATGGGTCAAGAAGCAAGATCCAACAATATGTTTCATAAAAGAAACACACTTAATTCAAAAAGAAACTCATAGACTGAAAGTTAAAGGGTAGAAAAATGATACTCCATGCAACAGGAACCTGAATAAAAGCAAGAGTAGCTATCCTCTTTGCAGATCAAGTGGATTTCAAACGAACACTGATTAAGAGAGACAAAGTAGACACTACATCCTTGTAAAGGAAATGCTCCAAGAGGAAGAGATGACAATTATAAATATATATGCACCAAACACTAGCGTGCCAAACTATATAAAAGAAATACTAATGGACATGAAAAATCAAATAAGCACTAACACCATAGTAGTGTCACAAATAGATAGATCAACTAGACAAAAAATAAGCAATGGAATACTAGAACTCAATCAAACTCTTGAACAAATGAACTTAATAGACGTTTACAGAGTGTTCCACCACGCAAAATCAGAATACACATTCTTTTCAGCTGCACATGGGTCATTCTCCAAAATAGACCACATACTCGCTCATAGAATGTGTTTATGTAAGTTCACAGGAATTGAAGTTATCCCCTGTATATTATCAGACCACAGTATGATGAAATTGGAGATCAATGGCAAAAGAAACTGCAAGAATTTCATAAACACATGGAAATTGAACAACACACTTCTGAATAACCAATGGGTCACAGAGGAAATTAAAGAAGAAATCAGACAGTTCCTTCAATTAAATGATAATGACAATACAAAATATGGGAATCTATGGGACACAATGAAAGCAGTCTTAAGAGGGAAATTCATAGCAGTGAATGCTCATATTAGGAAAACAGAGTGAGCCGAATTAACCAAACTGATGCTGAACCTCAAGCTTCTAATAAAAGAAGAGCAGGACAAACCCAAAGCCCATACAAGGGAGGAAATTATAAAGATCAGAGGAGAAATCAATGCAATGGAGACTAAGAGAATGATACAAAAAATCAATGAAGCCAAGAGTTGGTTCTTCAAAAGAATCAACAAAATTGACAAACCCTTAGCCAACCTTGCCAGAAAAAGGAAAGAAAAGGCCCAAATCCATCCAATTAGGAACGAAAAGGATGAAATTACAACAGACCCAGCAGAAATCCAGAGAGTCATTGATATCTACTTTGAGAACCTATATGCCAATAAGATGGAAAACACAGAATAAATGAACAGATTCCTAGACACATATGAATTACCAAAGTTAAACAAAGAAGACCTAAAAATTCTGAACAACCCAATATCAACCAATGAAATTGAAAATGTAATTAAAAACTTATCAACTAAGAAAAGCCTGGGCCCTGATGGCTTCACTGCTGAATTCTACAAGACATTTAGAGAGGAACTGCTGCCACTACTTTTTAAACTCTTCAATGAAATTGAAAGGGAAGCAATACTCCCAAATTCATTCCTGGAAGTAAGCATCACCTTGATCCCCAAAGCAGAGAAAGACCCAACCGAAAAAGAGAACTATAGGCCAATCTCACTAATGAACGTAGATGCAGAAATCCTTGCTAAGATACTGGCAAATAGAATGCAGAAGTTCTTCAAGAAGAGCATACACCCTCACCAAGTGGGATTCATCTCAGGGATGTAGGGATGGTTCAACATATGCAAATCAATCTATATAACACACTATATCAATAGAGCCAAGGACAAAAGCCATATGATCATCTCAATAGATGCAGAAAAAGCATTTGACAAAATCCAACATGCATTTATGGTAAAGACCCTATAAAAATTGGAATAGATGGTCTCTACCTCAATCTGATGAAAACTATCTATGAAAAACCAACAGCCAACTACAACTAGCCAACTAACAGCCATCATGCTAAATGATCAAAAACTGAAATCCTTCACACTAAAATCAAGAACAAGACAAGGATGTCCACTATCACCACTCTTGTTCAATATAGTTTTGGAAACATTAGCCAAGGCAATTAGACAAGAGAAAGAAATAAAAGGAATAAAGATAGGAAATGAAGAAGTCAAATTGTCATGTTTTGCAGATGACGATACTCTACACCACCAAAAGTCTTCTAGATTTAATAACCAAATTCAGTAGAATAGCTGGATACAAGGGCAACACATAAAAATCAATAGCTTTCCTCTGCACAAACAACAGACTCACTGAGACAGAAATAGGGTAAACAATTTCTTTCACAATAGCATCTAAAAAACTGAAATATCTGGGAATCAACCTAACGAAATCAAAGACCTCTTCTCTGAAAACTCTAGCACTCTGAAAAGAGAGATTGAAGATGATATCAGAAAATGGACAGACATCCCCTGCTCCTGGGTTAGGAAGGATTAATACAGTGAAAATGGCCATACTTCCAAAACTGCTATATAAATTTAGTGCAATCCTAATTTAAATTCCAGTAGCACACTTCACAGACCTTGAGAAAACAATCCAAAAATTCATTTGGAACCAGAAGAGACCCAGAATAGCAAAAGCAATTCTAGGTAACAGAGACATGGCAGGGGGTATCACAACCCCCAAATTGAAGCTATACTACAAAGGTTCTGTGATAAAAACAGTATGGTACTGGCAAAGAAACCAACCTGAGGACCAGTGGAACAGATTAGAAGATGCAGAAGCAACTCCAGACACACTCAGCCACCTCATTTTTGACAAAGGAGCCAAACACCCTCACTGGAGGAAAGACAGCCTCTTTAATAATTGGTGCTGGAAAAATTGGGTTTCAACTTGCCAAACATTAAAACTAGACCTATATCTCTCACCATGCACTAGACTAAAATCAAAGTGGATTAAATATCTAAATATTGAAACAGAAACTCTAAACCAGTTGGAACAGAGGTTAGGTAGAACTCTTGAAGACACTGGTGTAGGAAAAGATTTTATGAACAAAACCTCAGTTGCCTGTGAACTAGCACAAACAGTCAACAAGTGGCATCTCTTCTTCTTTTTTTTTAAATAAATGAAGCCTATTTTATTGCTTCAAGTGTTAATGATAAAAAATTTCAGCCCACCTGTTCCATTTTAAACAGTGAAAGTATATACTATATTTCTAGCTCAATAAACAGACGAACCTGATGTCTCTGAATGACATAACAATTGAGCATGGTACAGTACATCTTATGAAGACCTGTAAATTAAAGAACTACTGCTTTAAAGTTAGTGATTATGAAACAAATATGCATTCATAGTTTCAGCTTTTTTTTTCTTCCTCTACCATCAGGTGCTCCATCCATTTTATGGTTCTGTGTTGAAGGCTTTGGTCCTAGTTTCTTTTTCTCTGTCTTCTCCTTCTCTTCTAGCTCCATGTTTTCTCTTTCAATCAATGTAATTAAGGTATTACACCGCCTCTGGAGCTCCACTGCAGTCCTGGACTTAAGAAACCAATCAAATCTGAACTGAGGAGAGTTGCGGATGCACTGCCACAATTCATCATAGACATTTTCCTTGTCAAATCCAAGCTTGTGAAGCATACAAAACAGAAAATGATCCTACTCCTCTGTGTAGTTTTTTCCTTCTTTGGTACCATATGATATTAGGAGCTGATGAAAAGGTGCTTTGTCATGCCAGATGGGTTCATTCTGCTTTGCTTCCTGGGGTTGTGATCCTCAATGTCTATTCCTAGGATATTGTGTAAAATTTTCTTGCATGCTGGTTTTGGTATTCACAAAGTTCCTAAGGTGCTCTCTGTCATGAAAGTGTCTTATTTCTCCATCAATTTTGAAAGATAATTTTGCAGGGTACATCAATCTGGGTTGGAGGCTGTTTTCTTTTGGGGCTTGGAATATGTCACTCCAAGCTCTTCTTGCCTTGATGGTTTGTGTTGAGAAGTGTGCTGTGATTCTGATGGGCTTTCCTTTGTATGTGATTTGTTTCTTTTCTCTAACTGCTTGTAGAGCTTTGTTCTTCTGTTGAGTTTCTGGAATCTTAACAATTATATGCCTATGTGTAGATTTTTTTTGATCAAGGCTATTTAGAGTCCTATATGCCTCACTTATCTGTATGTCAAGCTCTTTTCCCCTGCTTGGGAAGTTTTCTGCCATTATTTTTGTGAAGAGTTTTTTATGTCATCTGCACTCTCTCCTGTTTCTTCATCGACTCCAATCAGTCTTATGTTATTCTTCTTTGCATCATCTAGCAGCTGCTGGATTGATTTCTCATGTTCCCTTATAATTTTGAAGCAATTTTTCTTTTCCTGGTCATTAATTGCAATCTTATCTTCTATATCTGAAATTCTGTCCTCACATTGGCTCATTCTGCCGTGTAGACTTTCAATGGAGTTTCTCATGTCCTGGAAATCTATTTGCATCTGTTTTATGGATTCCATTTGTTTCTTATGTTGGGATTCCATCATGTTCCTCAGCTCCTCTCTAGATTTATTAATCATGTCTTACACTAGGGGCACAATTTCTCCTGTTATCTGAGAAATTATTTCTGATTTCATTTTTTCCAGATCCCCTTTCGTTGCCAGTTCAGTGGGTCCAGGTGGTTGAGTATCAGAGTGTTCCATCTCATTTCCCTTTGGGGTTGCTGTAGATGATCTGGAAGTCTGGTTTTGAGACTTATTTACTTGTTTTCTCATTTCTACTGGGGCAGGGGGTTGTTAGCGCCTGCATGGATTACCTCCTCTGAGCTGGGAGAGGTGGGACAGGGGCCAGAACAGCAGTAGGGATGGTGGCCCCAAAGCCCTTTCCTCTGGGCTGGGTGCAGCAGGAGGGATGGTGGCCTGGAAACCCCTTCCTCTGGACCAGGAGCAGTGACACGGGGCTCAGAGGCCCCTACCTCTGGGCTGGGAGTGGCAGGACTCAGTACAGTGGTCTGGTGGTCCGGTGGTCCGGTGTCTTCTGCATCTTTGTAGTGTGGAACTAGGTGGCTGTACAGAGGAGTGAGGGTGGGGGTGTCCAGTGGGTTGTTGCTGGGGCGCGGGCTGATTCAGCATGTTCCGCGCGACTCGCAACCTCTGTAGGGCATGTGCAGACCTGCCTGTCTGCAGCCTACCATGCTGTTTTTAATCACAGTAGCTTTGTAGTATAGTTTCAAGTTGGGGATTGTGATACCCCCTACTTTGTCTTTGTTGTCTAGAGTTGCTTTTGCTATTCTAGGTCTCTTCTTGTTTCAAATGAATTTTTGGATTGTTCGCTCAAGTTCTGTGAAGAATGCTGTTGCAATTTCAATTGGAATTGCATTGAATCTATATAGCAGTTTTGGAAGTATGGCCACTTTCAGTATATTGGTTCTTCCTACCCAGGAACAATGGATTCTTTCCATTTTCTGATATCCTCTTCAATCTCTTTTTTCAGAGTGCTGTGACTTTCAGAGTAGAGGTCTTTGATTTCTTTTGTTAGATTGATTCCTAGGTATTGCATTTTTTTGGATGCTATTGTGAAAGTAGTTGTTTCTCCAATGCTTCTCTCAGTGAGCCTTGACCCAGGGCCTTCACATTGAGCTATATCTTTAGGCCTTTTAAAAATTTGAAGAGGATCTTGCTAAACTGCGCAGGCTGGGCTCAAAGTTGTAATCTTTCTATCTCAACCTCCTAGAGCTCTGGGATTACACCCAGCTCTGTTTGCTTTATCAGGAGCAAGTTACTATGCTTAATTTGTACTGAAGGGCAGAGGACCACACAAGGGCATGGATGCCAAGGTTGCCTACCATATCTCCTAATTACATGAAGAGGTTCACTATTCTGCTGCAAACCCTTCAGTGGCTCTTTAGTGTCTCTCAGGCAGGGTCCATATTCCATAGCCTAGTTAGCACTGCTATCTAGCCCCTGCTCACCACTCTGCACTTATTTTGAGAAGGTTCATTTTTAGCCTATTTGTATTTTTCTTGAAAGCAAATGATGGAGTCCACTAAGATTCATCTTTTCTTTGTCCCAGATGACATTTTCAAAAAGTAGTACACTTATCTAAAAAGCACAAGACAGAATGTTGATCGTGTCATCAGCCTAATGTACAATCTGGAAATTTGCCCCTGAATAATTTGCAGATGGCTGTGACTGAATGGATAGGAGTAAAGACTGTAAGAATGACCAGCACTCAGACAGGCAGGTCTGTGGATGCCCTACCAAGGTTGAGAGTTGCGCGGAACATGCTGAATCAGCTCATGTCCCAGTAGCAATCCACTGGACACCCCACCCCCCCGCCCCGGCCTCTTCTCTGTGCAGCCACCTGGTTACACGCTACAAAGACGCAGAGGACACCAGACCACCAGACCATTGTACTGAGTAAGTTGGAGTCATCTTCACCTCCCATCAGGACCAGGTCTATCTTCAGGGGAAGGGCAGCTGGAACCTGCAATACAACTCTGCAGAGTTCCACCCTACAGGAGGACAGGGAGCTCAAGTTGGGACTTGCAGCCAGAAATCTGCCTGAATCTCATGGGTCTGTGACTAGCTTGCTGAGACTCATTTGCATATATTTGCACACTGCTACCCACGTTGTCTATTGTGACAGCAGAGACATACCCTGAAAGAATCCCTACATCTTTATTGTTTTATTTTTATTCCCAAAATTAGTATTATTAGTTTGTTTTTTCTCTTTTCTTTTGCTCCTCTTATCTTTAATTTTTTTCCTATTCTTTGCAAATATTTGTTTTTCTCTCCTTTTTCTTTTCTTTTCTTCTTTCTTTTCTCTTTCCTTTCTCTCTTACACTGACTCTCTTGCTCTCCCACATTGTTCATCTTCCCTTTTTGTCCCTGCTTTGGTCCTCATTCGGAGTTCTTCTTTATTTCACTATTATTCTCTTCTTCCCTCTCACCTGTGTCCTCTGGCCACACTGCTAGCCTTCCCCTATTCTTCTTTCCATCTGTCCCTCCCTCCCCAACCCCTTCTAACTCCCCATCCCAAAGGGTAAAGTTGTTATATTGAAGAGTTTATTCACTATATGTTGGGTTGGTCCTCGATCTTGATTTAATTCACACAGCTAAAGGTGAAAGTATAATAACTACCAAAAAATGTCATTTTTGAAGATGTACTCGATGCAATGGTGTTGTTGATTGTATCACTTGGGCTAAGGTGTTGTTATTGAAATAGTCAATGCACCTTCCTAGTATAAGGAAAATGAGATAGCCTTAGAGTCATTAAAGACTCAAAACTTAAAGACCAGCTATATCTGGAAGACACCTCTGAGAAGCAATCATTCCATAAGGGTTCTAATTACAAGCAACAAAGATACCTACAATAAGCAATTTCAAACTATCAACCCAGGAGTTAAACCAAGGACAGTACCAAAAACAAAAATGAGAAGACATTTAAGCAAGGCACAAACTCAGACTTCCACCAAGGGTAAATCCTTGGGGAAATGAGATGGAAAAGTCCTATAACCAACCACCTGGATACCCTGAACTGATAGCACAGGAAGTAACAAAACAGATGAATGAGGCTCTAGAAAAATTCAAAGCAGAAATAATCTCCCAGGTATCTATAGAGATGGTGAGCAGAGTGAAAGACATGATTAGAGGATCTAGAACAGAAACAGATAAAAAAAAAAAATAGATGAGCTCAGAAACATGCTGGAAGCCATGAATACCCAGCATAAGAAAGAAATGGAAACTATGATCGCCTAACATAAGAAAGAAATGGAATCCATGAAACAGATTCAAACAGATATTCAGGAGATCAAAAACTCCATTGAAAGTATCCACAGCAGATTAAGGGAATCTGAAGATAGACTATCAGATACAGAAGACAGGATCGTGGTTAGAGACCATGAAAATAGAGATTTCTTAAAAATAGTAAGAGGCCATGAGAAATCAATTCAGCAGCTGCTAGATGATGTAAAGAAGAATAACATAAGACTGATAGGAGTCCATGAAAAAACAGGAGAAAGCACAATTGACATAAAAAAACTGTTCACAGAAGAAATAGTGGAAAACTTCCCAGACAGAGATAGAGAATTGGACATACAGATAAATGATGCATATAGAACTCCAACTAGCCATGATAAAAAAAATCTACATCTAAACATATAATAGTCAAGATCCCAGAAATCCAATAGAAAAACAAAATCCTACAAGCAGTTAGAGAAAAGAAACAAATCACCTACAAAGGAAAGCCCATCAGAATCATGGCAGACTTCTCAATACAAACCCTCAAATCAAGGAGTGCCTGGAGTGAAGTATTTCAAGCCCTAAAAGAAAATAACTTCCAAGTTAGACTGCTGTATCCTGCAAAATTATCTTTCAGAATCGATGGGGAAATTAGATACTTCCACAACAAAGAACACCTGAGAAATTTCATGAACACCAAACTAGCACTACAAGCAATTCTAAACAATATCCTAGAAAAAAGCAATGAAGGCCACAACTCCATGAGGCCCAACAGAGGGAAGTCACCAGGCAAGGTAAGACACTAAAGGAAAAGGGGGAAAAATAAGAAATAAAAAAGCCAACAAAGTAAAACATCATGACAAGGATAAATCAATATCTACCAATTATAACCCTCAATGTTAATGGCCTAAATTCACCAATCAAAAGAAATAGACTGGCAGAATGGATTAAAAGGGAAAATGCAACAATATGCTGTGTACAAGAAACACACCTAACTCAAAAAGAAACTCATAGACTGAAAGTAAAAGGATAGAAAACAGTTCTTCATGCCACAGGAACCCAGAAGAAAGCAGGGGTAGCAATTTTATTTGCAGACAAAGTAGATTTCAAACCAAAACTAATTAAGAGAGACAAAGATGGTCACTATGTCCTTGTGAAGGGAACAATCCAAGAGGAAGAGATGACAATCCTAAATATATATGCACCAAATACGAATGCCCCCAACTATACAAAACAAATATTAATAGACATGAAAAACCAAATAAACACACAATTGTAGTGGGGGACCTCAATACCCCACTATCACAAATAGCAGATCATCTAGACAAAAAGTTAACAATAAAATTGTAGATCTGAACCAAGCCATTGATCAAATGGACTTAATAGATGTTTACAGAGTGTTCCACCCCCCAAAATGAGAATACACATTCTTTTTGGCTGCACATGGGTCATTCTCCAGAATAGACCACATGCTAGCTCACAGGACATGTCTAAGTAAATGTAAAAGAATAGAAGTTACCCCCTGTATATTATCAGACCACAGTGCAATAAAATTGGAGATCAATAACATAAGAAACTGCAAAACACCAGCAAACACATGGAAACTGAATAACACCCTCTTGAACAACCAATGGGTCACAGAAGTAATTAAAGAAGAAATTAAACAGTTTCTACAAGTAAATGAAAATGCCAGTACAACATACAGGAATCTATGGGACACAACGAAAGCAATTCTATGCAGGAAATTCATAGCAGTGAATGCATATATTAGGAAAACAGAGAGAACTCAGTTAAATAACCTAATGCAGAACCTCAAGCTCCTAGAAAAAGAAGTACATAACAAATCCAAAACTCATACAAGAGAGGAAATTATAAAGATCAGGGCAGAAATCAATGCAATGGAGACTAAGAGAACAATACAAAAAATCAATCAATCAAAGAGTTGGTGTTTTGAAAGAATAAATAAAATTGATAAACCTTTAGCCAACCTTATCGAAAAGAGGAGAGAAAAG
This sequence comes from Heterocephalus glaber, assembly GCF_053883595.1. Lineage (NCBI taxonomy): Eukaryota > Metazoa > Chordata > Mammalia > Rodentia > Bathyergidae > Heterocephalus > Heterocephalus glaber. The sequence goes on along the minus strand of NW_028258153.1, from coordinate 32,152,448 downwards.
GCACAAATACATGCAATTAAGAACGAAAAAGGTGGAGTCGCACAGAACACGTCGAATCAGCCTGCTGCAGACAGGCAGGTCTGCCCTACCGAGGTCCTGAGTCACAGAGAACACACTGAATCAGCCCTCTGCAGATAGACAGGTCTGCCCATGCCCCACCGAGGTCCTGAGTCATGCTGAAGACACCAAATCACCCCACTGCAGACAAGCGGGTCTGCCCATGCCCTACTGAGGTCCTGAGTTGCACAGAACATGCCAAATCAGCCTGCTGCAGACAGGCAGGTCTGTGCATGCCCTACCGAGGTCCTGAGTCATGCGGAAGACACTGAATCACCCCACTGCAGACAGGCAGCCACCTGGTTCCACAGTACAAAGCTGCAGAGGACACCAAACCACAAGACCAAAGTACTGAGTCCCGCTCTTCCTGGCCCAGAGGTAGGGGCTTCTGAACCATCATCCCATTGCTCCTGGTCCAGGGGAAGGGGCTTCCCGGTCACCATCCCTCCCACTGCTCCCAGCCAGAGGAAAGGGCTTTTGGGCCACCTTCTGTCCCACTGCTCCTGGTCCAGAGGAAGGGGCTTCCTGGCCACCATCCCTCTTGCTGGTCCCAGCCCACAGGACAGGGTTTTGGATCACCATCCCTATCGCTGCTCCCAGCCCCTGGCCCACCTCACCCAGCTCAGAGGAGGTAATCCATGCAGGCGCTAACAACCCCCTGCCCCAGTAGAAATGAGAAAACAAGTAAATAAGTCTCAAAACCAGACTTCCAGATCATCTACAGCAACCCCAAAGGGAAATGAGATGGAACACTCTGATACTCAACCACCTGGACCCACTGAACTGGCAACGAAAGGGGATCTGGAAAAAATGAAATCAGAAATAATTTCTCAGATAACAGGAGAAATTGTGCCCCTAGTGAAAGACATGATTAATAAATCTAGAGAGGAGCTGAGGAACATGATGGAATCCCAACATAAGAAACAAATGGAATCCATAAAACAGATGCAAATAGATTTCCAGGACATGAGAAACTCCATTGAAAGTCTACACGGCAGAATGAGCCAATGTGAGGACAGAATTTCAGATATAGAAGATAAGATTGCAATTAATGACCAGGAAAAGAAAAATTGCTTCAAAATTATAAGGGAACATGAGAAATCAATCCAGCAGCTGCTAGATGATGCAAAGAAGAATAACATAAGACTGATTGGAGTCAATGAAGAAACAGGAGAGAGTGGAGATGACATAAAAAATCTCTTCACAGAAATAATGGCAGAAAACTTCTCAAGCATGAGAAAAGAGCTTGACGTACAGATAAGTGTGGCATATAGGACTCTAAATAGCCTTGATCAAAAAAAATCTACACATAGGCATATAATTGTTAAGATTCCAGAAACACAACAGAAGAACAAAGTTCTCCAAGCAGTCAGAGAAAAGAAACAAATCACATACAAAGGAAAGCCCATCAGAATCACAGAAGACTTCTCAACCCAAACCATCAAGGCAAAAAGAGCTTGGAGTGATATATTCCAAGCCCTAAAAGAAAACAGCCTCCAACCCAGATTGATGTACCCTGCAAAACTATCTTTCAAAATGGATGGAGAAATAAGATACTTTCATGACAAAGAGCACCTTAGGAACTCCATGAATACCAAACCAGCACTCCAAAGAATTTTACACAATATCCTAGGAACACACATTGAGGATCACAACCTCAGGAAGCAAAGCAGAATGAACTCATCTGGCATGACAAGAAATTAAATGTAAAGGGGGAGAACCCAACAAAAAGAAAAAGTCATGGCAATGACAAGTCAGTACGTTTCAGTTATAACCATCAATGTTAATGGTTTCAATTCACCAATCAAAAGAAATAGACTGGCAGAATGGATCAAGAAGCAAAATCCAACAATATGCTGCATACAAGAAACACACTTAATTCAAAAGGAAACTCAGAGACTGAAAGTTGAAGGGTGGAAAACAATACTCCAGGAGACTGGAACCAGAAAAAAAAGCAGGAGTAGCTATCCTCTTTGCAGATCAAGTAGATTTCAAACCAGCATTGATTAAGAGAGATGAAGAAGGACACTACATCCTTGTAAAGGGAAGAATCCAAGAGGAAGAGATGACAATCATAAATATCTATGCACCAAACACTAGTGCACCCAACTATATAAAACAAATACTAACAGACATGAAAAGTCATATATGCACTAATACAATTGTAGTGGGGGACCTCAACACCCCACTGTCACAAATAGATTGATCAACTAGACAAAAAATAAGTAATGAAATACTAGAACTCAATCGAACTCTTGAACAAGTGAACTTAACAGATGTTTACAGAGTGTTCCACACCACAAAATCAGAATACACATTCTTCTCAGCTGCACATGGGTCATTCTCCAAAATAGACCACATACTCACACACAGAACATGTTTAAGTAAGTGCAAAGGAATTGAAGTTATCCCCTGTATATTATCAGACCATAGTGTGATGAAATTGGAGATCCATAGCAAAAGAAACTCAAAAAATTTCATAAACACGTGGAAATTGAACAACACACTTCTGAATAACCAATGGGTCAAAGAGGAAATTAAAGAAGAAATCAGACAGTTCCTTCAGTTAAATGACAATGACAGTACAACATATCAGAATCTATGGGACACAATGAAAGGAGTCTTACGAGGGAAATTCATAGCAGTGAATACTCATATTAGGAAAACAGAGTGAGCCAAATTAACCAAACTGATGCTGAACCTCAAGCTTCTTATAAAAGAAGAGCAGGACAAACCCAAAGCTCATACAAGGGAGGAAATTATAAAGATCAGAGGAGAAATCAATGCAATGGAGACTAAGAGAGCGATACAAAAAAAATCAATGAAGCCAAGAGTTGGTTCTTCGAAAGAATCAACAAAATTGACAAATCTTTAGCCAACCTTGTCAGAAAAAGGAAAGAAAAGGCCCAAATCCATGCAATTAGGAATGAAAAGGGTGAAATTACAACAGACCCAGCAGAAATCCAGAGGATCATCAATACCTACTTCCAGAACCTATATGCCAGTAAGATGGACAACACAGAAGAAATGGACAGATTCCTAGATACATATGAATTACCAAAGTTGAATGAAGAAGACCTAAAAATTCTGAACAACCCAATATCAACCAATGAAATTGAAAATGTAATTAAAAACTTATCAACTAAGAAAAGCCTGGGCCCTGATGGCTTCACTGATGAATTCTACAAGACATTTAGAGAGGAACTGCTACCACTACTGTTTAAACTCTTCAGTGAATTTGAAAGGGAAGGAATACTCCCAAATTCATTCCTGGAAGCAAGCATCACCTTTATCCTCAAAGCAGAAAAAGACCCAACTGTAAAAGAGAACTATAGGCCAATCTCACTAATGAACATAGATGCAAAAATCCTTAATAAGATAATGGCAAACAGAATGCAGAAGATCATCAAGAAGATCATACACCCTGATCAAGTGGGATTCATACCAGGGATGCAGGGATGGTTCAACATACGCAAATCAATCAATTTAATGCACTATATCAATAGAGCCAATGACAAAAACCAATGATTATCTCCATAGACACAGAAAAACCATTTGACAAAATCCAACATGCATTTATGAAAAAAACCCTCCAAAAAATTGGAATAGATGGTCTCTACCTCAAACTGATAGAAGCCATCTATGAAAAACCAACAGCCAATATCATACTAAATGGTCAAAAACTGAAATTCTTCACACTCAAATCAGGAACAAGACAAGGATGTCCACTATCACCACTCTTGTTCAATATAGTTCTGGAAACACTACCCACCGCAATTAGACAAGAGAAAGAAATAAAAGGAATAAAGATAGGAAATGAAGAAGTCAAATTGTCATTATTTGCAGATGACATTATACTCTATATAGAAGACCCCAAGAACTCCACCAAAAGTCTTCTAGACTTAATAACCAAATTCAGTCAAGTAGCTGGTTACAAGGTCAACACACAAAAATCAATAGCTTTCCTCTACACCAATGACAGACTCACTGAGAGAGAAATATTGCCAATAATTCCTTTCACAATAGTATCCAAAAAACTGAAATACCTAGGAATCATCCTAACAAAAGAAATCAAAGACCTCTTCTCTGAAAACTGTGGCACTCTGAAAAGAGAGATTGAAGATGATATCAGAAAATGGACAGACATCCCCTGTTCCTGGGTAGGAAGGATTAATATGGTGAAAATGACCATACTTCCAAAACTGCTATATAGATTTAATGCAATTCCAATTGAGATCCCAGCAGCATACTTCATAGACCTTGAGAAAACAATCCACAAATTCATTTGGAACAAGAAGAGACCCAGAATAGCCAAAGCAATTCTAGGTAACAGAGACATGGCAGGGGGTATCACAATCCCCAACCTGCAACTCTACTACAAAGCTACTGTGATAAAAACAGCATGGTACTGGCAAAGAAACAGACTTGAGGACCAGTGGAACAGATTAGAAGATGCAGAAACAACTCCAGACACACTCAGCCATCTCATCTTCAACAAAGGAGCCAAACACCCTCACTGGAGCAAAGATACTCTCTTTAATAAATGGTGCTGGAAAAATTGGGCTTCAACTTGCCAAAGATTAAAACTAGACCTGTATCTCTCACCATGCACTAAACTAAAAACAAAATGTATTAAAGATCTAAATATTAAAATAGAAACTCTGCACCAGTTGGAACAGAGGTTAGATAGAACCCTTGAAGACATTGGTGTTGGAAAAGATTTTATGAACACTACCTCAGTTGCCCGTGAACTAGCACAAACAATCAACAAATGGGATGTCTTCTTATTCAAAGGCTTCTGCACAGCAAGAGAAACCACCAGCAGTGTGAAGAGACAGCCCACAATGTGGGAAAAAATCTTCACCTGCTCTTCCTCAGACAAAGTTCTACTATCTCGAATCTATAAAGAACTGAAAAAGATCAGACCTCCCAAATTTAAAGACCCAATCTGAAAATGGGCATCTGAAATGAACAGACATTTCTCAGATAAATATGTAGAAATAACAAATAAATACATGAAAAAATGTTCAACATCACTGGTCATTCAAGAGATGCAAATGAAAACAATGTTGAGATTCCACTTCACTGAAGAAAGAATGGCTGCTATCATGAAATCAACCAATAACAAATGCTGGCGGGGCTGTGGGGAAAGAAGAACCCTGCTCCACTGCTGCTGGGAGTGTAGACTGGTGCACCCACTGTGGAAATCAGTATGGAGATACCTCAAAGCACTAGGACTGGAAGTCACATTTAACCCCACTATTCCACTGCTGGGGATCTTCCCCAAAGAATTAAAAGAATCATACCACAGTGATATATGTGCACCCATCTTCATAGCAGCACAGTTTGTAATAGCTAAAGCTTGGAAACAGTCCAAATGCCCATCAACTGGAGACTGGATAAAGAAAATGTGGTTTTTTTCTAAAATGGAGTACTTCTCAGCCATGAAAAATGAGAAATTAGAGACATTTATAGCTAAGTGGATGCACATTGAGGTGATACTCTTAAGTGAAATAAATAGGACACACGTGTTTAAATACCGAATAGTTTCTCTGGTGTGAGAAACTGAAAGTGTAAATAAGGACTAAATGTATTATAGGTAATGTGAAATAGGAAGAAAAGGGGCAAAGGGGAAGGAAGTGGGAGGGATAGGGGAAAGGGTAGAAGATAATGGGATTAATATGAGAAAATGGAAAAATAGGAACAAAATCTTTGTAAATAGGGAGGACTGGAGGGGTTGAAGGGAGGGCTGGGCAAGGGTGAAACATAAGAACCAAGAGAGACTATGTAAAGGTGCAAATTTCCAATGATGAATGTCATTATATTGTATACCTAAAATGTACCAATGATTAGAATGAATAATCGATAGTGTAAAATAGGAAGAAAAGGTCCAAAGGGGTAGGTGTAGTGGGAGGGGCAGGGGAAAGGAAAGAAGGGAAAGGAAAAATGATGAGAAATGGAAAAATGGAAATAAAGTCTTTATAAATAGGGAAGGGTGGAGGGCGTGAAGGGAGGACTAGGAATGGGAAAAAAATAAGAACCAAGGTGCATTATATAAAGGTACAATTCCCAATGAGAAATGTAATTGTGCTGTATACCTACAATGTAACAATAAAAGAATTTAATACAAAACAAAACCTACTTCGAGAGCCTCTTCTCCAATAAAATGTAAAACACAGAAGAAATGGGCCGATTCCTAGGTGCATATGAATTGCCAAAGTTAAATGAAGAAGATATAGAAATTCTAAACACCCCAATTACATTGAGTGAAATTGAAAATGTAATAAAATATTTACCAACAAAGGAAAGCCCAGGTCCAGATGGCTTCACTGCTGAATTTTACAAGACATTTAAAGAAGAACTAATGCCATTACTCTTTAAACTCATCAAGGAAATTGAAAGGGAAGCAATACTTTCAAATTCAATCCTGGAAGCAAGTGTTACTTTGATTTCAAAACCAGAGAAATACTCAACCCAAAAAGAGAACTACAGGCCAATCTCCCTAATGAACATAGATGCAAAAATCCTGAACAAGATACTGGCAAACAGAATACAGAGGGTCATCAAGAAGATCATACACCCTGACTAAGTTGGATTTTTCCCAGGGATCCAAGGATGGTTCAACATTCTTAAATCAATAAATGTAATACACCATATTAACAGAGTCAAGGACCAGAACCATATGATCATCTCAATAGATACAGAAAAAGAATTTGACAAAATCCAGCACCCATTCATGATAAAAACCCTACAGAAAATTGGAATAGAAGGATTTTATCTTAACCTGATTAAGGCTATGTATGAAAAACCAACAGCCAACATCATACTAAATGGTCAAAAACTGAAAACTTTCATGCTAAAATCAGAAACAAGACAAGGATGCCTACTATCACCACTCCTGTTCAATATAGTTCTGGAGACATTAGCCACAGCAATTAGAAAAGAGAAAGAAATAAAAGGAATAAAGATAGGAAAAGAAGAAGTGAAACTGTCATTATTTGCTGACAATATGATCCTTTACATAGAAGATCCAGAAAACTCTGCCAAAGACTTCTAGACTTAATTGACAGATTCAGTAGAGTAGCTGGATACAAGGTCAACACTCAAAAAACAATAGCCTTCTTATACACAAATAACAGACTCACTGAGAGAGAAATTAGGGAAACAATTCCTTTTACAATAGCATCCAAAAAAATGAAATATCTAAGAATCAATCTAACAAAGGAAGCAAAGGACCTCTACACTGAAAACTACAGCACTGTGAAAAAAGAGATTGAAGAGGATACAAGAAAATGGAAAGACATCCCTTTCTCCTGGGTAGGAAGCACCAATATAGTGAAAATGGCCGTATTTCCAAAACTACTATATAGATTCAATGCAATGCCAATTGAAATTCCAACAATATACTTCACAGAACTAGAGAAAACAATCTAAAAATTCATTTGGAACCATAAGAGTCCTAGAATAGCTAAAGCAATTCTAAGCAATAGAGACATGGCTGGGGGTATCACAATCCCCAACTTGAAACTATACTACAAAGCTACTGTGATAAAATCAGCATGGTAGTGGCAAAGGAACAGACCTGAGGATCAGCGGAATAGATTAGAAGATCCAGAAGCAACTTCAGACATGGTCAGCCACCTCAACTTTGACAAAGGAGCCAACCACCCTCATTGGAGGAAAGATAGCCTATTTAATGAATGGTGTTGGAAAAACTGGATTTCGATCTGCCAAAGATTAAAATTAAACCCATACCTATCACCATGCACTAAACTACGATTGAAGTGGATTAAAGATATAAATATTAAGACAGAAACACTAAACTTGCTGGAAGATAAGTTAGGTAGAACTCTTAAAGTCATTGGCATAGGAAAAGACTTCATGAACAAAATCTCAGCAGCATGGGAAGTAGCAGAAATAATCAGCAACTGGGATCTCATGTTATTAAAAAGCTTCTGCACTGCAAAAGAAACCACCAACAGAGCTAACAGACAACCTACAATATGGGAAAAATTTTTTAGCAGCTGTACGTCAGACAAAGGACTACTATCTAGAATATATAAAGAACTGAAAGAAATCAGACCCCCCAAATTCAAAGACCCAATTCAAAAATGAGCAACTGAAATGAACAGACCCTTCTCAGACAAAGAAGTAAAAGCAGCAAACAAATATATGAAAAAGTGTTCAACATCACTGGTCATTCTAGAGATGCAGATGAAAACAACCTTGAGATTCCACCTCACCCCACAAAGAATGGCTGGTATCAGGAAAACAACAAATAACAAATGCTGGCGGGCTTGTGGGGAGAAAGGAACCCTTCTGCATTGCTGGTGGGAGTGTAGACTGGTGGGACCACTGTGGAAGTCAGTACGGAGATACCTCAAAGAACTAGGTCTAGAGGTCCCATTTGACACAGCTATTCTCCTGCTGGGTATTTTCCCCAAAGAATTAAAAGAATCATACCACAGCGATATATGTGCACTCCTGTTCTTAGCGGCACATTTTGTAATAGCTAAAGCTTGGAAACAGCCCAAGTGCCCATCAACTAGAAACTGGATAAAGAAAATGTGGTTTTAAAAAATAAAACGGAGTACTACTCAGCCATAAAGAATTAAAAACTAAAGTCATTTACAGCTAAATAGATGCACTTTGAGATGATACTCTTAAGTGCAATAAATAGGACACAAGTGTGTAAATACCGAATAGTTTCTCTAGTGTGAGAAACTGATAGTGTAAACAAGGGTTAAAATGATTAAAATGAGTAATTGATAATTTGAAATAGGAAAAAATGTTCAAAGATGGAGTGAAGGGAGGGGAAGGGGAAAGGAAAAGAGGGAAAGGAAAAACTATGAGAAAAGGCAAAAAAAGGAAATTAAATCTATGTAAATAGGGAAGGGCAGAGGGCGTGAAGGGCACACAGGTAATGGGGGAAAAAAATAAGAACCAAGATACATCATGTACAGGTAAAAGCACCCAATGATAAATGTAAACGAATTGTATACCTAAAAGGTACCAATAAAATTAATTTTAAAATTTTAAAAAAAGAAAAAAAAGAATGACCAGCACTCATAGCTGTATGTCAGGTGGTGCTTAGAGATGTTTACATACACTAACTCATTTACCCTCAGAACACCCTGTGCACAAGTCCTTCTCTTTTCACAAGTGAGGAGGGAGGCAGATCAGGACAGAGATCTGGCCCAAAGTCCCTGCCCTGATGCCCTGAGCACACTGCTGTGGCCTGTGCACATACACATGATCCAACAGGTCCTTGCTAAGATTTACACTCCACACAGTGCTCAGGGAGCGATCTGACTGCTGAAAGCAGCATTTCTAACTATTTTAGCCTATATATAACATTTCAAGAGAGAGGGTGGAAACAACTTAAAAAATTTTTTTTAATATGTATTGAGATTTTATGAATTTGATAATATAATTTTATTTTTTTGTTTATTTTACTATTTTTCCATAAGTAATCCTTTGGAACAAGGGCAATTCTTAAAAATTAAAGTTTCTTTGGATACAATATTCTGGTTTAGGAAGATTTTCTCAGAAAGCTCTCAAGCTGATTCTTTTCTATCTTAGGAAAATATACACAACAGCTGTTGCGAGTGATTCATGTTGTAAGGGTTCGTCATTGGTGGTCTGTCTACGGGTGATTCTTAACTTTCTTTTATCTGTTCATTCTTCATTTATCTTCTAGCAACTGTGATTATATTTTTGGAATCAAGCCAAGGTGATCACAACTAAAGGACTGATATGAAGATGTGGCTGATTTGGACTCAGCTCCAAGAGCTCTCACAGAACCAGGTGTGGTTTACTTCCAGTGGCGGGAGCCTGGTTGCTGGATGGTGCCCAGCAAAGAGGGGTGACTGTCTTCTGGTAGGTCCCAGGAAGGTGTATCCCTCTTGGGCAAGAAGTTGGATAAGTGAATATGCTTGTTATGAACTCCGAGTTTTTATGATCCAGCAATTGAGGCTCCTTTGCCAGCCCTCATCCTGAATAAATTACTGTTAAAAAGACATCACTATGGAACGGGCAGAAATGCAAATCAAACAATCACTTTGCAAGTATTAGCCTGTGCATTTTTTTCTAAAGGAAAGAATGTCTATAGAAGATTAGGTCTCTGATAATAATGCCTGGGCTCCATTATTCCAGAAAGGTTTTTTTGGGGTTTTTTGTATTAAATTCTTTTATTGGTACATTGTAGGTATACAACACAATTACATTTCTCATTGGGAACTGTACCTTTACATAATGCAACTTGGTTCTTATTTTTTCCCCATTCCTAGCCCTCCCTTCACGCCCTCCACCCTTCCCCATTTACAAAGACTTTATTTCCATTTTTCCATTTCTCATCATTTTTCCTTTCCCTTCTTTCCTTTCCCCTGCCCCTCCCACTACCCCTACCCCTTTGGACCTTTTCTTCCTATTTTACATTATCGATTATTCATTCTAATCATTGGTACATTTTAGGTATACAATATAATGACATTCATCATTGGAAATTTGCACCTTTACATAGTCTCTCTTGGTTCTTATGTTTCACCCTTGCCCAGCCCTCCCTTCAACCCCTCCAGTCCTCCCTATTTACAAAGATTTTGTTCCTATTTTTCCATTTTCTCATATTAATCCCATTCCCTTCTATCTTTTCCCCTATCCCTCCCACTTCCTTCCCCTTTGCCTCTTTTCTTCCTATTTCTCATTACCTATTATACATTTAGTCCTTATTTACACTTTCAGTTTCTCACACCAGAGAAACTATTCGGTATTTAAACACGTGTGTCCTATTTATTTCACTTAAGAGTATCACCTCAATGTGCATCCACTTAGCTATAAATGTCTCTAATTTCTCATTTTTTATGGCTGAGTAGTACTCCATTTTAGAAAAAAAAGCACATTTTCTTGATCCAGTCTCCAGTTGATGGGCATTTGGGCTGTCTCCAAGTTTTAGCTATTACAAACTGTGCTGCTATGAACATGGGTGCACATATATCACTGTGGTGTGATTCTTTTAATTCTTTGGGGAAGATCCCCAGCAGTGGAATAGCGGGGTCAAATGTGACTTCCAGTCCTAGTTCTTGAGGTATCTCCATACAGATTTCCCCAGTGCTTGCACCAGTCTACACTCCCAGCAGCAGTGGAGCAGGGTTCCTCTTTCCCCACAGCCCCGCCAGCATTTGTTATTGGTTGATTTCATGATAGCAGCCATTCTCCAGAGAGGGGTTTTATGGACGTGGTTAGGAGCACTCACTCTTCTGGGATTCCTGCTGTACAACTGCTCATCTTCAGACTTATGATTCTTATTATAAGACTATGTTTTACCTTATCTCATCCTATTTCCTGACCCCCAAATTCCAAATGTCAGATTTCTTTACATTTCTTAATCTATTACATTTTTTGAGGGGTTTTGAGTTAGGGTTCTGCTTTGTAGTCTACGCTGGCCTTGAACTCATGGCAATCCTCTTGCTTCCCCTTCCTCAGTGCTGAGATTACAGGAATGTGCCACCATGTTTGGCAATCTATTACATTTTAATGAGCAGATAATAATGGTATATATTTGGAGTACAATATGATATTTTGATATGTATTTACAATACAGAATGTTTTTATGTATATGTCCTTAACAGTGAAATAATATCTGCTAATTATCCCCCATTTTGCAATTCCAAACAATAAGAGGGAGAAAACAAAAATGATGTTGCCTGTCCCTAAGTAGCATGAATTCAAAGGGCCTTGTCAGAATCTAAGTGACCCATCTGCCTGTGAAAAATTTAATTTCTTTTCTTCTCCTACCAAAGGAGGAAGTTTATTTTCTGGCTAACCACACTTTTTAAAGGGCTTTTAAGAAGCTAATCATATTAGAGATCAGCCAGACATTATTGCCTGGGGCACAGAGGGCCACCCAGACTCCTCTGGTCTTGTGGGACAGCTCCACACTCCTGTTTCATCTCTTTTTGAAGGCAGCTCCCCAGGTCCCCAACTGAAGTCCTTATCTCCCACCCTTGTCTTAGTTACTTTTCTTGTCACTGAGACAAAATACCCGACACACAAAGTTAAAGAGGAAAGGTCTATTTCAGCTCACAGTCTCTAGAGATTTCAGCCCATAGTTGGCTGGCTCTGAGGCAGGGTGCATGGCAGAGGGGCATCAGAGGAGAAACAGTTCATGGCAAGGCACGGCAGGCAGAAGGCAGTGAGCAATGAGCAACAGCAGAAGCAGCAGCTGAAGCTGGAAGAGCCTTCCCTCTCTCCCTTTATATTCCATTCAGGCTGTGAACTTATTTACTGAAGACATCCACACCCAGGGTGGGGCTTCCACCCTCTCAATCTCAGCATAACACCCTCACTTTCAGTACCACACCCTAATCCACACTTACACACCCTAATCCAGCCACCTTCAAAGCTCCCCACTTAGGACTACGTGAAGCTTTGTGGGGGAATCTAGATACAAGCCGTAATACCTTGGCCATGCCTGTCTTCATCTTCTCCCCCGTGTATCACTGTTGCTCTACTCAGGATGGACTCTGCTTAAATTCTGGTAAAACAAACAAACATTTTTAGCACATCCATCACCTTAAATATTTATCATTTCTTTGCAGTAAGAACATTCCAAATCCTTTCTAGCTACTTAAGCTATACAACATATTACTGTTAACTACGTTAACCCTGCTGGGCAATAGAACACCAGAACTTAGTTGTCCTATTGAACTGTGACTTTGTACCCTGATTTGATCATCACACAATGTATAAATCTATGGAAATGTCACATGGTATTTTATAAGTAAATACAATTATTATGCACCAATCAAAACTAAAACTAAAACAAACAAAAATCCACATTTGTACACACTTCACTATTCCTGGAAAAACAACTCTTTATGTTGAATGCCGTTCTCAGGTACAAGACACAGCCACATAATCCTCATCCAAATGTGGTGAAGTTAGGTGCTTGTCCACTCTTCAGAAATAAAGAAACGATGTGCCCAGGGACATGCCCTTCCCAGCAAGGCCACTGATGGACACAGGCTCTTCTCCCTGCACAGCGAACAGACCTTAGGGCGCACAATCACTCGGTTTGGGATTTGGTCCCATCTAGATGAGTCCTTCCTCTGATGCTGTCTCCTGCCCTCATTCCCTCCCCAGCTCCTGCTGCTCCTTCTGATCTCTGATTCATGTGGGGCGGACCTCAGTTCTTGGGAACACTTGTTTCCCTGGGACTTGAAATGGATGGCAGATGACAAAGAGGTGAGGTGAAGGGGCTGGGTAGGTCTAGGACACCAGATTATAAAGGAGAACTCACTCTAGAAAGTTTACTTCGTTTACTTAGAATGGGAAGAGAGCATAGTTAATTAGAGAAATTTACTGTTGACAAATACCATGTATGTCCCAATGTCATAAAAGAACACCTTTTTTTTTTTTTTTTTGGTACCAGGAATCGAACTTGGGATCTTGCGCTTGCGAGGCAGGCAGTGGCACCACTAAGCTAAATCCCCGGCCCAAAGAACACATTTTTATAAATTGTAGCCCCTCTGAAATTCTTGGATCTTGAGGAATTTCACATCTTGGGGGCGATTTGTGTTTCGTCAGGAACTTTGTGCTCTGGCAAGACAAGTCTCATTAAAATCCCCGACTTACAAATTGCAAGTTGCTACTCCCAGGTGGATAAAACATGGCTTCACATAGAGATGTCCTATCCATTAGTAGTGCTATGCCGATGTATCTTATAAAACAATCCCACAGCATGTGGCTCCCATTAAATTGAGAAAAAGTATGCTTCATCTATAATTATTAAATATGCCACATTTTAAACATATTCCTCCAGTTCTTTTATGGCTAGGCATCAGTGACCATTGTTACCTCTCACTAATTTTCACGAATGGAAGTATTTTCCATTGACCCTCCTGGTTCCATGCTCTTCAAAACTTGTTGCTCCTCCACACACTCATGGTAGTGCAGGAAATGATGGAACTTCAGGTCAAGGACACAAGGAGGTTTGGTGCAGTGGGCAGGAGAGAACTGCAGTCATTCATCCCTACACTGGGATGGTTAGAGAGGAGTTGGATGCACCTGGCACTGACTGAAACAAGGAAAACACATTCCCTCCCCACAGCTCATATTAAGCATACCCCAAGATAATCTTTTCATTAGCTGGATCTCTAAATGCCTGCAGTCATGCCAATGCCCATCAACATGAGGGGCAGAATGGGCGGCAGCAGAACAGAGCATTTGAAGCTGGTTGCTCTGAAAACATCATTAAAAAAATCTTGCAGGGGTGAGACTGTAAATATAGTGAAGAAGCCTGTGGGAATGCTAGGTAGGTCCCATGGGCTCACAGTTGTCTTGCCTTGGAAGGGGACATTGATAGTCTGTGTGGCTACACTGGATGCAGGGTGTGTGTTATGCACTGACTGTGTCCTTCCCAAATTCATATAGTCATATGTTGGAGTTCCACCCCCCACTCAGAATGTGACATTTTTTAGACACGACCTTTAAGGATCCCTAATCTAATATCACTGATGTCCTTGTAAGAAGAGATTAGGACACTAAGACACCACACACACACACACACACACACACACACACACACACACGTGCGTGCACCAGACGAGCAGGTAAGAGCACAGAAAAGACAGCCATCTGCAAGTAGAGGAGAGAAGCTTTGGAAGGAAGCAACCTGCCCTTATCTGGACCTCAGGCTTTCAACCTCCAGAACTGTGAGAATGTACTTTTCTGTTTAAGCTGCCCAGTCTAGGGCACTTAAGCTAGTAGAGTGGGCACCTGAGATGTGACTGTAGGGCTTCAGGTTGTAATGGATACTTGCAAATAAGATCAGTCAGTTTAGTTAGTTTTCAAAAGTATTTTGAGTGTCTACTAAACATGTAAGATAGGAAAACATAATCTCTGCCCCCTTTAACTTGCAGTCTAGTGCAAGGACATATAAACACTTAAATAAATGGCACGATTTCAAATGCGATCTATATGCAACAAAAAGAAAGCACTCCAGGTGTGGGATGGAGGGTCCCCAGGATGACAGGCTTCTTTAGGGATCAGAGATTTCCTAGGTTTTGACCACCAAGTGGGCCATAAGTAGTCCACCAACACAGAGGCCACTGGCAGTGCCATCCTAAGGGAGAGAGCAGCTGTGCAAGTGTGCTGGAGTGGAAACCACCTGACCATGTGGGAGGTTTCTGAGCTCAGGAGAACCATGCAGACCCAGAAGGGTGATCTGTGGCAGTGGCAGGGACAATGCTAAAGAGCTCCTTGCTGTGAGCATCAACAGCCTGGGCTGAATGCAGGGGTCACTCTGGAGCAAGGGAATGTGATGACCAGACTCACCCATGGGCAGATCTCTCCAAATCCTGTGGACTGGGAGTAAGGGGAGTAGACAGACGATGCTGCATGAATAGCTGGTAGGTGTGTCACTCATGAAGTCCTGGACATCAGAACCCAAGCTTCTCACAGATGATACATATGCCCAGCCACTGGACACTGATTCCTGTGCTGGAGGGAAGGAGACAGCCTAGTCAACCCTGGTCAGCCTCACCTATGAGGTAGTGAGGGTATGCAGACATCTTCCGCTGAGGAAGATTTCTACAACTTACACCAAGAGAGAGGAGGGGAAAGTCCTTAGGGAGGTTGTGCAAGTCAGAAAGGATTAGATGACAGTATGTTGGGGGAGGGATTCCAGAATAGACTCAGGGGTGTCCTATGTGATAGACCCGTGTAGACCCTCAGCATCCTTCCTGAGAAAGTGAAGTGGGAACCTTTAAGGATGCTCTGTGGTCAGCTATTTGGCTCTGGTTCAGACCAAGAGGACTAAAGGTCATTTTGAGACAACAATTTGATGTGGAACACAGAACAATAATGGCTCACTAAAACCTGGATATTGGATGTCCCTGGTTATCAGTGAGGGTCTAGCCAGGAGCAGATGACACATTCACATTAGGCTATTCCAGGGAAAGTTTAATAAAGAAGTCACTTGTAGAAGTGTTGGGAGGTAAAGTGAAAGAAGGATACTAGGATGAGGAACAGGGGAGTGGTACCACTTTCAGACTGGAGGTGAGGGAAGGGGAGACACCTACTGAAGTCCAGAGGATTCTGGTAGAGAGGCCATGTGGACTCAGTCCCAGGTAACACAGAGAAGGTTCTGCAGGAATGTATACCTTGCCTCTCCTTCATTCCTTCCCTCTGGTTTCTAGCTGGGGCTTCCCAGTGGTCTCCTCCTGCCAGAAGTCAGAGGGTAAGGAAGGTGTTGACTCAGCCCATTCAGGAGCCTTCCAGGGTAGAAAAAAGGGTGGACAGGTGGACAGGTAGGGTGAATCATAGAGGATAATGGAAGATATTCAGGCTACCCTCTGAGGTCCACTTACCCTTGCTGACATTGAGCCAATGGCCAAACTTTCAGGTAAGATGGTCCTATGTCACCTAGACCAAGCCATGCAGCATCAGACCTGGAAAGTGTATGTGAATGGAGCAGATCTGGCCCACAAGAGAACTACAGCTGATCCACAGAACTGGGAGAAATCAAGCATGTCTGTTATCTTAAGCCTTACCTTTTGTTATGCAGCAAAACTAGCAGATGCAACCTACACTTATCATGAAAAGTAAAGGATTTGAGATGAGTAAAGCAGTTGGGACATCGTGGGTATACTAAATGTTCAATCAATGTGTTACAATGTATTCTATTACATTATACAGTAAGTGATATATCAAGGCAATGCAGTACATTGTAGCATATTAATATTTGGTTGCAGATGTGGATTCTTGTCCACTCGAGTTTGTAATTTCTTCTTTTGGCTCTGTTTTTCATTGAGTGCTGCCTTGGCAGGGAGCTCCAAGAGTGTGGGCTTACAGAATGGTGTGATGCCTGCTTTCACAGGTCACTGTGTATTTTCTATGTTAATTTCTCAGCTTGTGACACCCTACATGGATCCTGTAAAGTTTTGAGTGGCATAGATTTGGATTTCAATTTGTTCCCTAATACTTTCCTCCTATCTAGAGTACTGGGCATGTGCCAACTTTCCCTGCTGTTTCTCTTGAGCAGTGGTGGGTTTCCTGTTCACCCTTTTGAGGAAGTGTGATTAGGACCTGGCAAGCCATGGCCTTATCCAGGTACTTAGGTGTCACCCCCAGCTCTGTGTGAGTGTTAAAAACCATATTTCCAAGAATGGTAAAGCCCCACTTTTATACCATAGGCCTGGCCTCATGTCTAGCAATTGCTTGGGCTGCTTTGGAGTCAGTTTGAACTCTAAGCTTCTCTGTTTTTGAGAATATTCCCTTTTCTATCTCCTTTTTTATTTCCTTTCTTTTCCTCTCCTTTCCTTCCCTTCCTTTCTTGCCTTCCCTACCCTTCTCCTTCCTCCTTCCCTTTCTTCCTCCCTTGCCCACCTTTTTTTTTTTCAATGCAAGTGTTTGAACTCAAGGCCTTGCATATTACTAAGCACATGTTCTACCACTAAGCTACACCCCCAGCCCTCCTTTCTATCCTTTTCAGCTAGGCTATGTGTTATGTTTTTTGTCTAGGTGTCCCCCCGAAGCCTCATGCAGTCATAGGTGGGGCTTTTCAGCGGTGGGTGGATCTAGGGTTTGTACTGCTGGGATCAAGGATGTGATGCTGGGATTGATCCATGGTACAGTGCTAGGAATAAGGCTGTCCCACCCTGGGTGTGAGTGCTGCCCACCCTAAGGGATAAGATATAAGGCACAGAAAGAGGGTTGCTGCTTGTCACTTGCTGTTTGCTGCTTGCTGCCTGCCATGAACTGCTTTTCCTCTGTGATGCCCCTCTGCCATGTCACCCTCCCTTGGAGCCAGCCAGCTATGGACTAAAACCTTTATGAACTGTGAGCTAAATAAACCTTTCCTCCGTTAACTCAGGGTGTTGAGTATTTTGTCTCAGCAGTGAGAAAAAGTAACCAAGATACTATGCATCTTTAAAATGCTAGATTTTAGTCCATGTGTCTGCGTCTTCACAGTGATAGGAAATCCAAATTTGTTCAGCCTGTTCCCTAGCTGGAAGTTGCCAGCAGTCTCTTTATGGGCAAATCTAATGGGTCTTTCTTCTCTTTGAATTCAGGGAAAAGTGGTTTCCAAAAACTGATTTGAGCTGAAAGATTTTTAAAATACAAGCTATCTTTTGCAAGGCTGGCTCAGAGTGCTCTTGTAGTAATTTCCCTAAGAATGTTCTTTGCTCATCATTTAAGAAATTATTTTCTTTGTCTAAATGAGTTGAGCCATATGTCTGATGATAAACCTTTCAATACTGAAAAACTGTTGAAACGTTAGACTTCTTTTTCAATACTGTGTCCCCTAAGCTCAACCTTGAGCAGCTTTCATTTTGGAGGGGGGCAATGTGATTGCCTCTCATATTTTAGATGATATGCCCATGCTTCTTTGTTTTATTTTTCAGTTTCAGATGTTGTTTACTCACTACTCGTCTTGAATCAAGGACATTTTCTGCCTTTTACTACCCTCCATTCTCCCCTTCCTGTTCCTTCTCCCTAAATATGATAATTATATTACTTTTTGTTATTTTATTGATTGACTTAAATGATACACTTAAACCTCTAATTCCTGTTCCAGTGACTTCAGGGAGCATCTTGACTCCACTCAATATGAGATTAAAACATTAGCATCAGAATTCTTCCCCTACGCCGCCACCCACCATCCATTATCCATCCAACTTCTGGCTGTTGTACTTTTGCACTTTGTTCTTTAAAGTTGGTAATGTTTACATTCTGTTTTGCTCAGAATCATAGGTTCAGATAAAAGGTTGAGCCTAAAAGTTGAAAAAACAGTCAGCACTAACATCATAATTTTATGTCAATATTATTCATAATTTAGGCAAAACGATGTATCAAGGTCACAAATTTTTCTCTATAGGATTTTGTGTGCTGCTAGTATGAAATAGTCCTGCTCAAATCATCAAATATATCCTCCTTTTATTAACCCCCCAAACTGTTTTCTATTTGGACCGTGATTATCTGTAGAGTGCTTGCTTTTTCCTCCCTGACATACCTGTTGTCTTTCTTTTTCCTTCCCAAAAGAAAATAGGTTTCATTCAGTTATTTGTATATTCTTTAAACCTTTGTTTAACATTTGTTTTTCCAGGTTTCATTCTAGATTGGGAAAATAAAGATGGACATAAACAGGTCCCAAATCTCCGTGATCTTCTGTCCCTTTCCCTGAGGGAAGGCAGCAGTGGGTTTACAGAAAATGGCACACTGGTATATCAGGGACACACCCATCTGAAGATGCACCACAGCCCTGGCCAGGAGGTGATGCACACAGACATGAGTGGTGTTGTGAGCAAGGTGAGTGGGAGACTTTCTGTGGGGTCCGCAGCTTTGACTGTGTGATCAGTGAAGGTCTTTCTCGGTTGCTGATCTGCCCGCTTCTTTTGCACTTAGAGATCTGTTCTTCATTATGCTTCTGATTTCTGTGGGCTTGGGGCAGAGGGGAATCTTTGCTCACCCCATAAGGCCAGTGTCCTTGCATGTTGCTCCCTGACTCTTGGGCTGCTCTGCTTGGGGGCCAAGTGGAGGTGGTGTCAGCATCCTGCAGGCAGCACCATCTATCTGTGCCAGGCTTGACCCTGGCCTTGGCAGCTTCCTCTGCAAAGCAGGGTGCGCAGAACAGCTTTCAGATCTGGTGTTGGG